>NC_036839.1:11475177-11478403 GCF_002910315.2 Salvelinus sp. IW2-2015 | reverse complement strand
AATTGGCTTATTCTCCCCATCACACTGTCAACTTCATCTTAGAGCCACAGGATCAGGAAGTTTGACCTATAACCCACCGGGAGAAATCCCAACAATCCAGCAGACCTAATCTGGTGAGATTTGTATGAAAACAGAACAGAACAAACAACACAACAATACACTCCTTCACATATTACTCCAGGTGTGTAAACTTCAATCCAAAACCTCAGAGGACTGTTACCGCCCCCATGTGAGTAATGTGTCAAATAAAAACACTACTACTAGTCAAAATAAAAATAGAACAATAGAAACACTACCCTTAACTCCATAAAGAACAAAAAGTATACCCATATGGTCATAGGAAAATAGACTTAAGACAGCCTACCCTTAGTCAAAGGCTCTCCTTCACATTGGTCCAAATCACAAATATGYCTAAGAACTATAAACTATATCATAATTATCAATATTACAAATGACCTTCAAATCAGTATTACAAATGACCTTAAATTCATTATCCAAATGGCTTTCCAGTGAGAGTGATCAAACCACACAGGAAAGTCAGGACAGAGGTCAGAGGTCATACAAACRCTTCAAAGAAGTYTTTCTTACTATATTAGACTAATTAATAAGAAACAMTCAAACATTTCATTCATTTCGTATCCCAGGTTTCCAGTAAATGTCCTATGAAAATAATTCACGTGTTCAATTAAAACTCTGAAAAGGAAAACTTCAGAAAATTCAATGTCTGTGTGTGCCCCTTTTAAGATAAAATGGCACGAAGACAAATGGAAAACTCACTAAACCCAAATGAAATAGTACACTTACAATAAAATCAAACATAGTATTTTAAAAACACCAACAAACAGTCATAACAAGTGTGTTGTGTGTGTGTGGGTATTTGCAAACCTTAAGGTAAAAACACACAAATGGCCAGGCCTTATTTAATTTAATTTGGTCGTTTTTGGCCTCAATCTCACTCACTGCTCTCCCCAAGACCATAGGCCCGGGAAACATTTCAAGGAGAGACAATGAAACCCCCAGACACCGCAACATGTATCTCGCCAGCGAGTCAAACGATTCACTCCCATATWATATTATATGACTGGTCTCTTTTTTCCCCATAACAAGGTAAAATGATCCTGGTGTCATTACTAGACCAATGTCCAGCAACATAMGMAATAGCTGTTTCMCCTGAGATGTTTCCTGTWACCTSTRTAAATGTAATACTTRTTTCTGTCGCAAATGTAGTCAATGTCTCAGCGTAAGGAATCAGTGATCCTTGCTGGTAATCTAATCGTTTCAACCTGTTGCATTAATTTAGTAAACATATAAASCTGTTGTTTAACAAATCTAGAACCTTCAAAAAATTGGTGCTGTCTCATCAGCGCAATAGTCAAAACTAACCTGCAATCCACTTTAATGACTGGACACTGTTCTANCATAACAAGGTAAAATGATCCTGGTGTCATTACCAGACCAATGTCCAGCAACATAGGTAATAGCTGTTTCTCCTGAGATGTTTCCTGTTACCTCTCTAAATGTAATACTTCTTTCTGTCGCAAATGTAGTCAATGTCTCAGCGTAAGGAATCAGTGATCCTTGCTGGTAATCTAATCGTTTCAACCTGTTGCATTAATTTAGTAAACATATAAASCTGTTGTTTAACAAATCTAGAACCTTCAAAAAATTGGTGCTGTCTCATCAGCGCAATAGTCAAAACTAACCTGCAATCCACTTTAATGACTGGACACTGTTCTARATAATGGAAACAGATTATAATGTTAGYATACATTAACTTTCTGCTCAAATTCACTGATATTATCTAAACTATAAAACCCAGCAACAGTAATCTGAAATTATCACAGAACGTTTCCGATTCAACTATTCAGACCTCTACCGCAAATGTCCCACTGAATCCTTACAGCCCGATATAGCCCAGCGAGCACGACTAACTCTTCTGTTCTTACCAGTAGGAAAAATATAACCATTCTCAAACAACGTTCTGCACTTACCTCTACATTAGGTTAAAAACAAACTTGACAATTATCTCTTCTCTTTCGGCTTCCTACTTATGAAATGTCCTAGACTTTAAAAGTAACATGTAATGCGCCAAATTTATTAAATATATCAGTCTATCCATAAGAAAAAAAGGGAGATCTTTTAATTGTTTTGGTGAGCACGATACTACAGCCATTTACTAAGCACAACTTCGATTATAACCTAGTTTTATCATGCAATAATTAATACCCATGTTTAATTATCAATTTTGATCAAGGGCACAGCTCTATCACAATTACCTATCCACTATTATTAGAATTCATTAGATGTAGGTAACTGTCCCTTATTTGAGTCAGTTATTTAAATTGTGACTCCATTCTCAATATGTTATTCCAGGAGACTATTTAGGCAACAGACAACGTATTACATTGAAATCGCCTCGCTATTTATATTGAATAAATTAGCCTTTCAATTTGAASTAAGCAAGCTGTTAAAACYTTCAGTTTATATCTTKAACAAACACTGGCGGCAGTATCTGTCCAGGCAAAACATACCAATACTTGAATTACAATCAGAATCCCATATTTTAGTCTATCATAGACCCAATGCTATTGAAATGACAAATAAATCCCACAAATAACCCAATTACAATGGTTTGTAGTCTTAACATCTGGCACATAATAACACACAKTTCCCATAAATAMCCCTACAGGTCCATGCGTGTCTCCGCAGAGATTCTCACATGCGCWAAAGGAATAGATTAGCAGTCAATGAGTTAAATCGACATTCATTGACTTAAAARCAGATCTTYCGCCTTGTAATAAAAGCAGATGATCTTTTCTCAAGCGACATATTTAAATGATTTTACTATCACATTTGCTCCACAATGATACTTACTGTAGTTTGATGGAAACCCTAMGCTTTGTACGACGTTATAAGTTARGTCYAGATTCCATCTTAATTCGCTCTAACTTTATGGAAAAAGGTTTATTCAATAAATATAGCAACTCCTACTTTTAAACTCAGTTTTTCACAATTCCTGACATTTAATCCTAGTAAAAATTCCCTGTCTTAGGTCAGTTAGGATCACCACTTTTATTTTAAGAATGTGAAATGTCAGAATAATAGTAGAGAGTATGATTAGTTTCTGCTTTTATTTCTTTCATCACATTCCCAGTGGGTCAGACGTTTACATACACTCAAATAGTATTTGGTAGCATTGCCATTAAATTGTTTAACTTGGGTCAAA
>NC_036839.1:11431309-11475152 GCF_002910315.2 Salvelinus sp. IW2-2015 | reverse complement strand
ACTTGGCAGGTCAAACGTTTCGGTAGCCTTCCACAAGCTTCCCACAATAAGTTGCGTGAAATTTGGCCCACTCCTCCTGACAGAGCTGGTGTAATAGTCAGGTTTGTAGGCCCTCCTTGCTCGCACACGCTTTTTCAGTTCTGCCCACAAATTTTCATAGTAGGATGAGGTCAGGGCTTTGTGATGGCCACTCAAATACCTTGACTTTGTTTGTCCTTAAGATATTTTGCCACAACTTTGGAAGTATGCTTGGGTCATTGTCCATTTGGAAGAGCCATTTGCGACCAAGCTTACTAACTTCTGGCGATGTTGCTTCAATATATCCACATAATTTTCCCTCCTCATGATGCCTTTTATTTTTGTGAAGTGCACCAGTCCCTCCTGCCACAAAGCACACCCACAACATGATGCTGCCACCCCGTGCTTCACGGTTGGGATGGTTTCTTGGGCTTGCAAGCCCCCCTTTTTCCTCCAACACATAACGATAGTCATTATGACCAAACAGTTTTTGTTTCATCAGACCAGATAGATTTCTCCAAAAAGTACGATCTTTTGTCCCCATGTGCAGTTGCAAACCCGTAGTCTGCTTTTTATGGTGGTTTTGAGCAGTGGATTCTTCTTTGTCGTGAGCGGCCTTTCAGGTTATGTCGAGTGTATAGGAACCCGTTTTACTGTGGATATAGATACTTTTGTGCCAGTTTCCTCCAGGCATCTTCACAAGGTCCTTGCTGTTGTTCTGCGATTTGATTTGCACTTTTGCACCAAAGTACGTTCATCTCTAGGAGACAGAACGTGTCTCCTTCCTGAGCGGTATGATGCTGCTCGTGGTCCCATGGTGTTTATACTTGCATATTACTTGCATATTACTATGTTTGTACAGGAATGAACGTGGTACCTCAAGCATTTGGAAATTGCTCCCAAGGATGAACCAGACTTGTAGAGCAGGCCTACCATTTTTTTCTGAGGTCTTGGCTGATTTATTAGATTTTCCCATGATGTCAAGTAAAGAGGCACTGAGTTTGAAGTAGGCCTGAAATACATCCACCGGTACACCTCTAATTGACTCAAATTATGTCAGTTTAGCATATCTGAAAGCTCCTAAGCCATGACATAATTTTCTGAATTTCCAAGCTGGTTTAACCTTTCTAGCCGCAGGAATTCCGCTAGCGGAACACCCACACACATCTTCGCGAAATTCAAAAATATTTTTTTTGAAATATGTCCAATACAGCAAATGAAAGATAAACATCTTGTTAATCTACCCATCTGTCCGATTTTTAAAATGTTTTACAGCGAAAACACAACATATATTTATGTTAGATCACCACCAAATCAAAAAAAACACAGCCATTTTTCCCAGCCAAAGATAGTCACAAAAGCAGAAATAGAGATAAAATGAATCACTAACCTTTGATAATGTTCATCAGATGACACTCATAGGACATCATGTTACACAATACATTTATGTTTTGTTCGATAATGTGCATATTTATATCCACAAATCTCGGTTTACATTGGCGCCATGTTCAGAAATGCCTCCAAAATATCCGGAGTAATTACAGAGAGCACCGTCAATAACAGAAATACTCATCATAAACTTTGATGAAAGAACATGTTTTACATATAATTAAAGATACACTTGTTCTTAATTGCAACCGCTGTGTCAGATTTTTTTTTTTACTTACGGAAAAAGCATACCATGCATAATCTGAGACGGCGCTCAGAAATACACAACATTTCTCCGCTTATGTTGGAGTCAACAGAAAATACGAAATTACATCATAAATATTCCCTTTGATGATCTTTCATCAGAATGCAGTGCAGGAATCCTAGTTCCACAATAAATCGTTGTTTTGATTTTGATATGTATTTGTCTCTAGTACTAGGTCCAATTAGCTACGTTTTGCTACTGTTTAGTTCAATGTCCAACGCTGGCTGCCGCGGTTTCCAGGCGAAGCTCAGACGAAAACTTAAAGTTATATTCCAGTCGGTAAACTGGTCAAATTAAGTAGAGAATCAATCTCGGATGTTGATATCATATATATCCAATAACGTTCCAACCGGAGCATTCGTTTTTGTCTACAGATAATAAAACGCGATTCGAGAAACAGCATCTGCTGCAGACCACTGACTCAAATAGCTGCCATCCGTGGGTCCCACATCACACTAGCAGGCTTCATTCTCACGTTCTACTGACTGTGACATCTAGTGGAAGGCGTAGGAAGTGCGAACAGATCCATATCTTACGGTGATGTGAATAGACGATGAGTTTAACATCAACCAGCCCCAGCCGTACCCTCAACAGGGATTTTGTTATTTTTTTTATTATTTATTATTTTCATCACTTATGTTCAGTTAATGGCTAATTAGTGCTATTAAATTCTGTGCACATTCAAGTTCAATTATTGAAGAAACCAGTCTCACCCTTATTCTAATTCTGTTTGAAATTATGTGTATCCATTCAAGCTGACACTCCAGCCAGTGGGGATCCGATCTGCTACAAATAGTGGAGAATGGCTTTCCCTCGTTGATTCTAATGCAACTCCCCGTGCCCGGTTAACCTGGATTTCACTGGAACAATCAGAGAAATGAAGTTTATCATCCCATCCGTCGCCAAAATTGTTGTGAAGTTTATACTTGCATACTATTGTTTGTACAGATGAACGTGGTACCTTCAGGCATTTGGAAATTGCTCCCAAGGATGAACCAGACTTGTGGAGGTCTGCAAGGTAGGCCTTGAAATACATCCACAGGTACACCTCCAATTGACTCAAATTATGTCAATTAGCATATCAGAAGCTCCTAAGCCATGACATAATTTTCTGGAATTTTCCAAGCTGTTTAATTAAGGAAGACCTCGCTCTGAGCGTACCCTCCACAGGGGCTTTTGTTATTTTTTATATTATTTATTATTTTCATCACTTATGTTCAGTTAATGTCTAATTAGTACTATTAATTCTGTGCACTTTCAAGTTCAATTATTGAAAGAAACCAGTCTCACCCTTATTCTAATTCTGTTTGAAATGAAGTATCCATTCAGCTGACACTCCCAGCCAGGTGAGGATCCGATCTGCTCCAAATAGTGGAGAGTGGCTTTCCCCTGGTTGATTCTAATGCAACTCCCCGTGCACGGTTAACCTGGATTTCACTGGGAACAATCAGAAAAATGAAGTTTATCATCCCATCCTCGTCGCCAAAATTGTTGTGGAATTATTGCAATGAAAAGGAGAGACTTTTAGATTTCTTTAAAACAATCAAACTTGATTATTTAATTACTGCAGTAATGGAGTTGGTCGGTAATCACCCCTGGAGGTGATCACTGAGAACTCATCGAGCTGGTTTGAGCCACAGCATTTTATAGCAAAATCCATCCTGCGTTAGTCTACATGACAAACAACAGATGTATGGAATGGGTCACAAGGTTAAAATTTGTATGAAAGATACTTATAATTCACAGCAGACAGTATCTGCTGTAACAACTGTCCTCATTGTGTAGAGACCAGGGTCTGGCCCCCCAACTCCATACTTGAGCCATCTCCCCCTGGTAACCCAGTACAGAAACATTAACTCATGCTCTGGAATGCGGTGTCTTCCAAAGACATCGTAAATCTTCTAGAGGCCCAGTTTAATCAATTTTAAATTCAGGCTGTAACACAACAAAATGTGGAAAAAGTCCAGGGTTAAATACTTTCTGAAGGCACTGTATACCATACAAAATATAACATATCATACTAAAAGCAGTGTGTCGGATTTACGTACAGAAGCAGATGAAATGCTCTGAGACCAGGTTGTCCTGTAGGTTTTCACTCCAACCRTAATCTATGGCACCTGACTCTAATAATTAGCTGTTTGATAATCTGAATCAGGTTATTCGGAGCGAAAACCTACAGGAGGGTAGCTCTCGTTTTGTATTAAAAAAAATTACAATTCGCAATTGTTGATAATGATCTAAAACTATGCAGTTATCGACAATGCTTTAGGCTAGAAACAAACAATAAAATGCCCGAGGAAGATGCGACTCTGATGCACGAGAATGGTTTGTCTCTGACATTCAGAAGCTGAGCTACGACCTTCTAAAGTCGAGGAGTCAGAAATTGTACTTTGCTTGGAAAGGGATCTTATACAATGTGTGGCTGTCACTATCAATTGATCTATTCATTTTCTGTAAAAGAGAATATGTATAATTAAATTGAGGGTTCATATGAATTATCATATATAACATATTTGGTAGTGGAATAACATTTGGGGAAATCAGATCTAAACTTTATTTTCCTTATCCATTATTATTATTATCATTCTTCTTCTTCTTTTTATTATATCATTCATATTCTTATTATCATTAAATAGCCTACCTAAAAGATGCCATGAGTCTTGTTAGACTGTAAAATTGCAGGAAATGAGCTTCAAAACAACAACATTCTACTAGGCCCTCCAGTGTGACATTTTTCAAATGTGAAAAAGGGCCCCTGGTAAAAAGTCTGGAACCCCTGGTCTAGATGATCGCAGGTATTTAGCGGCATCCTGTGGAGCCTGATGGAGGGAGGATGGATCATAGTAATGTCTACAGTAAATTAAGTGGAACGTGTCCAATTCGTGGAAACCATGTTTGATACAGTACCATTCATTCCATTCCAGTGGTACCCCACTATACAGGGAAAAGTTCCAATCTATTGTCTGAGAATTGCTTAAAGGTAATGCCTGTAGCCTAATCCCAAAGACTAAACATGTTGTTGGAGGACTAACATGAACTTTAGATGGAGCTCAGTAAAAGAAGCAATCAGCTAAAYCAGACATCAACGTTCTGTCCCAAATGGCACCCAATTCCCMATATTGTGCACTACTTTTGACCAGGACTTATAGGGTTACGGTCTATTMTAGTAGTGCACTATGTAAGGAATAGAGTGCCATTTGGGAATCAACTCAAAATGTAACATAGGTCAAGCTCTATTTTCAGCAACCAATCCAACCTGGCCTCTTCTCCGTCTTTGTCTCCAGGGATACGGGTGACATTCTGCTGAAGATCTGTAATCTAATGCCCCAGGACACTGGCATCTACACCTGTGTGGCTGTCAACGACCATGGCACTGCCTCCTCCTCTGCCTCTATCAAAGTACAAGGTAAGAGGATGATGGATGTAGGGAGGAATGAGGTAGGAGGTGAGGTTCTCTATGACCATGGAGACTACTGATGTCGGGCTGATGTCTGTTCTCAGGTATCCCAACAGCACCTGCGAGGCCCGTGGCCCAGGAGGCCAGTAGCAATGCGGTGATCGTCCACTGGCTCCCCCCTGCCAGCTCAGCTAGCTGTGCCGTGTCCAGCTACACCGTAGAGTACAGGCAGGAAGGTACAGTAGGCCCATCTCTTCTGGCTCTGGGGTSAKGTTGCACCAAGATACAGATTTAGGATCAGCCTCACCTCCCCAATGCTAACCCTAACCATTAGTAGGGGAAATGCGAAACTGACCCAAGGTCACCATCTAGGCCCAACTTCACKTACAATTCACAAGCTACTGACAGTCACCTGAGATCTTTGAGCTAGAACTTGTTGACCTAACCTCTTCGTTCTCTTCCCTGCAGACTCCCTACTGTGGCAGCAGTCAGTGGTCTCTACGGTAGATGTGTGTGTTAAGATTGAAGAGCTCATTCCTGGGGGGCACTACCAGTTCCGGGTCWGTGCCAGTAACCCCTGGGGGGTCAGTCCACCCAGCGAGCCCTCCAACATGGTGACCCTGCCCAGCGGGAGTGAGTCAAACCCTCCACCCTACAAGCAGGGAGGGAGTTAAGCTATACCTAGACTATGGATACGTCCTAAATGGCACCCTATTCCCTATATAGTGCACTGCTTTTGACCAGGGCCCAGATGCCTGCTCCTAGAATCCATACCAAATGGCACCCTATTCCCTATACAGTGCACTGCTTTTGACCAGAGCCCTATGGTCAAATGTAGGCCACCGTAAAGGGAATAGGGTGCCATTTTGGAAGCAGTGTCTCACGATTGGTATTTCACCCTCATCACAAAAACCAGTCATGGCAGATTGAGAGGTCCTTGAAGAAACGTTACTGTATGAATGTAGCTACAATGTAAATATTGACTAATAAAATGTTCAATTTGTTTTCTCTCTATTCTAAGCTTCCACATATGATGGAATGGGCATTCAGTGGAAAGACAACTTTGAATCGAGTTTCACAGAAATTTGTGAGATTGGACGGTAAAGTACACACCCCCACTGTTTTAAAGCAGCCTATCATAATAATTTGTTGTATTTTATTGGGATTTTTCATACAAATTCTCATAGGCCCACAGCAGCAGTTTGATAGGTACAACAATTACATTTTTMACGTGTTACAACTATCCTCCTACTCCTCTCCCTTCTCCAGGGGCCGATTCTCTGTKGTGAGAAAGTGTCTGAACAAGGCRAGTAAGAAGGAGGTGGCTGTGAAGTACATCACTAAGAAGATGCAAAAGAAGGAGCAGGTGGACCACGAGGCAGACATCTTGAGCCACGTCCAGCATCCTCAGCTGGTGGCTCTGACTGACACKTACGAGTCCCCCACCTCCCTCATGTTGGTCTTCGAGCTGTAAGGACATTTCTGCTGTGGACTTGGGSTGTTTKTKAATTCATATTTCCCTTGATTKCTTGCGTCATCTCTGKTCGCCTCRTTCGCAAAATGCATTGGAGAA
This sequence comes from Salvelinus sp. IW2-2015, assembly GCF_002910315.2. Classification (NCBI taxonomy): domain Eukaryota; kingdom Metazoa; phylum Chordata; class Actinopteri; order Salmoniformes; family Salmonidae; genus Salvelinus; species Salvelinus sp. IW2-2015. Next base: position 11,468,471 of record NC_036839.1, on the reverse strand, counting down.
GAAGGTCCGGGTGCAGGGGCTTTGGACCTTATCCTCCAATACYATRGAGGAGTCGGCAAGGAGAGAGGATGTGAGGAATCGAGAAAAGATTGAGAAAGAGGGATAGATTATTYTACAGCCTGGTGTTTCAGTCTCTTTTTGCTTTTAGCCAACTCCTCGCTGTGTTGCCAACTGCCAACACGAACATGTGAAGCTCATGGCATGAAATTCATAGAAAAGAACCCAGTATAGGACCCAGGCTAGGGATTTTAGTTTACACTTGGCTTTGTTAGTGTAAATGAACATAGTCATTTGTTTGCATCCCAAATGGCACCCTATTCCCTACATTGGTCAAAATGAGTGCACTGTGTAGGGAATAGGGTGCCATTTAGGACGCACTCTAGTGTCATAGTGTGGTCTGAATACATTTTTGTCTCGTGTTGTTTCCAGGCTGGAGGGCGGGAGGCTGTTGGACTACCTGGTGGCCCATGATGAGCTGATGGAGGAGAAGGTGGCCTTCTTTGTGAAGYACACCTTAGAGGCCTTGCAGCACCTCCACACCTGCAGAGTGGCACATCTAGACCTTAAGGTGAACACAAAGCACACATCAGTACCAATGCTAAGAACATATGTTATTAAAGTGACAGTACACTTTAGTTTGACAGATGTTTTCAGACCTCTAAAGTAGWCTGTCAAGATGAAACCACGTCCCGKGACGCCCCAAATGAATGAAAATTAGTCAACTTTTGTAGTCTAACAGCATCTGAGAAACGTCCCTTTTAACCTGATCTTGGTCAAACCCATTAACAAACGCATTCATATCGTGTCCCTAGCCTGAGAACCTCCTGGTGGATCTCCACGTGCCTGTTCCTTCTATCAAGCTCATAGATTTTGGAGATGCGGTCCAGGTGTCTCGTCACCGTTATGTCCATCTTCTCCTTGGCAACCCCGAGTTTGCGGCTCCTGAGCTGATCCAGGGCACAGCGGTGTCCCTGAGCACGGACGTTTGGAGCGCCGGGGTCCTGGCCTACGTCATGCTGAGCGGTGTCTCGCCCTTCCTGGARGAYAGCCTGGAGGAGACGTGCGTCAATATCTGCAAGCTGGACTTCTGCTTCCCAGAGGACTACTTCCAGGGAGTGAGCCAGGCGGCCAGGGACTTCATCAGCTCTACCTTGCAGCAGGACCCCCGGAAGAGGCCCATTGCCACCATCTGTCTTCAGCACCCCTGGGTGAGTGCCCACAGTGGAGACTACTCCAAGATCCCACTGGACACGGGCCGCCTGGCATCCTTCATCGACAGACGGAGACAACTACACGACGTGCGCCCTGTCACCAACATCAAGGGACTGTTGACCAGCAGCATGGGACACACCCTATAATCACCCTGTGAACAGCCAATTAACACCCTATGAACACAACAAAGGTGAAACGAAACACTCTGTTAGTAGTACTACAGGGGTGTATTCACTAGGCACTAAACAGAACCAAACCGAAGTCAACTGAACCAAACGGGGAGGGACCTACCTGAATTTGTCCAATAGAAACTTGTTTTTGTTGCTAAACTAAACTTTTTTGCAACGGTTTGGACTAATGATTACACCCCAGGACTCTGCCATTGAAACATGGTTTTCCATCTCTGGATAGTAGATACTACTGTAACTTGTCAACAAACATGTGTGAATATCATTACTGTGTTCAAGATGCCAGAAGACAAGACATTGGCATTTGATTGTTTSAGATGTTTCAGAGCTGTAGTATGAAGCACTCTTATGGTGTCCATGTATTGGAAATGCCAAAATTGTAATATATTATCCTTGGAAATGATTAACTAACTCTCAGAGAAAGATCTATGAACGGTAATATAACTGTTGAATGTAATTTATTGTAGAATGTGGTCAGCCTTTGTAGGAGTGCTATTGTATGTGAAGAAATATTCAGCGTTGATCCCTTAGAGTGTGAAGATATAGTATAACGGCTATTTTTCCAATGGTGCGGTTTGAGATATGAATGAAAAGAATCTAACACGATTAACTTCTCACATCACTTTGTACATAATTCTTGTTTGTTAGTACACGTCTGTCACCTCCAAGCTCACTTTGAATGCATTTTGTTGGTTCACCATTCATAAGTCTCAGGTTTAGTTGTGATTGAATGTTCAAAGCTGGAGGGACAGGCTGCAATTTCAATCCAAATAGGGCAGTGACCAAACAATGAGTGGCATATTTCTGTTCTTAGACCCAAATCATTTACAACAAATCTGAAGTCTTCACATTAGCRCTCATCGCTCATGTAGTTGAGGTGAGTCGGACTGCCTGCGAKTTCAAAATCAGTGTCACCCTCAGCCCAAGAGGAATTTTGGTCTAATGGTTAAACGGCCAGTGCAGTCAKAAACGTGACTTTCCTGTGTTCTATATTTCCACAATATGAGGTTGGAATAATACTGTGGAATTGTGAAAATTATGATAATACCCTTTTAGTGTAAGAGCTGTTTGAAATGTCAGCCTGTTTTGTTGGGATGGAGTTTTGACCTGCCTGGTGAGCATCTCTTTATTAGACCAATAAGAGAGTTCCAAACCTCTCAGCCAATAACAGCTAGTTTATAGTTTCCRCCTCCCCACTCAGACCACTCCCAGACAGTCCTAGCAAAGTTCTTATTTGAGAAATTGTTCTTTGCTAGGAAGCTATTTTTGGTTTCTTTTTGATCATTTTAATTGAAAACAATCACAATAAGGCACTTAATTTTTACCCAGAAATGATTTGATATTGAGACCAAAAACAGCTGCATTGGACCTTTTGAGATGTTGGTTTCCTGAGCTCAGAGACTGGGGTTCAGATCCCACCTGTGACACTTAGTACTGGTCACCCGTTTACTCAATATGATTGTTTACTTGTGCAATTAGCACTCAGAGTCTAGAACACTTAATGTAGTATTGCCCCAATAGTGTAGGATTTGAAAACCCAGGCCTGAATTACTTAATTTCTGGATGTATTGTTTATTTAAATATGAGAACTGGTATAACTTGATTGATTTTAAATCGTTATTTATTTATTCAAATTATGGAAGGATGTTTGTTTCTAACATTTTGTAACAGCGGACGCAGAGCCCCATCATTCCCACGTCCTGTGTACTTCAACGTTCTCTAAGGATGCTTCCCAAATGGCACCCTATTCCCTACATAGTGCACTAGTTTTGACCAGGGTCTATAGCACTGGTCAAACAGTGCACTATATAGGAATAGGGTGCCATTTGTGAAGCACATTAAGCATTCCTATAAGTAGGATGTACAGTACAGTATGTCGACTCTCTCACAAAAATCAATCTTCGTCATCAAATGTTTAAGTGTTATGCTGGTTACATTTTTCTCATACCTACAGGCAAGGCAATTGAATGGCAACTCATAAACAACCATAAAACTAGAACCATGTGTACCTGCCTAACCAAATACAAAGCTGGCAGTATGCGCCATGGTACAGTGCTTCAAACCTACTACTGAGCAAATTGGTGAATCAGTTCTGCTTCGCGTTAGCAAGATGTGATACTATTGCTACCTAAAACTAAGTGGTAAAATGCTTAAGATTACAGTGCCTTCTGAAACTATTCATACCCCTTGACTTTCCCCACATTTTGTTGTSTTACAGCCTGAATTTAAAATGGATTKAATTGAGATTTTGTGTCACTGGCCTACACACAATACCCCATGTCAAAGTGGAATTATGTTAGAAATGAATAAAACATTAAAAGCTGAAATGTCTTGAGTCAATAAGAATTCAACCCCTTTGTTATAGCAAGCCTAAATAAGTTAACAAGTCACATAAGTTGCATGGCCTCTGTGTGCACTAAGTGTTTAACATGGTTTTTGAATGACTACCTCATCTCTGTACCCCACATAAAATGATCTGTAAGGTCACTCAGTCGAATAGTAAATGTCAAACACAGATTCAATCACAAAGAGCAGGGAGGTTTTCCAATGCCTCACAAAGGGCACCTATTGGTATATGGGTACAAATAAAATAAAAAAAACAGACATTGAATATCACGGTGAAGTTATTAATTATACTTTGGATGGTGTATCAATACACCCAGTCACTACAAAGATACAGACCTTCCTAACTCAGTTGTGGAGAGGAAGGAAACCCCTCAGGGATTTCACCATGAGYACAATGGTGACTTTAAAACAGCAATGATCATTCAACCAATTTGACAGAGCTTGAAGAATTTTGAAAATCACTGAACAAAAACATAAACGCAACATGTAAAGTGTTGGTCCCATGTRTCATGAACTGAAATWAAAGATCCCAGAAATGTTCKATGCMCACAAAAAGCTTATTTCTCTAAAATGTTGTGCACACATTTGTTTACGTCCCTGTTAGTGAGCATGGTCATTACACAAGTGCACCTTGTACTGGGGACAATAAAAGGCCACTCTAAAATGTGCAGTTTTGTCACACAACACAATGCCACAGATGTCAAAACGTTTGAGGGAGCGTGCAATTGGAATGCTGACAGCAGGAATGTCCACCAGAGCTGTTGCTAGATAATTGAATGTTAGTTTCTCTACCATATACTGCCTCCAACGTTGTTTTTCAGAATTTGGCAGTACGTCCAAACAGCCTCACAACCGCAGACCACATGTAACCACGCCAGCCCAGGACCTCCACATCCAGCTTCTTCACCTGCAGAATCATCTGAGACCAGCCACCCGGACAGCTGATGAAACTGAGGAGTATTTGTGTCTGTAATAAAGCCCTTTTGTGGGGAAAAACTCATTCTGATTGGCTGGGCCTGGCTCCCCAGTGGGTGGTCCTATGCCCTCCCAGGCCCACCCATGGCTGCGCCCCAGCCCAGTCARGTGAAATCCATAGATTAGGGCCTAATGAATATTTCAATTGACTKATTTCCTTACATYAACTGTAACTCAGTAAAATTGTTGAAATTGTTACATGTGGGGTTGATYTTTTTGTTCAGTATAATAATGGGCAAATGTTGCACAATCCAGTGTGGAAAGCTCTCAGAGACTTGTATTTGATTTACTAACCTTTATTTTACAGGGTGTCATATTGATACCAAGTCCCATTTTTCAAATGAGCCCTGCACAATACAAACACACACATCATAAAGGGCAACAGGCATTCAAGCCTGAGCCTCCCCTGCAACARATTCCACATCTGTGGAGCATAAAAACCAAAGCAGCTATTCCCTAAATCAGAAGCAACCCTTGGAACCTCTTGTGCTCTTCTACGGTATTCTATTGTTTTGACCTTGKCGAGTGTTTCTGCAGGAGCTCATGGTAAATAAACAAAGGGAATGCTGCTCTCTTCTTACAAATAGAGAGGCCCAACCCTCCTTTTGATACAATACGCAATGGTGAGTTATAAGATTAATCGGSAGTAATGAATCTACGGGCACAATGGAAAACAGCATCTAGAGGTTTAAGTGTGGAAGCTGCATCTAAAACAGACATAAAAGTGGCCTGGACAGCTTTCTTTCTATTATCAAAAGACGACACATGCTCTATTTCTATAGAATCATCCCATTTTGATCTCCAATTGATCATCTAGCCGGATACCAAGATATTTATAAAGAGGGAGGGAACTCACAAAACAATTTGTGTTTTGTTCAGGCTAGTAACTTCAAGGTTACTTAAGTCTGGAAAACCTAGAAAATAGCATGCATTTWGTTTTGTTTGCATTAAGTACCAACTTAAGATCCAAGAGTGACTGTAGTGCTTGGAAATCAGKCTACAAATGTGAAAAGGCTTGATTTACAGATGGTGCAACAGAATACCATACTGTATCATCAGCATAAAGATTATTCACATTTTTCACAGTATTTCTAATGTTATTTATATACAGCGTAAATAATAGTGGCTCCAGAATCMAACCCTGGGGTACCCCTTTATGCACTTCAAGGAATTGAGATTTAACCTGGCCACAATAGTCCACAAACAAGGCAGCACAATTAATGTTCCAATGTAAAGCATTGACAATATTATTTAAAACTAATGTTGTTGCAGTAATAGTACTGTGCCCTGGTCTAAACCCCAATGTGATGTACACTACCTGTCAAAAGTTTTAGAACACCTACTCATTCAAGGGTTTTTCTTTATTTCTACTATTTTCTACATTGTAGAATAATAGTGAAGACATCAAAACTATGAAATAACACATATGGAATCATGTAGTAACCAAAAAAAGTGTTAAACAAATCAAAATGTATTTTATGTTTGAGATTCTTCAAATAGTCACCCTTTTCCTTGATGACAGCTTTAGACACTCTTGGCATTCTCTCAACCAGCCTCATGAGGTAGTCACCTGGAATGCATTTCAATTAACATGTGTGTGTTGTTAAAAGTTAATTTGTGGATTTTTTATTGTTCTTAATGTGTTTGAGCCAATCAGTTGTGTTGTGAAAAGGTAGGGGTGGTATAAAGAAGATAGCCCTTTTTGGTAAAAGACCAAGTTCATATTATGGCAAGAACAGCTCAAATAAGCAGAGAGAAATGACAGTCCATCAATACTTAAAGACATGAAGGTCAGTCAATCTGGAAAATTTCAAGAACTTTGAAAGTTTCTTCAAGTGCAGTCGCAAAAACCATCAAGTGCTATGATGAAACTGGCTCTCATGAGGACCGCCACAGGAATGGAAGACCCAGAATTACCTCTGCTGCAGAGGATAAGTTCATTYGAGTTACCAGCCTCAGAAATTGCAGCCCAAATAAATGCTTCACAGAGTTCAAGTAACAGACACATCTCAACATCTACTGTTCAGAGGAGACTGTGTGAATTAAGCCATCATGATCAAATTGCTGCAAAGAAACCACTACTAAAAGACACCAATAAGAAGAGACTTGCTTGGGCCAAGAAACACAAGCAATGGACATTAGACCGGTGGAAATTTGTCCTTTGGTCTGGTGTCCAAATGTCAGATTTTTGGTTCCAACCGCCGTGTCTTTGTGAGACGTGGTGTGGGTGAACGGATGATCTCTGCAAGTGTATTTCCCACCGTAAAGCATGGAGGAGGAGGTGTTATGGTGTGGAGGTGCTTTGCTGGTGACACTGTGTGATTTATTTAGAATTCAAGGCACACTTAAGCAGCATGGCTACCACAACATTCTGCAGCGATATGCCATGCCATGCCATCCCATCTGGTTTGGGCTTAGTGGGACTATAATTTGTTTTTTCAACAGGACAATGACCCAACACACCTCCAGGCTGTGTAAGGGCTATTTGACCAAGAAAGAGAGTGATGGAGTGCTGCATCAGATGACCTGGCCTCCACAATCCCCATTCTCAACCAAATTGAGATGGTTTGGGATGAGTCAGACCGCAGAGTGAAGGAAAAGCAGCTAACAAGTACTCAGCATATATGGGAACTCCTTCAAGACTGTTGGAAAAGCATTCCAGGTGAAGCTGGTTGAGAGAATGCCAAGAGTGTGCAAAGCTGTCATCAAGGCAAAGAGTGGTTATTTGAAGAATCTAAAATATATTCTAATCTAATATATATCCCCCATGAAATAACACCATATCTAGATTCTACAGACCCTACTGAGAAAATCCCAACCCCACTTCTACTTCGGCACCTAGAATAGTTTTCTCTCTATAAGCCAATACGTAAAATAAATGGTGTATTGTATTGGGACCAATGGAGTGGGTTGGAGTAGAAAGTGTTACTMGGCATGTAGACCTCTGTCCCCCATGAAATAACACAATATATAGATTCTATAGACCCTAGTGAGTAGTCCCAACCCCACTTTTACTTCAGCACCTAGAATAGTTTTCTTTCTATAAGCCAGTATGTATTTCATATACAGTGTATTGCATTGGGGGCATTTATTTMACCGAAATGTAATGGACCTGTCACTTAAATATGAACAAATATTAATAACTGTTAATGTTTAGACAAAAAAAAGCATATATCATGACTAAATACATGTTAATGACACGTTTCTAATATTAAATMGTGGACRTTTATTTWGAKAATTCCATGACCCGGAAGCACTTTTTTAAGTGTCTGACGAGCTGCCGCTTGACGAGAGAGACCGCTGTCTAGCCTACTAATATTTGCTAGCGTAGTTAAAACATTGAAAATGGAAAACGTTTGCCTTYAAACTTTAATCTTAAAGTTGCATGATGTTCAGGCAGTGAAATTCGGAACGTTCACGCTGAAGAGTGGAATAACCTCGCCGATTTATTTTGATCTCAGAGTTATTGTTTCTTACCCAACTCTCATGAACCAGGTTTGTAAACACGTGTTTTCCATGAGTAATGGAAACAACAGKAATGTCAGCGTTTCCCAAACTCAGTCATGGGGACCCAAATGGGGTGCACGTTTTGGTTTTTGCTCTAGCACTATACAGCTCATTCAAATTATCAAAGCTTGATTACTAGGYCAAAAAACAAAYCGTGTACCCCTTAGGGTCCRGAGGACCGAGTTTGGGAAACGCGYAACTATGTCTGTTCGGAGGCAATCAAATCAAGTTGTAAAATGTATGTTACGAGCTCATTAGTTGGAGTTTGTTGAATACGGGTTTGTTTGCCTTTAGGTGTCAAGTCTTCTTTATCAACGCGCCAAAGATGAGGACTTAAAATACAGCTCTGTGTGTGGAGTCCCATACACTGCTCTACCCRTGGCTACAATCATCTGCTCCAAACACGAGCTGCCCATGCTCATCCGAAGAAAAGAAGCCAAAGAGTATGGTGCGATTTCATGATGGTCAAATTTGATTGTTCTCTTTATGAGAGTTTTTTTAAATGTATTTTTATGCATCCCGTCAGTTCATTCTAAAGTTGGAGCTAGCAAGTGTTAGAGCATTTCATCAGTCTAAATYGATTTCAGATCTCTCATATCAGACATCCATCATGGCCACAATATGTTCCATCTCTTGATCCTAGGAACTAAGAAGATTATAGAGGGGACTATTCACCCTGGAGACACGTGTCTGATCATCGAGGATGTAGTGACCAGCGGCAGCAGCGTCATGGAGACGGCTCTGGTGCTCCAGGCGGAGGGTTTAAAGGTGACGGATGCCATCGTGTTGATGGACAGGGAGCAGGGCGGCGAYGCCATGCTGGCCAAGAGGGGCATCACGCTCCACTCCGTCATCTCCATCTCCAAACTCCTCAACACCCTGTTCCAGGCGGATCGCATCGACTCTTCCATGGCCCAGAGCGTGTGCAGGTTCATCCAGGAGAACAACACCTACAAGCCCTCTGGCGAGGAGGAGAAGAACGGCTCACCTGCAACCAAAAAGCCCTGCAAGRCGGCGGAGCTGAGCTATGGAGACAGGGCTCAGCTCCAGAATACACACCRTCTGGCCGCCCAGCTCCTCAGACTGATGGAAGAAAAGAAGACCAATCTATGTGTGTCGGCGGACATGACGTGCTGCGAGGAGCTGCTGCAGCTGGCCGACACTCTGGGGCCTCAGATGTGTGTGTTGAAGACCCACGTGGACATCCTTCAGGACTTCAGCCCAGCCTTCACCCAGTCCCTCAGGGACCTGGGCCTCAAACACAACTTCCTCATCTTTGAGGACCGCAAGTTTGCCGACATCGGGAACACGGTCAAGCACCAGTATGAAGGTGATTAGTGGGCGCACTTGTTTTGCATTGCTGTGTGCCCTCGGTGGGGGGTGATTTCACTTTAAATGTGCAAACTCTTCCCGCCCAGGGCCCCAGGCTATGCAAAACTAACGCGCCCCGTGTTAAAATAGACACATTGTCCAACTCCAGAAAATAAGGGGCATTGTTGTACAACAGTTGTCCCCTTAACCTTTTGAAACATGCTTTTCAATCCTAATCCATCCTAATTAATACCTGGTTGCTATTATTTCTAAGTCTTCTGACTGTTGTGTGTTTTCCTCTATTTCTCAGGTGGGCTCTACCAGATCTCCTCGTGGTCTCACATCGTTAATGCCCATGCGGTACCAGGCCCTGGGGTGGTGAAGGGGCTCAGTGCGGTGGGCCGTCCGCTGGACCGCGGCTGTGTCCTCATAGGTCAGATGAGCTCCCAGGGTTCCCTAGCAACAGGGGACTATACGCAGGCTGTGGTAAGCAAAGCGCTCCAGCAAGCCGTTCCTCAGAATGTTCCGTCCATCTCTCTAACCTCCCACAGCTCTCTGCAATGTGTTACAATTCAGGACACAGTGTCATCTTGCAGGGTCACAGTGAAAGCCTGATTACATTCTAGTATGTTTTAATAAGGATGTTTGCATCGGACAGCTTAACTGTAGTAATAGTTGGATTCCTTAATGTAATCCTTAATCTCTCTCATGTGATTTTTGTCTCTGTCATTCCATAGGTGAAAATGGCTGAGGAGCACTCTGATTTTGTTTTTGGGTTCATCTCTGGTTCCAAGATCAGCAACAAGCCTGAGTTTGTACACATGACTCCAGGGGTGCAGATGCAGTCAGGAGGTACCACACTCTATACCCGTTAACCACTTCATCCATCCTGTCCAGTGTTCTGTCATTGTCCTGTTGTAAGCTCTCCTTGCCGCTAGATGGTGCCGGTGTCCAATAAATGAAGACTGGGTCACTTATCTCGGTTGTGTCCGTATTGGCTTCCTATTACCTACATAGTGCACTACTTTTGACCAGAGCCCTATGGGCCCTGATCAAAAGTAATGTACTATGTTGAGAATGGAGTGCCATTTTGAATGCAGCCCTTGTTTTCGTTGTGTTTTTTTTAACCTCTTCGGCAACAAACTAGGGTGGTGTTTTCTTCAGCACCACACTGTTCATTGATCATAATCTCCATCCTTTCTGTTTCAGGAGATGGTCTGGGCCAGCAGTACTCCAGTCCTGATGATGTGATATGTAAAAAAGGCTCTGACATCATCATCGTGGGCCGTGGTATCCTGGGGGCCTCTGATAGAGTGAAGGCTGCTGCAGAGTACAGAGAGGCAGGCTGGAACGCATACACCAAGAGACTCAACACATCTAGCCAATGAGATGCTGAAGACTAGGGCGACATCCTAAGTGGCACCTTATTCCATATATATTGCACTACTTTTGACCAGAGCCCTATGGGCCTTGGTCAAAAGTAGCGCATAGGGTGCCATTTGGGATGCTGACAAGACTAGAGCAGATACCACATGGCTAATGTGAAACATGATTATTCCCTCCAACCAGCTGCTGAGACCTTTCTCTTAGCCACAAAACTTGCTAAATCAACTGAACTGRGACAATGCTAATTTTAACCTTTGGCGACAGGGACATGTTTCAGTTTTTTTTCTCTCCATAGTGTTATTTTTATATAATCTAATTTGCAATTTTTMAAATGATTTGTGTTGACCAGTTATATGGAATTGTGAAATTAATTTAATAAATACATTTGCTGTAATTATCAGTGTTCCTTGAAGTCTATAAACATTTCATCAAGGGAGTTTTCTACAGATGGAAGACTGTTAAAAGATTCGTTTRACTAAACTAACCTCGGCATTGTGTATTAATTCATTGACATTACAACAATCAATTGACTTGTGTTTACAACAATGTATGATGAACCAGTGAAGTCTTTAGCCCTCTGATGATTATTTGTGATGTGCCATCCAGGTGTAGGGTATGCTGTATACCCTAGCCACTAATAAACAGTGAATATGCTGAGCCTGTTTCATTTTATATGGTATCTCAAATCAATCAAATGTATTTATGAAGCCCTTTTTAAACCAGCCGGTGTCACAAAGTGCTATACAGAAGCCTAAAACCCCCAAACAGCAAGCGATGCAGATGTAGAAGTGTCTGCATCTACTTTTACTTTGTGAAATCGGGCATGGTCTACATAACACCCCAGTCTTTTTYCAAGTCAAGCTCTGATGACTAGGTAAGGAACAAATTTGCAAGCCACATGATATGTAAATATGTGTAAATGACATGATGGGGAACAGAGCAGGGAGGCAGGCAGGTGGGTTTTCTCCTTCCTTCAACACAGGTGAATGAAGCCACCTTTGAATGTCCCATTCTCCACCGGTTCAGCTTGAGCACAAAGGTCAGCAAATCCTGCCATCTCGTCGATTGGACCGAGCGCAAAGCACGGTTGGTTTGCATAGAGAGGGAGGGTTGGCATAATAAAGAGCTAAACTCGTCTAGTCTGCTCTCCCTCCCCCTGGCTGTTGTGTCAATATTGGACCTGAGCAACGCACCGTGCGACAGGTGTCCACTGGAGAATCCTCTCMCTTTTTAAAACCAACCTGAAAAAAAAGGGAGAGAGAAGATAAATGGAAGGATGGCCTACCATGCCAGGAGTATATATAGGCTACCTGCAACGTGCCATACGCATTCAGTGTTGCCTATAAGATGCACACAATGCGCAGGTATTACTGCTAGTGCGTTTTTAAAATGTCTTCTCACTTTTTTCGACAATAGATAGACAATGGTAAGTTTTATGTCGGCAAAATGTGTATGTTGGATTAAATTGTGAATGACAATTTTACAGACAGGTAGGCTACATTTTTTTGTATTGGCATCAATGTTAACCTTTGCACCTTTCCAGGTGTGTGGACGCAGCGACAAATGGAGAGTATAACGTAGTCTACAACTGCTTTTCCAAGACGGGATCATCATATTTCGATWGATTTTCTGTATTTGCCTCACGTTGAGCCACACGCACAATACCTGAAGATTAKGTTTTGTTCGTTCGGCTCGCGTTAAGCAGGTACAGGTTTTCTACAAAACAGAAGAGCAAGTTCATATTCCGACAGAAGTCGTTCTCGTTGATGCTGCTGTATTTTCCTGTCACAAATACAAACATCGAWTTTTTTTTGCCAACTGGACAATTTTTTAATCAGTATTCTCTTGATTTATATGGATAAAGTTTTTATGTTACCATTTTTTGTTTTGTTTTTAGACTCTTGCTCACCACTAAATGCTATAGTTCTCTCCATGGATTTTACTATGACTAGTTATTAGACTTGTATTACCTAGTTATTTCCTTTTATTAAATACCATTAGGTTTTTCWTTATGGACATGCTGTAATGATGATACCCAACCAGTTAGCGCCAATAGTGTCATCATTATGTCAGAGTGCACCGGGAATCAGGGAGCTGGTCATTTCTTAATTGTAGTTATCTTAATCATTAACCAGCCAAGTAACAGCCATCTGATATGGACCATCTGCTGGCTGGATCCTCAGCTGCCTGGGATCTATACCTCTGAAGAGGCTACTCTGTTAAATTAACTATGAAATTCATAGGTGTCTGGACATTTATTCCAGTAAATGAAGAGTGTAGCCTATAACATACAGCTCATCATAAAAACACCACGTCATTCTCCATTGCTCATGCACTGTAAAACATTTTGCATTTCAGTTAAGCACAGAGACATCATTCACTATAGGCATATCACTGCTTTGCATATGTTTCAGAAACGTCTATTTTCCACCTCAGACAGTATCATTTGTAGTGCCAGTTACCCCACCACACACACACACCACTTCSATGAGATGATTAACGCCTGTACCTCAAGTATCTGTATAGTTCCATTCTACTTTGAGCATAACTGCAGGTAGACATTTGCATATCCAGTTTTCATTGTATGAATGGCCAATAAACAGCCTGGTAAAGGCTTTCCCATGTAATCATTTCTGCTCTCATGTTTCCCTACAAAGTTCCAGTAAATATTTGTTTAAAGTTGGTGTAAGGAGACTTCACAGCCTGTATTCCCATGCTAGTGACAGTTCGTGCTGCAGTTCCACCCTAAACCTCCAAAATGACACTTCCTCAACTTACTCTACAGAGCAGTTATTGGCTCTGTAAAATATGTACACACAATATTATTTTGCTATTCCCTGATGTCTCAAGCAAGTCTTCAATCTTTCAGTCGTTCACGGTGCAATCTATGTTCATATCATTTCATATCTGTTCTGTTTTATGGATAAACATGACTGGGACAAAATTACTTCACGAAAATTATTATTTGCCCTGTCTCAGCAACCTATAAAACTGTGTGGGATTCTCTCACAGATGCAAACAAATTGTGACTATTTCAATTCATTCTGACTATACAGCTATAAAAATCAACCTTCTCTTATCCTATTACATCACCTTGAGAGAATTATGTGTAAGATCAAATAGGCTCCGTTTTTTCCCCATGGGCTATTATTCTTTAGGTCTGTGGCTATCATAACACCCAGACAATTGTGTGTGTCTGCAGAAAAGCATGATTGCATTTGTGGTGCCTGTTCAACTGCTACCTGTTTCCTAAGTGGAGGACAAGTGTTGCCCTGTGGGCTGTGTGCTGTTTCAAATGACAGTTAAAGAGGTTGCTAATGAAATATGAAAATGCCTGGGGGTTGTTTCTCTTGTAACTGCCTGGCTTTACCTAAGCAGTGAGCACAGAGGCGGGGAGAAGGAGGGGGAGAACCCAGGGCTCTGCAGCACCTATCTGGGTGCGTCTGAAATGGCACCCTATTCTCTATATAGTGGACTACTTTTGTAGTCCACTATATAGGGAATAGAGTGCCATTTTGGAAGCACCCTGTCTTGGCCTCGGGTAAATCCTGCCTGTCTGTTGCGGTTCACTCTTGACGCAGAGCCAGAGCCATTCACAGAGCAGATGTCACCTGCATGAGCTGTCATGGCCTGTTCAAATTTGTCCTTAGGAGGATTTGTTTCTATAGCAGCAGAGAGGGGAAAAACACACAGGGAACATTTGGTGGTGGTCTGCGTCTGCTCACTCACTGACTATTCAAGTAGCACCAACTCACATTGAAGCAGAAAACGAGACCTGTCCATTTACAACCTTATAGCAAAAAGAGATATTTCTGATTCACATTGGACAATAAAGTTGTATRGTATGCCACTTATCTTCTATTGAGTTGTGTCTCCTCAAGGCGATATTCTGAAGAAAGGTGCTATAAGTGAATATTTGCACATGTTGGGATCAGTGTCTGATCAGGTATGTGTATGGATATGTCCTTGGTTCAAACATACACTGAGTGTACAAAACATTTCCATGACATAGACTGATCAGGTGAATCCAGGTGAAAGGCATGATCCCTTGTGGATGTCACCTGTTAAATCCACTTCATTCAGTGTAGAAGGGGAGGAGACAGGTTAAAGAAGGCTTTTTAAGCATTGAGACAATTGAGATATGGATTGTGTATGTGTGGTACTCAGAGGGTGAATGGGCAAGACAAAATATTTAAGTGTCTTTGAACGGGGTATGGCAGTAGGTGCCAGGTGCACTTGTTTGAGTCAAGAACTGCAACGCTGCTGGTTTCCCCCCGCTCAATAGTTTCCTATGTGTATCAAGAATGGTGCACCACCCAAAGGACATCCAGCAACCTTGACACAACTGTGGAAAGCATTGGAGTCGACATGGGCCAGCATCACTGTGGAATGCTTTTGACACCTTGTAGACTCCATGCTCCGACTAATTGAGGCTGTTCTGAGGGKAAAAGGGGGTGCAACTCAATGTATATTCTTTAGCAATATCCATCCTATTTCTTTGTGTTTTTTTGAGTGGCTCACTTGAAAAAGAGAACTGGGTCTCAATGTTGACTCCCTGTATAAATAAAAATCAAATAAATACAAAATAAATTTGAAGGGTAACCTGAAACTATGAATCTGTGAGCAATAGCAGCATCACTTCCTGACAATACATCAATGCTTACGCAACCTTCCTGACTAAGTCAGATAGGCACAGGCTGGAGGGCTTTGTTACCATGGAGAAACTGGATCCTGAGAAACAGTCTGCCTCACTTACACCACACAGTTATCACACGTACACATGTTGCCCTATAGAGGGGTATTGATTGAAAAAGAAATTAAGGGGGATAATTGTGATAACTTAAGTTGTCTCTAGCCTGGTTCATTTCACATCACTCTATCGTTTATTAGCCGAAACGTATAAGATACAATGAATGGATACGAGAAAATGCTGTGAGGGAGAAAAAAACAGATGTTCAAACAATCTTGTTTGCTCTGGTTGCTGCCTGGTTGACTGGTTCTTCCAACCTGCACCTCAGCCAACTGTTTGCAGGTTGGCTACTCAGGATGGCAAACATGGTGCCAGCATTGCTAAATGAAGTGGTCAACCTGTCGAAGTGCAGTGGACCAGAGATTGACATTTCTATGCGTTGTCTCTTTTTATCCAACACAAATAATATATMAAATAGTATCTATAATATCTGAAATGAGATGTTATTTCTAAAATATAAAGATATTTGTAGCCAGAGACAAATGAATATAGACTAGCCAACACTTTTCCAATGCACAATAAGTAAATATTCATTGTTATTGTGAAAAGCATCTGATATGATCATATTTCACAGGTTCCATTTCATTTATAAACATAGAAATAGTACAACCGATCATTTAAAAGTTTCACGGGCAATATCCCCTCTATCAGAGAKCCGTGAGACCAGATCAGAAGAATAGACTAGCCTACTACTTTCCTACTACTACTGCAAAGGAGATAAAGATTCAAAGTAGAGTTATGAGTTATGAGCCTTTACTGTAGGCCCTATGTGTCAGATGCAAATAGGGAGAGCTGAATTTCCAAGTGAAATTAGGCTTCTGCTGATGAGCTGACAAATCTAATCTCTCCAATGGGGGATCAAAGGCCAGCAGATGGGTGACTACTGCTCTGTCACCGTGTCCACCTGCCCCAGGGCAAACAAGGCCACACAGGTAAGAGAGAACAATGAACCCACCCCACTCAAAGTGGCTGCTGTACACACAAGAAATGAAGCATATAGGCACACACGTGGCCACACACGGAGACAACAGAAAAGGGTATAACTACCCTAAAAACACATTACAGAGGACTCATCCAAGTCTGAAGTCTGATTACTTTCAATTTCCATCAGCAAGTGTATTTAAGTCTACCACAGCTTTGGGGTCAATTCCATTTCAATCCAGTCAATTCAGGAAGTAAACTGAKATTCAGAATGTCCAAGTCTCATTCCCAATCGGCACCCTATCCCTTAGTGCGCTACTTTTGACCAGGTTCTGGTCAAAAGTAGTGCATTATATAGGGCTCTGGTCAAAAGTAGTGCACTATATAGGGCTCTGGTCAAAAGTTGTGCACTTTATAGGGAATAGGGTGGCATTTGGGARGCCGCACAAGAGTTAGGCCAACAACCTCCTAAAGCCCTCACCTAGTGAATTTGTTCATGAAAATACAATACTATTATGCATACTGTATTCACAGACCTCTCTTTCTATTATAACGTCACCTGACCTGACCATATGTCTCTATGATATGTTGCCTCACTTCAAATGTGTCATCGTCATATTTACAGCCTATTATCATCAGTCACTGTAATGAACTGTTATGCCACAAGATGTCACTGCAGACAGGTATTATTGCAGTTGACTTACATGACTAGGTTCCATTTGTATTATTACACTAAGAATCCAGATCATGAAGTAACATTGCAATATCCAAGCGCCTTCTTAAATAAAATATGATACACATTTATAAGCCAACCATCCATATTGATGAGAAGATCCACAGATCCACATTCCACTTTGCATTCATAAGCTCCACAAAGGCACAGAAACAATTTGGACCCATTGACAATTCAACAACTGAAAAACACTGAATACATAGAACAATCTGCATTGTAAATGGACGAGAATTGAGTGCTACTAGGAACATGTCAGAATCTTTTCTCACATTCCTTTCAATTAATATGACGAGAATAGATTTAGCGTGAAAAAAAAACAGGTATTAAGAAGGTTATACATTTAAAATGCTTTCTTTCAACCATATGAAGTATAAACATGATCCAACATTAAAGAATATGAATTATTCCTGAAAAGAAAATCTGTCTGTTTCTCATTTAGTTTCCAATGAGAGATGACAGTGGTGCCATGTTGGGTYCTGTGCAGTGGCATGGGTAGAGGCAACCATACATTGGTGCCCTTGTACCCACCTCTGGGGTTAATCTCCAAGAATGCTGCCATTATACCCAATTTCCAATCAAACTGTCGTGTCAGTGTGTTGCTATTGTGGCCGGTTCATCAGGCAGGCACAGGCTCTGGGTGCAATTTTGATGAGTCAGTGGATCTAAGCTTCCCACAATGGGCCTCTGGAGCCTCCACAATGGTGTGGACTAATGCACGCTTTCAGCCTGCCGCTGCTGAGTATGCAAGGCTTGTGCGYAAGCGGCAGTAAACGAGGGGCTTGGTAGTATAAAAACAGAAGTGGGGGCCTAGGACTCGACATTGTTACACTGGATCTGTTCCACCTCAGTACTCTGTAAGTATTCACACAACCTAGGTAGAACGTGAACATCTTATTCCTGTGCATCGGCGTACCAACCAGTGGGATTGATTACATCCAATATGGGAGATATATATTTGTATCTGATATTTCCCCAGTGCAAACTGAGAGCTCAACTCATTCAACATGGGTTGTCTGGTGCTTCGCACCTTGCTGAGGAATCAATGTTCACTTTCATGTATAGCTAGCTACCAGGGAACCCAGAGTGAAGCTCTCCGTTTTAGCCTAGTTTCCTCATCTCTGGTCTTCCTTGTCCCCCTTTGGTAGAGAGCAACCTCACGGTGGAAATAGCAACCATGAACACTCAGCAGATGGAGCAGATGGGCCAGTTCAAGATCACTGTCTGGGAGGAGGAGAACTTCCAGGGCAAGCGTTGCGAGTTCCTGCTGGAGTGTCAGAACATCATGGAGAGGGGATTCCAAAAGATCCGCTCCATCAAGGTCGAGAATGGACCGTAAGTCTCTCTTTGGATGTCTACACCAGCCTAACACAGAGGACCTGTACTACATTACTGGTAGAGTAGTAATGTAGTATTACTGTATTAGATCCACGGATGTTGTTTGGTCAATCAATGGTTTTGAGGATTTTTAGCTCATAGGTTGTGTTTGAGTAGAAAGGGAGAAATATGGTCATTGTAACATTCCTTTCTAGCCTTAGTTCCTCTCKGAAGCTAATGTATACTTGAATATTCTATTCTACATTGCAGTTGTACTGTACTGTTGTGAGCCTGCCCTCAGTTGATAAGCAAAGCTTGGTATGGCAATGCTACGTTTCGTTATCATTATCATGTCCACTCAACACTTGATAGCCTGATTTGGGCAATCTGTGTGCAATATAGTTTATGTATCATTTTTACATTGTTTGGACCAAATGTTATAGCTGAACGCAATACATGAGATAGTCGCTTTGTGCGCGTTATTAACCTTAAATGTAGCTCGTTGTTTTGTTTCTGCCAGTCAGTCAAAGTAGGCTACTGTTGTAATCTCCATTGAGTCCCAGCTGCCTGCCTTGTGGTCTGTTCAAGCGGCTGACTGGCGATCTGATAATGGTCCAAAGGCGCAGCATGTGGTGTTTGCTTTGGCCCTTTGTCCTGTAATCAACACAGCGCTCTGTGCCATGGGGCGTTGCACTTCTGTTAACTAACCTGACACTCTATTTTCTCTCTTTCTCTCTTTCTCTCTCATTCCCTCTTTCTCCCCTGCCTGTCGTTTAGCTGGGTGGGTTTTGAGTACCCTGAGTTCCAGGGACAGCAGTTCATCCTTGAGAAGGGAGACTACCCCCGTTACGAGGCTTGGAGCGGAAACAGCAGTTACAGAACCGAGCATATGCTTTCCTTCAGACCTATTAAGTGTGCTGTAAGTTCCTCCCACACAAATGAAATTTCAAGGATAAAGAAAAGCACCCATCTGAAGCATATTTAATAAAATGTATGTTTTATTAAAGGTTAATATATTCACATATGATGCGTGTGTTTATATTGTATCATAGTACCARCATACCACAATTCTCAAATCCATCTGTTTTGGATTTTTCCCAAATCTCTGAAATATGATGAGGCCATATGAAAACTAATCAAGGCTCCTGCACCTCTATCAACAGAACCACAGTGACAGCAAGGTGACTCTGTACGAGTGTGAAGACTTCCAGGGGCGCAAGTTCGAGATGTGCGATGACTACCCCTCTCTACAGGCTATGGGCTGGTGCAGCAAGGAGGTTCCCTCAATTAAAGTCAACTCCGGAGCGTAAGTCTTTTCTTATTTCTGTAACCTATATATGCTTTCGTTACAAACACTCTAGGCTCTGATACGTAAACTACATTGACAAAGACATAATCACCCATTACTTTCCAAGACGATTGGTTTTGTACATTTCACAACAGCTTAGGACTGCATCCGGTCACATATCACCTAGATAGCAGCCTCATATATTTTGTGTGATAGAGTCCCATTAGAAAAATGATCAAGTGAATAACATGTGCCCTTCTCTTCACAGCTGGGTGGCCTATCAGTTCCCCGGTTACCGTGGCTACCAGTACATCCTGGAGAGAGACAGACACCAGGGAGAGTACAGACACTACAATGAGTACAGCACCCAGGCTCACACCAACCAGGTCCAGTCTATCCGCAGAATCCAGCACTAAGTCCACCCGACACTATCCTCCAGCGGCCACCATGTACTGACCATGCCATGTATTAAAATAGGCAATAAAGACTTTATTCAAACTACGGAAACAGAGTGCTTGTGGCAATTCCTTGCTTTAAAAAAAAACCGCACTCTTGATCAGGTCATATAGCTAGCTATCTATCTGTTTAAAGGCCCGTGGTAGAGTCTTAAGAACCCATTGCCACAGCCGCTAGCTGTATACTCCAACACAAGTGAATCACATAGGCATTTCATGATATGACAAATACATCAATACATAAACCAGGGTAAATACCACCTTTCTGTTAGGATAGGATGTATATTGTTCTTGTCAGATTGTATCTTATTTCCAATAAATAAAAGCAAGAGATCACTATTGTTTCCACCATTTGTTATTGCAATGTTGTGTTTTGTAGTAGCCTACCATGAAGCCTATACAGAAAAAGAGGGGTTGGGGGCTAAACTGGGGCGTCAAAGGATCACCTTTCTTTTACCGTGACAACAATCAAAAGAGCCATAAAATTGAACCAAATGAAATCGACAATATATGCCACATACATGCCCCTGGYGGCAATGGATCGACCCCCAGTTACGACACTCACTTTCTCTGCTATATCCCTCTCTGCCCTAAAGGTAGGCTATCAATAAAACGTGAAAATACTTTCAAATATGTTTTTAAAAAAGAACAAAGAAATAAACAAAATGTTTCTGTGCTTGTGCCTTGAAATAACATACACTACATGCCCAAAAGTATATAGACACCCCTTCAAATGAGTGGATTCGGGTATTTCAGCCMCACCCATTGCTGACAGGTGTATAAAATCGAGCACACAGCCATACAATCTCCATAGACAAACACAGGCAGTAGAATGGCCCATACTAAAGCGCTCAGTGACTTTCAACGTGGCACCGTCAAAGGATGCCACCTTTCCAACAAGTCAGTTCGTCAAATTTCTGCCCTGCTAGAGCTGCCCCGGCTAACTGTAAGTGCTGTTAWTGTGAAGTGCAAACATGTAGGAGCAACAACGGCTTGTGTGGTAGGCAGATTCCAGYAGACCGCTACCTTCCCCAATGCATAGTGCCAACTGTAAAGTTTGGTGAAGGAGGAATAATGGTCTGGGGCTGTTTTTCATGGTTTGGGCTAGGCCCCTTAGTTCCAGTAAAGGGAAATCATAACGCTATAGCATACAACAACAGTCTAGACGATTCTGTGCTTCCAACTTTGTGGCAACAYTTTGGGGAAGACCCTTTCCTGTTTCAGCATCACAATACCCCTGTGCACACAGCAAGGTCCATACAAAAATGGTTTGCCTAGATCGGTGTGGAAMAACTTGACTGGCCTGCACAGAGCCCTGACCTCAACCCCACCGAACACCTTTGGGATGAATTGGAACGCAGACTGCGAGCCAGGCCTAATTACCCAACATCAGTGCCCGACCTCACTAATGCTCTTGTGGCTGAATGGGAGCAAGTCCCCGCAGCTATTTTCCAACTTCTAGTGGAAAGACTTCCCAGAAGAGTGGAGGCTGTTATAGCAGCAAAGGGGGAACCAACTCCATATTAATGCCCATGATTTTGAAATGAGATGTTCGACGAGCAGAAGTCCACATACTGTTGGCAACGTAGTGTATGTTTCACTCAAAAACCATCGTATGAATGAATGAAGGCAGAAGGCTCTTAATCTGAAATGAAGTAGGCTTCTCTCCAAACCTGGCCCAAGAGGCACTAACATGCAYCCAGACAATGTGAGTTGTCCAAGGTGCTGACCACTGCAGCCATGACAAACTCATTTAAGACCAAATAAACTATTTAAATTGGGGGATAGCCCCACTATGTAGGGTCAGGCTATCGTTGAGACTGCCACGCCTTTGCCAAGTTGTGTATAATATATGCATGTTTTCTTGAACCGGATTACGTTTTAAATCACACTTGCCACATCCTTATTGAATGTTTGTTTGCTGTGTCGTCTGACAGTTCAGGTCCAGTACATTCAATTCCGCGTCAGCCTACACACCCAGAGACTTGCTCATGAACCGCAGACCGGTAAAAGACACAGGCCCACACCCAGTCCAGGATCTTTTAATAAATGTTCAACTATACACACCTTTCCCAAATACACATTTCTATCCCGACTGATTAAAACGGCCGCACAGTGCAGAGGAGCTTGGCAGTCGTTTCGGATGGTGGGGGAATAGGTTAGGCCAGTGTTGCTTGTGTTTCAATCCCGAAAAACTGGTAAGTCCAACGATGAGTAAGAGAAGATATAAATAGTTTTTAGGTAGCCTAGCYCTCTCTTTGCCTGTGAACGAGTTGGTAATTATTTTAAATGCAGGAGGCACTGCACTTGTCTTGGCTTCTCATCATCGATTTACTGTGCGCACATAGGAATGGTCTCATTTTGTAATCAGATGTATACAATTATATATGTATTTCTGTGGGATTGCTTTACAGTCAATAGACTTTATGTAAAGTGTTATTTAAGGGTGGAATCCTAATTTGAGATTCGTGCATAACTACCACCACTGACAATATGATTTATGCGCACAGGTGTCAAATTATGATTCGACCTGAAGTGTTTTAGAGCTTATCGTTTGTTTGAATTGACAAATATTTATTTGAAACTATAAGGACACTATAAGGACATCAAAACTGAAACTATAACTTGGAACACACCAGAATGGGCCAAAAATATTTCATTCAAACCTTTCGAAAATTATCTAGCATTCGAGGCTTGTTTTAAGTTGCCTGCGACCTGTTTAAAGACTCAGGCAGCTAAAGCAAGTCTGGGACGCCAGACACAACTCTTCTGAGAGCAGCAGCAGCGGAACGCGTGGAGGGAGAGGCGTGGTGGGGACGTGGAATATAATCGCCTACTTCATGAGTCATATAATAGCCTCGTTTAGCAGTCACATACATACTCTCTGGTCTCATATCGTTTGCTCCTGTTATCTTTGCCCCGGACAACTATTAGCTGTCATAACACATTTTCGTGAAAATATTACATTTGCATCAACGCATGTTGATTTACAAGAAATTGAATATGTTATGTTGATTATGTGCATTTAATTATTGTCCTGTGTTGTGATTAGAAATAGGTACTATTAAGTTGGTAAAAGTAGCATAAAACGTCTACAAAATCTACAATTTGCTGTACATTTTGCATGTCCATGGCATATGACAGCTAATAAAGTGTTTGCCTTAAATACTGTTTGGCTGTCATTCCCTTTTTATTACACTTACTCACTGAATATTTTCACAGCTGATCTCATTAATGTTATCTACCCACAGTGTATTATTCTTCATATTCCTTAGGCTAGGACTAGGCCACTTTTATATGGATACAGTTATTGTATTTCAAGGAAAATCTTAATAAAGAGAATGCATTATTATTTTAATAATAATWATWATTATTTCTTATTATTATACCGAGCCTCTGTATTATTAGGCCTATTATGATCATGATCATGTGTATGGTTCTGAGTATGATTATGATTCCTTTTATTATTATTATTAGGCCTATTGTTGTTATTATTATTTTTAGGCCTATTGTTGTTATTGATATGCTATTATTAGGCTAATGAGTTTTGTGGATCATGGATGGGGTCTTGTGAGGTAGCTTGGACGCTCGTCCTCGCAGGATTGCTTTTGATTAATAGACAATTGTTCTCTCGTGGCTTTACATCGATAAACATAATTTAAGATATTGTTTTAGATTTAGCCTCATTTCACTCCGATTGCATATAGCCTTATACCTATAAACATAAGGTCGGTGATACATTTTTCTTGTTTTCCCAGGTGCATTGAGGCGTGTTTTTAAGGTCAATATTATTTTCATACATGAAATAGGCCTCTGTGTTTGCAAAGAGGTAAAGAGGCGGAAAAGAGAGGGGATCTGAACTGGTTTTCCATGTCAAACACTTCAATTCTCCATAGAAACTCTGATCTTAACGCGGAAACTTTATTAAACCCTGATGGTGGATTGATAAGACCGAATTTCTCTCGGATCTTTTTATTGTGGAGACCGGGGAGAGATGACAGAGGCAAATTGCTCTTTTAATTAAAGCAATGCACCAGAGGAAATTGCTGTCTGAATATTGTCTCAGAGATGGGGTTTGTGACAGTTGCCTGGAAACTTCAATCTGTCCCACATTTATTCCAGATCACAGTTAGGAGATAAAGTTTAATAAAAATCTTTGCCCGAATGAAATCCAACCCTTTCTTGAACAACAGCTACAATGAGACAGAACTGCGGAGGAAACCTTATGTTTAACATGTATCTCTCAGGTTCGTGCTTTTGTACGTGACATTTGATATATTATTTCTTTATGGGCTATTCAGATGAGGGAAATCGTCTTTATTCCTTGGGTAGTGATTCTGCTTCTAGCTAGCGATTGCTCTGCCTTTTCAATCTGTAACCCGTCTCCTCTTTTGTCGGAAATCGGATATCCTCTTTCCTGAACGCGTTTCCTGGCTTCAGCCGTAAAGCTTGGAGGAAGAAACCACAAATATTAGAAAACCGAGCATTAGTTAGAGACTAGATTATAAAATGAAACCATAGCTTTTAAAGGCTTTTTATAATATTTTCAATCTGAAGATAGCTATTTCAACGTGGAACAAGGATTTAGTTTACAGAATTTTCTAATGTTTTATTGTATTTTAACATAATTTTGCAATCAATACTTATTTTACATTAATATATGCTATATTTTCTAATAATATTGGTTTAATAACATATTTATTTGTGTTAATGACCGGACTATTGCAGATCCAACAGAAAATCTGTTGAAAGAAAGCAAAGGTGCATCCTGGAGTCCCATAAACACAGGAGTGCAAAAAGGTAAGAAATTGTTTAATTTGTATTTATTATATGCATCCCAACCCAGCATTATAGGCATTCAGAGCATTTTTATGAATTAATATAAGCTTTACCTTTTAATAATTGTAATAATCTACCGTCCATAGAAGCACTGCCATCGATTTGATTAGAGATAATTAATCACATGAAAGAAAATGATAACCCGATTAAAAAAGGGTTCTACAAGAGTGGACAATAAATACGTCATTGGGTTTTTTGTGAATTAGGCACAATTTTTTGGACAAATATTTTTCTTTCGTGCTTTTATAATTGTAAGACATAGACATTGAGGAAATTTAACCAAATTGTTGTCCCAACTACTGATTGGTTATCGACATGTTTATTTGATGCGTAATTGGCCACTTATTTTGGAAATCAAGTTAAATACATTTTTTAAATAGCCTATCAAAGGATGAATGCTTATTTTGCTGTATTGTCACCGTCACAAATGTGTACTATTATGTGTTATTTTGAATAGGCAGTGGACAGATTCAGCTATGGCAGTTTCTCCTCGAGCTCCTGTCAGACAGCGCCAACATGTCCTGCATCGCCTGGGAAGGGACGAATGGAGAATTCAAGCTAATTGAACCAGATGAGGTGGCACGGCGATGGGGCGAGCGCAAAAGCAAGCCCAACATGAACTACGACAAACTCAGCCGCGCATTGCGCTACTACTATGACAAAAACATAATGACAAAGGTCCATGGGAAGCGATATGCTTACAAGTTCGACTTTCACGGGTTGGCTCAGGTTTGTCAACCCTCATCAACAGAGCAAGCMCTTTATAAATTCCAGAGTAATTTTGCCCCCATTCCCTTTTCAGGGATTTCAAAGCTAAACCTGGTTGGTCCAGGCGTCGGTTCGTCTGGATTCTCTTATTGGCCGGGGTCGCCACCGACTCTCTACCACAGTCACAACCTCCAACCCCCGGGTCCGTTTGGTTCTGTGTCTGCCTCGCACATCAGCTGCGTCAACAACATCAACAACCTGAATAATATCAATAACCACTACAATTGACTCCTATTAACTCTACCAATAATGTTGTTTAAAAAGGCCTAATCATAATTCACAATGGTAGCTGAAGGCGCGCCTTTTAAAACTAGGCCTCTGAATTATGAATTTCCCTGAATTATGAATTATGAAAAATCCTACATTAATGGGCCTATGGGAAAATCATGAAACATTTATGGAAAGTTTAACATTTAATCACATGCTTTTAATTTTTTAATTTTTTTATTTTTTAGATATGAAGCCTATATCAAACAAAATCTAGATTAAGAACCATTTTCTTGCCTATTTTTCTCTTGTTGATAAGACATTACGAAAACGTTCTCGAACGTTGCAGATAGAAATACTACAAATAGACCCGACGTAATTTCCTTATTCTACATGTCAGAGACGCATGTTTTCGCTACCTGGACATTGCAAAACGTTGCGTCTTGCTGAACGCATCCCTGGTGTCTGCAAGAGATTGTCTGGCTTCTAGCGCCACCAGGTGGATATTAATTGGGCATATAAATACTGATTTGATCTCAAATAAGCTTGCAGTGTACTTTTCAAAGTAGAGATATTACTGCGACTCTAAAAACATTATGGAGATAAAGATATATCGTCAATTTAAATAGCCTTCGTTATGTAGATGTAGCCTACACAGGCAGTTTACAATGCAGTGCAGGTGTCTATTAGTTACGACAACAAAAGGGTTTGCCTTTTCGTTTTCATACGTTTCCCGTATAGCCTATTTTCACATTTGACACACAGATTCGACATTTTTATGCACGGAAATAAATACATAGATTGTTAGATTAACACTTAAAACCTCTTAGAAATTATCTTTGAAATTGTAGGCACATTTTTCCAAAAAGCTATATCCACCAATTTTTCACATTTGTGTTTTTCATCAGAAATGATTGCTTATGGGTACGTTAATTTATGTGTAAAATATTACTGTTCTCAGATTTTCTTGTCTATGATTATTATACTTTTTTTGCTAAATGTTATACATCCATTGTTCATATCCTGTAAAATATAAAATGTAGGCTAATTGTTTTACATACAGATCTCATATTACTGTATGAAAAAAAGTTGATTTAAAAAATATGTATATTGTGTTCTAAATGTATCATTTGTACATTTATTTATATATTTTTTTGTTACTTGTTACATTTGACTCTGTAAAACATAGCAGTACTACCTATTTCTCTGAGAGTGTGGCGCATATGTAGCATTTTGAAAAACACGTAATTATTTGTCTCTATGAAATGAAACCATCAAGTGATAGATTTTAAACAAATACATATCTGTCATCGAACAACCCCATGCCATGATTAGATAGTGAAAAAACCCACTAACCTCTTTAATAATTTGTTTAAACAATAAAAGCTAATTTACCAACATTTCTGAAAATGGGTAGGTCTATATAACATTTTGAATTAAACTCTTCAAATGTACCTATTCCATTACATCTTATTCGTGCTCTTGGTGTTAGCCTACTGTAGCCTATAAAATGAACATGTTATTGAATAAATCGAGTGTCATTTGTACAGTGGTTGATTGTCATTTGTTAAGGTTTAGGCATGCATGCTATTAGGCCTATTGTAGCCTAGATTTGTGACATTTTGTGAATTTAGCATGTTATTTTACATGCATTTTATTTTTGCAGAATTATCACAGAATGTATGAAAATGTGCATAAGACCATCATTATCCTCATTAGAATTTGCAGATGATTTTTCCAAGGGCGCAACACATCTTTCACTCTCAGCTTGGTTGATGATCTTATGGTGCCGTATAATTAGGCCTACATTATTTTAAGCCACACAGGGGCGCGGCGTCATACTGTTTCCATTACATTTCTATAACATTTAAATMATCTACATTTAAAAACATGACCCACTGTTCCATGTGCTATTCTGTTTTGAGGGAGAAACGTTTTGTGTTACTTTAAATCTAGACAAAAATGAAGTAGGGCTATTTCAAAATATGTTTTCACCTTCATTGCTGTGGATCAGGTCATTGGACACATTTACAGTGCCTTCAGAAAGCATTCACACCCCTTGACTTTTTCCACATTTTGTTTTGTTACAAAGTAGGATTATGATGGATTCAATTGTCATTTTTRTTGTCAAAAAACAACACAAAATACTCTGTAATGTTAAAAAAATTACGAAAAAAACCCACTAATACTGTATGTCTTGATTAGATAAGTATTTAACCCCCTGAATTAATACATGTTAGAATCATATTTGGCAGWTGTGAGTCTCTCTGGGCAAGTCTCTAAGAGCTTTCCTCACCTGGATTGCATAACATTTGCCCATTATTCTTTTCAAAATRCTTCAAGCTCTGTCAAATTGGTTGTTGATCATTGCTAGACAACCATTTTCAGGTCTTGCTATAGATTTTCAAGCAGATTTAAGTCAAAACTGTAACACGGCCAGTAAGGAAAATTCACTGTCTTCATGGTAATCAACTCCTGTCTAGATTTGGCCTTGTGTTTTAGGTTATTGTCCTGCTGAAAGCTGAATCTCCCAGTGTCTGGTAGAAAGCAGACTGAACCAGATTTTCCTCTAGGATTTTGCTTGTGCTTAGATTCATTCCATTTCTTTTTTATCCCGAATAACTCCCCAGTCCTTAACGATTACAAGCATATTCATAACATGATACAGCCATTATTATGCTTGAAAATATGGAGAGTGGTACTCAGTAATGGGTTATATTGGATTTGCCCCAAACATATCACTTTGTATTCAGGACAAAAAGTGAATTGCTTTGCCACATTATTTTGCAGTATTACTTTAGTGTCTTGTTGCAAACAGGATGCCTGTTTTGGAATATTTTTTATTCTGTACAGGCTCCATTCTTTTCACTCRGTCATTTAGGTTATTATTGTGGAGTAACTACAGTATATTGATGGTATGGGTCTACATGCCTTCCATMTCAGATTGCTTGTATCTGGTAAAGAATTACTTCACATAAGCTCGTARGTAACCTAAACCTACATCTAGACATGCAGTGCTGTCATGCAAGTGGTTTGAGATCCAGAGAAACAACTATTCACTCGTTGTCTGTGGAGCCAATTTGAAGTCATAGATGGAGAATGCCTCCTGCATGGTTGCATATTATGAGGAGGCTGATAAGAACACGGCATTGTATGTGTGTGTGACCTGCATATCAATAGAGCCACCAGGGACCCTTTCCTCTATTGATGTCAGGCAGGCAGRGCTCGAAACACCAGACACATTTCAAATACCCTGTCTCCTTTCCCTCTGTCTGCACATTGCCAGACCAACAGAGGGCAAGGCATGATCTCAGTTTCTCTCTATTCTTGTTCTCACACTATAGAACACTTAAAGGAAATGTCCCTATAACAATGACATTCACTTTCAAAAGATTAAAAGAGGAGAACAAGCAAGATATGTATACCGATCAAAACTGTTTAAAGCTATGCTTAAAACCTACAATATTTTGTAATAGACGGTACCAGTCAAAAGTTTGGATACACCTACTCATTCCAGGATTTTTCTTTATTTAGATTCTTCAAAGTAGCCACCKTTTGCCTTGAGGACATCTTTGCACACTCTTGGCATTCTCTCAACCAGCTTCAAGAGGTAGTCACCTGGAAAGAAAATCAGTTGTGTTGTGACAAGGTAGGGGTTGTATACAGAAGATAGCCTTATTTGATAAAAGACCAAGTCCATATTATGGCAATAACTGCTCAAATAAGCTGTCAAGACTTCCGCCGAAGWTGGTTCCTCCCCTTGTTCGGGCAGCGTTCGGCGTCTCCGGTCTTCTAGCCATCATTGATCCACTTTTCATTTTCCATTTGTTTTGTCTTGTCTTCCCACACACCTGGTTTCAATTCCATCATTACATGTTGTGTTTTTAACCTTCTGTTCCCCCCATGTCCTTGTCCGYAATTGTTTATTGTAASRGCTTGTGCACGTTATGTCTGGTGTGRGATGGGTTTTGTACCCATTTATTGATTGTTCTGTTTTCCSGTGTTTTTTATTATTAAACTWTGGAAARACAGTTTTTGCTCTCCTGCGCCAGACTTCTCTGTCGCCAGTACYCACCCCTTACATAAGCAAAGATAKATTACAGTCTATCATTACTTTTAGACAGGTCAGTCAATCTGGAAAATTTCTATAACTTTGAAAGTTTCTTCAAGTGCAGMCGCAAAAACCATCAAGCGCTATGATGAAACTGGCGCTCATGAGGACCGCRACAGGAAAYGAAGACCCAGAGTTACCTCTGCTGCAGAGGATAAGTTCATTAGAGTTACCAGCCTCAGAAATTGCAGCCCAAATAAATGAGTCACAGAGTTCAAGTAACAGACTTGAAATTTGAGCAAGGGTTGCCTTCCAGAGAGACATCAGAGATTGTAACATTCTKTGTTTCACGGAAACATGGCTCTCTTGGGATATGCTGTCGGAATCGTTCAGCCACCAGGCTGAATTTGAGAACAAGTCTACCTAAATTCTTCCAGCATATTGATTGCTCTACGTGCATGCTCAATACCCTCGACCACTGCTACTCTAACTTCCGCAATGTATACAAAGCCTTCCCCCGCCCTCCCTTCGGCAAATCTGACCACGACGCAATCTTCCTCCTCCCCTCTCATAGGCAGAAACTCAAACAMGATGTACCAGTGACGAGAACCATTCWTCGCTGGTCCGACCAATCGGAAGCCACGCTTCAAGATTGTTTTGATCACGCGGACTGGAATATGTTCCGGTCAGCCTCAGAGAACAACATCAACCTATACGCTGACTCMGTGAGTGCGTTTATAAAGAAGTGCATTGGAGATGTTGTACCCACTGTGACTATTAAAACCTACCCTAACCCGAAACTGTGGATGGATGGCGGCATTCWCGCAAAACTGAAAGCGGGATCCACCGCATTTAACCATAGAAAGAGGTCTTGGAATATGTCTGAATATAAACAGTGTAGCTATTCCCTCCGCAAGGCAATCAAACAAGCAAAATGCCAGTACAGGTTCATGGTGGAGTCGCAATTCAATGGCTCAGACACGAGACGTATGTGGCAGGGTCTACAGGAAATCARGGACTACAAAAATAAATCCAGTCACGTCACGGACACCAATGTCACGTTTCCAGACAAACTAAAAACCTTCTTTGCCCGATTTGAGGATAATACAATGCCACCGTCGCGGCCCGCTAACAAGGACTGCGCCCCTCCCCCCCTCTCCTTCTCCGTGGCTGATGTAAAACAGTTAAACGTGTCAACCCTCCCAAGGCTGCTGGCCCAGACAGCATCCCTAGCCATATCCTCAAAGCATGTGCAGGCCAGCTGGCTGGTGTGTTTAAGGACATATTCAATCACTCCCTATCCCAGTCTGTTGTCCCCACATGCTTCAAGATGGCTGCCATTGTTCCTGTACCCAAAAAGGCAAAGATAACTGAACTAAATGACTACCGCCCGTAGCACTCACTGTCACTGTCATCATGAAGTGCTTTGAGAGACTAGTCAAGGATCATATCACCTCCACCTTACCGGTCACCCTAGACCCACTTCAGTTTGCATACTGCCCCAACAGGTCCACAGACGACACAATCYCCATCACACTGCACACTGCCCTATCCCATCRGGACAAAATAATTAGTTATGTAAGAATGCTGTTCATTGACTACAGCTCAGCATTCAACACCGTAGTACCCTACAAGCTCATCATCAAGCTGGAGGCCCTGGGTCTCAACCCCGCCCTGTACAATTGGGTCCTGGACTTTCTGACGGGCCGCCCCCAGGTGGTGAAGGTAGGAAACAACATCTCCACTTCGCTGACCCTCAATACTGGGGCCCCACAAGGGTGCGTGCTCAGCCCCCTCTTGTACTCCTTGTTCACCCACGACTACGTGGCCATGCACACCTCCAACTCAACAGTAGTGGGCTTGATTACCAACAACGACGAGACAGCCTACAGGAGGAGGTGAGGGCACTCAGAGTGTGGTGTCAGGAAAACAACCTCWCACTCAACGTCAACAAAACAAAGGAGATGATCGTGGACTTCAGGAAACAGCAGAGGGAGCACCCCCCTATCCACATCGAAGGGACAGCAGTGGAGAAGGTGAAAAGTTTTAAGTTCCTCGGCGTACACATCACAGACAAACTAAAATGGTCCACTCACACAGACAGTGTGGTGAAGAAGGCGCAACAGCGCCTCTTCAAAGTCAGGAGGCTGAAGAAATTTGGCTTGTCACCCAAAACCCTGAAAAACTTTTACAGATGCGCAATCGAGAGCATCCTGTCGGGCTGTATCACAGCCTGGTACGACAACTGCACRGCCCTCAACCACAAGGCTCTCCAGAGGGTGGTGCGGTCTGCACAACGCATCACTGGGGGCAAACTACCTGCCCTCCATGACACCTACAGCACCAGATGTCACAGGAAGGCCAAAAAGATCATCAAGGACATCAACCACCCGAGCCACTGCCTGTTCACACCGCTACCATCCAGAAGGCGAGGTCAGTACAAGAGAGACTGAAAAACAGCTTCTATCTCAAGGCGATCAGACTGCTAAATAGTAATCACTAACTCAGAGAGGCTGCTGCCTACATTGAGACCCAATCACTGGCCACTTTAATAAATGGATCACTAGTCACTTTATACAATGCACTCTAAATAATGCCACTTTAATCATGTTTACATATCTTACATTACTCATATCACATGTATATACTATATTTTATACCATCTATTGCACCTTGCCTATGCCGCTCGGCCATCGCTCATCCATATACTTACCTGGACATGTTCTCATTCACCCCTTTAGATGTGTGTGTATTAGGTAGTTGTTGGGGAATTGTTGGATTACTTGTTAGATATTACTGCACTGTCGGAACTAGAAGCACAAGCATTTCGTTACACTCGCATTAACATCTGCTAACCATATGTATGTGACAAATAGACTTTGATCTGATTTGATCCCATTTGGTTTGCTCTTAGTGGGGTTATCTTTTTTTTCTCCAACAGGACAATGACCCAACTCACCTCCAGGCTGTGTAAGGGCTATTTGACCAAGAAGGAGAGTGATGGAATGTTGCATCAGATGACCTGGCCTCCGCAATCACCCGACCTCAACCCATTTGAGATGGTTTGGGATGAGTTGGACCACACAYTGAAGGAAAAGCAGCCAACAAATGCTCAGCATATGTGGGAACTCCTTCAATACTGTTGGAAAATCATTCCTCYTGAAGCTGGTTGAGAGAATGCCAAGATTGTGCAAAGCTGTCATAAAGGCAAAGGGTGGTTACTTTGAAGAATCTAAAATCTATATTTGTTTAACAATGTAAAAAATAGTAAAATAAAGAAAAATCCTTTAGTATTAGTAGGTGTGTCCAAACGTTTGACTGGTACTGTGTATATGTTTAAATAACTGAATACAATACAATCGAGGTGAGGGCTTGAGTTTGAGTTTGAGTTTATTTTATTTTTACAGGGACAGTGCACATTAATCAACGTTTCAGTAAAAGTGCCGGTTTTAGCCAGCCGGCTAATTTTCAACCGCAGTCCCTGGGCAGGTTATTAAAAACAATTACAATATAGACAATAGCAACATAGAACAAGACATAGCATACAGACATAGCAACATAGGACAAGCAAGACGTAGCATACAGACAGAGCAACATAGAAGGGCATTGGAAATGTTTTTGCCAGTTAATCTGCTTCTGTTCTGTGGGTGGCACCGTGTGCTCTTTTTAAACGATGGGTCCCAATCGCTCAAAGGCCCTAGAAGCCAGGTGGACAGGGGAGGTCTTCCAGTCACTGGGACAACAACCCAACTTGGGTTGGGGGGAGGATTTAGCGGGTGGAATAGTGACAAACACTATTCAAACACTGGAATAGTGACAAACACTATTGGAGGTTTAGCAGTGCAAATATCATGGTACTGCTATATGGACACTCAATCATTATGGTACTCTTCAATGGTAAGTTTACAAACATATATTAAGATAAATAGAACGGAAAGTTTTATCTCATTATAGTAWATGTTGAAATAAGTATAGCCAGTTATAATTCTAATGACTTAGTCGATAATAAGAAAAGACAATCAGTATTTACCTGGCTGAAAGAGAAGGAATATAATATKTATTGTTTACAGGATACTCATTCAACAATTTTAGATGAAGTTGTGTGGAAAAAGGACTGGGGGTGTCGAAATATACTTCTCCCATGGGCAAATAAACTCAAAAAGTGTGATGATATTAATTAACAATCATTTTGATCCGAATGTGCAAATTGTTCAAACAGATCCGCAAGGTAGATTAATTATTTTAAAAACACTATATATACAAAAGTATGGGAACACCCCTTCAAATTAGTGGATTTGGCTYTTTCATCCACACCCGTTGCTGACAGGTGTATAAAACCGAGCACACAGCCATGCGATCTCCATGGACAAACATTGGCAGTAGATTGGCTTTACTGAAGAGCTCAGTGACTTTCAACGTGGRAKCGTRTTAGGATGGGAATTGGGAATTGTTTTCCCTGATCAGGGCTTACACAGCGTGAACGTGAAAGTACAGCAAACTAGAACAGGTATACAATGTGATCAATGTACTAAACAGAGATATTAGGTATTATCTTCATATACCTGCATTTCTTTTATCATTGCACAATATATTTATGTGACATTATCTCTGTCTATACCCTCTTAACCAGAAATTACATTTTACATMAATGTTTTATTTCAGTCCCTTGTGACTTCACTAATGGACACACCAGTTCAACCCAAAGTCTCCCCCAAAGTTCAGAAATGGAAAAGTTTAGAAATGGGCAATGTTTCTCCATTTCATGCAAATTTCATCCATTGACATCTTGGTAAAACTGTTCAAATAAATCAGATGGTCACTGAGTTGAGTACATCAGTACTTTGTGTGTGAGGAAGTGTTATCCCAGGGGTTAAGGGTCAGTGTTCRCTGACTGTTGTTTTGAAGTGATCGAGTCAGTAACTGACTAACTCTAACTCGCAGCCAGTGGGAGGTATTATTAAACCAATCCAAATGGGCTCAGTCACACACCACACCTACAAGCTCTATTATATAACTGCCTCAGATGAGGAGAGATTTTAAAACCCTGGAGCCATTTTATTGCACATTTCTGGAAATATGTGACTGCAAATCAAGGACTAGATAAAATTGAACCATTGGTATATTGTTCGGTGATACTTTATACAGTGAACGGCAACGCTTTTGTCTAGTCCTGACAGAGATAAGGAGCAGCCAGAAAAATACATTTGTTATTGGTTCTCCGTGGCTCTGTGGTCCTCTCTGGTTGAGTTGGCAGAGCATGGCGCTTGCAATGCAAGGTTGTGTGATTGATTCCTGCTGTGGCCAACCAAAAAATGTATTCACGCATGACTGTTAATTGCGTTGGATAAAAGTGTCTGRTAAATGGCATATATAACATGTCAGTAAGCAGTTTCATCAAGAAAGATGCCTCCTCCCTGTGTCCTTTGCTCTACTGTCATCTGTTACATAAACACATGTGATGGGATTCATTGTGGAAAGTCTGGCTAAACTGTTTTAAACGTCACCCGTAACAGACACTGTATTCCCTAGATTTGACACCAGCAAAMAATTGAGTTTTGATCATCCATAAGGTGCAATACAAGGACAGGGACACAGATAAATGTGTAGGTTTTTGAAATTCAGGGATCACTATTCTCGGTCAGTTGGTCATTCAWTGTCGTACATTTTCAGCAGAGGGAGTCACCTTTCTCTCTCAATGGTAAACATGACTCTGTGTCCTCAGCTACCGTTCACAACTACGCYTTCTACCACCCACAGCGTGATCTTTTACCTCAACCCATTCACTGTAAACTGGGCTAAAGTGGATTAAGCTCAGTCAATATAGCTGCAGTTGAGTGGTGTCCTATACTGTAGCTAGTCGAGTTGACTGCAACTACATGCAGGATCAGGTATAATCTTGTTGAACAGATTAGGAGTGGCAGTTATGGTAAGTGAAAAGAATAGCCCACAATCCCTCATGTTCCTTGTTCCACTTTAGTTTCATTTAGTTGAACTTTGCTTTTAAGTCATTCCTCTACCACAGTGGAACAAAGACCAAAAGATGGGCTTTCACTACAGTCAATACAACATTTAAGATAAATATAAATCTAATATATATAAATCAACATTAATACATCCATCTAAACATGACATGAATGATTTTACTATTCATAGACATGATGCTCAAGCACAGATATTTTGACCTTGTATTACATCATCGGAGTGAAAATGTTGCATTCTAGCATTTTTCGTCATTAATCTGGAGGCAACTCTGTAGAGTATCATAAAATCTGATTTTAAACCTAACCCTAACCTTAACTCTAAACTTAACCACACTTCTAACCCTAATGCTTAACACTAACCTTAAATTACATTTGTACAATACAGCCATTTTTGACTTGCAGCTGGCATATCTAAGGGGAAACTTGCGAAAATGTTACAGGTGTCAATGGCTTGTCTGAAATAATCCCAGATTAGAAGGGGTGTATTTGAAGCAATGACTGGTCAGCTTGTCTGATTCTGTCTCAGTGTAAAGATGTAGGATCTTAATTTCGATCACTCTTTTGTTGATGAGAATTGCAAACTTGTAGTGTATTTGAGTTTTAAAAAGMCTTCTAAAGTTTGTAAATTCCACTTTGAAAATTCAGACCTAATTTGCTCTAATGAAAATTGTACCAACCCCTACAAAAAATGTCAGTTAATTATAATCCACATAATAATTCACATTTCCTGATGCTGCAGTATTATTTTCCTGCTGTATCAAACTGGCTCAAATTAAGATCCTACATCTCTATGTAATAGAGATCTAAAGAGCAGCTAACTTTGTCCAACAACAGGGTTGTAGAGAACGACAGTATTGTAGAGAACGACAGTGTTGTAGAGAACGACAGTTTGTAGAGAAGACAGTATTGTAGAGAACGACAGTGTTGTAG
>NC_036839.1:11423630-11431284 GCF_002910315.2 Salvelinus sp. IW2-2015 | reverse complement strand
GGGGAGAGGTGAAAATTAAGTTCCTCGGCGTACACATCACAGACAAACTAAAATGGTCCACTCACACAGACAGTGTGGTGAAGAAGTCAGGACTCTTCAAAGTCAGGAGGCTGAAGAAATTTGGCTTGTCACCCCAAACCCTGAAAAACTTTACAGATGCGCAATCGAGAGCATCCTGTCGGGCTGTATCACAGCCTGGTACGACAACTGCACTGCCTCAACACAAGGCTCTCCAAGGGTGGTGCGGTCTGCACAACGCATCACTGGGGGCAAACTACCTGCCCTGCCATGACACTACAGCACCAGATGTCACAGGAAGGCCAAAAGATCATCAAGGACATCAACCACCGAGCACTGCCTGTTCACACGCTACCATCCAGAAGGCGAGGTCAGTACAAGAGAGACTGAAGAACAGCTTCTATCTCAAGGCGATCAGACTGCTAAATAGTAATCACTTAACTCAGAGAGGCTGCTGCCACATTGAGACCCAATCACTGGCCCTTTAATAATGGATCACTAGTCACTTTATACAATGCACTCAAATAATGCACTTTAATCATTTTACATATCTTACATTACTCATATCACTTAGATACTATATTTTATACCATCATTGCACCTTGCCTATGCCGCTCGGCCATCGCTCATCCATATACTTACCTGGACATGTTCTCATTCACCCTTTAGATGTGTGTGTATTAGTAGTTGTTGGGGATTGTTGGATTACTGTGTTAGATATTACTGCACTGTCGAACTAGAAGCACAAAGCATTTCGTACACTCGCATTAACATCTGCTAACCATATGTATGTGACAAATAGACTTTGATCTGATTTGATCCCATTTGGTTTGCTCTTAGTGGGGTTATCTTTTTTTTCCCAACGGACAATGACCCAACACACCTCCAGGCTGTGTAAGGGCTATTTGACACAAGAAGGAAGTGATGGAATGTTGCATCAGATGACCTGCCTCCGCAATCACACGACCTCAACCCATTGAGATGGTTTGGGATGAGTTGGACCACACAATGAAGGAAAAGCAGCCAACAAATGCTCAGCATTGTGGGAACTCCTTCAATACTGTTGGAAAAATCATTCCTCATGAACTGGTTGAGAGAAGCGCAAGATTGTGCAAAGCTGTATAAAGGCAAAGGGTGGTTACTTGAAGAAATCTAAAATCTATATTTGTTTAACAGATGAAAAAATAGTAAAATAAAGAGAAAATCCTTTAGTATTAGTGAGGTGTGTCCAACGTTTGACTGGTACTGTGTATAGTTTTAAATAACTGAATACAATACAATCGAGTGAGGGCGTTGGAAATTTGTTTGCCAGTTAACTGCCTTCTGTTTGTGGGTGGCACCTGTGTGCTCTTTTTAAAACGATGGGTCCCAAATCGCTCAAAGGCCCTAGAAGCCAGGTGACCAGGGGAGGTCTCTCCAGTCACTGGGACAACAACCCAACTTGGGTTGGGGGGGAGGATATAGGGGTGGAATAGTGACAAGAACACTATTCAAACACTGGAATAGGTAGATTCAAACATATTGAGGTTAGCAGTGAAATACATGGTACGTGCTATATGGAACATCAATCATTATTGGTCTTCAATGGTAAGTTTACAACTATATTAAGATAAATAGAACGGAAAGTTTTATCTCATTATAGTATATGTTGAAAAGTATAGCCAGTTATAATTCTAATGACTTAGTCGA
Source organism: Salvelinus sp. IW2-2015 (assembly GCF_002910315.2). Classification (NCBI taxonomy): domain Eukaryota; kingdom Metazoa; phylum Chordata; class Actinopteri; order Salmoniformes; family Salmonidae; genus Salvelinus; species Salvelinus sp. IW2-2015. The sequence goes on along the minus strand of NC_036839.1, from coordinate 11,429,577 downwards.
TAATAAGAAAAGACAATCAGTATTTACCTGGCTGAAAGAGAAGGAATATAATATCTATTGTTTACAGGATACTCATTCAACAATTTTAGATGAAGTTGTGTGAAAAAGGACTGGGGTGTCGAATATACTTCTCCCATGGCAAATAAACTCAAAAAGTGTGATGATATTAATTAACAATCATATTGATCCGAAGTGCATTGTTTCAAACAGATCCGCAGGTATAGATTAAATTATTTTAAAAAACACTTATATTATACAAAAGTATGGGAACCCTCTTCCAATTAGTGGATTTGCTGTTCATCCACACCCGTGCTGCAGGTGTATAAAACGTAGACACCAGCATGCGATCTCCATGGACAAAATTGCAGTAGATTGGCTTTACTGAAGAGCTCAGGACTTTCAACTGGTACCGTTTAGGATGGGAATTGGGAATTGTTTTCCCTGATCAGGGCTACACAGCGTGAACGTGAAAGTACAGCAAACTAGAACAGGTATACAATGGTGATCAATGTACGAAACAGAGATATTAGGTATTATCTTCATATACCGCTTTCTTTTTATCATTGCACAAATAATTTATGTGACATTATCTCTGTCTATACCTCTTAATTAACCAGAAATTACCATTTTACATGAATGTTTTATTTCAGTCCCTTGTGACTTCACTAATGACACACCAGTTCAACCCAAAGTGTCCCCAAGTTTAGAAATGGGCAATTGTTCTCCATTTCATGCAAATTTCATCCATTGACATCTTGGTAAAACTGTTCAAATAAATCAGATGGTCACTGAGTTGAGTACATCAGTACTTTGTGTGTGAGGAAGTGTTATCCCAGGGGTTAAGGGTCAGTGTTCTCTGACTGTTGTTTTGAAGTGATCGAGTCAGTAACTGACTAACTCTAACTCGCAGCCAGTGGGAGGTATTATTAAACCAATCCAAATGGCTCAGTCACACCCACACCTACAAGCTCTATTATATAACTGCCTCAGATGAGGAGAGTTTTAAAACCCTGGAGCCATTTTATTGCACATTTCTGGAAATAGTGTGACTGCAAATCAAGGACTAGATAAAATTGAACCATTGGTATATTGTTCGGTGATACTTTATACAGTGAACGGCAACGCTTTTGTCTATCCTGACAGAGATAAGGAGCAGCCAGAAGAATACATGTGTTATTGGTTCTCCGTGGCCCTCTCTGGTTGAGTTGGCAGAGCATGGCGCTTGCAATGCAAGGTTGTGAGGTTGATTCCTGCTGTGGCCAACCAAAAATGTATTCACGCATGACTGTTAATTGCGTTGGATAAAAGTGTCTGCTAAATGGCATATATAAACATGTCAGTAAGCAGTTTCATCAAGAAAGATGCCTCCTCCCGTGTGTCCTTTGCTCTACTGTCATCTGTACATAAACACATGTGATGGATTCATTGTGGAAAGTCTGGCTAAACTGTTTTAAACGTCACCCTAAGCAGACACTGTATTCCCTAGATTTGACACAGCAAAGAATTGAGTTTTGATCATCCATAAGGTGCAATACAAGGACAGGGACACAGATAAATGTGAGGTTTTTGAAATTCAGGGATCACTATTCTCGGTCAGTTGGTCATTCAATGTCGTACATTTTCAGCAGAGGGAGTCACCTTTCTCTCTCAATGGTAAACATGACTCTGTGTCCTCAGCTACCGTTCACAACTACGCGTTCTACCACCCACAGCGTGATCTTTTACCTCAACCCATTCACTGTAAATGGGCTAAAGTGGATTAAGCTCAGTCAATATAGCTGCAGTTGAGTGGTGTCCTATACTGTAGCTAGTCGAGTTGACTGCAACTACATGCAGGATCAGGTATAATCTTGTTGAACAGATTAGGAGTGCAGTTATGGTAAGTGAAAAGAATAGCCCACAATCCTCATGTTCCTTGTTCCACTTTAGTTTCCATTTAGTTGAACTTGCTTTTAAGTCATTCCTCTACCACAGTGGAACAATGACCAAATGATGGGCTTTCACTACAGTCAATACAACATTTAAGATAAATATAATCAACATTAATACACCCATCTAAACATGACATGAATGATTTTACTATTCATAGACATGATGCTCAAGCACAGATATTTTGACCTTGTATTACATCACGGAGGAAAATGTTGCATTCTAGCATTTTTCGTCATTAATCTGGAGGCAACTCTGTAGAGTATCATAAAATCTGATTTTAAACCTAACCCTAACTCTAAACTTAACCACACTTCTAACCTAATGCTTAACACTAACCTTAAATTACATTTGACAATACAGCCATTTTTGACTTGCAGCTGGCATATCTAAGGGGAAACTTGCGAAAATGTTACAGGTGTCAATGGCTTGTCTGAAATAATCCAGATTAGAAGGGGTGATTTGAAGCAATGACTGGTCAGCTTGTCTGATTCTGTCTCAGTGTAAAGATGTAGGATCTTAATTTCGATCACTCTTTTGTTGATGAGAATTGCAACTTGTAGTGTATTTGAGTTTTAAAAAGTCTTCTAAAGTTTGTAAATTCACTTTGAAAATTCAGACCTAATTTGCTCTAATAAAATTGTACCAACCCCTACAAAAAATGTCAGTTAATTATAAATCCACATAATAATTCACATTCTGATGCTGCAGTATTATTTTCCTGCTGTATCAAACTGGCTAAATTAAGATCCTACATCTCTATGTAATAGAGATCTAAAGAGCAGCTATCTTGTCAACGAGACACAGCAAGGTTTGGTAAATGAGAAGAACGACAGGTATTGTAGAGAACGTGTGTGTGAGAACCGTGTGTAAAGAGAATCGAGAGAAACGACAGTGTTGTAGAGAACGACATGTTGTAGAGAACGACAGTGTTTGTAGAGAACGACATGTATGTAGAAATACATGTTGTAGAGAACGACAGTGTTGAGAGAACGACAGTGTTTAAGAGAAGCGTACAGATTAGAGAAGAAGTGTAGGAACAGTATTGCAGAGAACGACGTGTTGTAGAGAGAACAGAGTATTGAATGAGAGAACGGACAGTTTGTAAGAAACGAAACGAGTATTGTAGAACGAATCTTGTAGAACACAGTGTTGTAGAGAACGACAGTGATGTATGTTGAGAGAACGACAGTGTTGTAGAGAATGACAGTTGTAGAGAACAGACAGTGTTGTAGAGAGACGACACAGTGTTGTATAGAACGACAGTGTTAGTAGAAGAAGGAGCAGTATGATTGCGTAGAGAACGACAGTGTTGTAGAGAAACAGAGAGGGCATTGTAGTAGAACGACAGTTGTAGAGTTGTAGAGAACGACAGATGTAAGAGAAACTGACACGTGTGTTTGTCGAAGTAGAGACCGACCCAGGAAGTGTTGTAGAGAACGACAGTATTGTAGAACGCATAAGAGCATCCGAAAGAACGACAGTATAACGACAGAGTGTAATAAGGAACGATTGTTGTAAGAAAGAGAGTTGTAGGACACGACAGAATTGTAGAAGACAGTGTAGGAATTAACAACCAGGTGTTGAGTAGCATGGACGCAAAGAAAATGAATTCGACAGATAAGGGCGACATACGACAGATGCAGATGGAACGAAGTGAATGAATCAGACAGATTAAGGGGAAGAAGGGTGATGAAAAGACTGAACAGACAGATTGTACAGAAGGGCGAGCACTAAGTTATGGACACGAAGTGTGAAGAAGACAGTATTGTAGAGAAGGGGAATCTAAGGAGGAACGACAGTAAGAGAATCAGAGAACGACAGAAGGAAGAAGGATCGACAGTTGTAGAACCAGAGAGAGCCAGAGAAACCATTATGAGAACGACGGAGTTATGCACATGTAGAGAACGACAGTTGTTGTAGAGAACGACAGTGTTGTAGAGAACGACAGTTTGTAGAGAACGACATGTTGTAAGAACGACAGTGTTGTAGAGAACGACAGTATTGTAGAGATGACATTGTGTGTAGAGAACGACAGTATTGTAGAGAACGACAGTGTTGTAGAGAACGAGACAGTATTGTAGAGAACAGACAGTGTGTTGTAGAGAACGACAGTATTGTAGAGAACGACAGCTGTTGATAGAACGACATTGTGTGTAGAGAACGACAGTATTGGAGAGAACGACATGTGTATAGAGACATTGTTGTTTAGAGAACGACATGTATTGTAGAGAACGACATGTTGTAGAGAACGACAGTATATGTAGAGAACGACAGAGGTTGTATAAGAACGACATTGTTGTAGAGACGACAGTGTTGTAGAGAAACGACAGTATAGGTAAGAACGACAGTGTTGTATAGAACGACAGTGTTGTAGAGAACGACAGTATTGTAGAGAACGACAGTGTGTAGAGAACGACATGTTGAATAGAACCGACATGTTGTAGAGAACGACAGCTATTGTAGAGAACGACATGTTGTAGAGAACGACAGTATTGTAGAGATACGACGAGTTTTAGAACGACATGTTGGAAGACACAGTTGTAGAGAACGACAGTGTTTTAAGAACGAGATTGTAGAGAACGACAGTGTTGTAGAGAACGACAGTGTTGTAGAGAAACGACAGTATTGTAGAGAACGACATTGTTGTAGAGAACGACAGTGTGGTAGAGAACGACAGTATTGTAGAGAATGACATTTTGTAGAGAACGACAGTATTGTAGAGAACGACAGTATTGTAGAGAACGACATGTGTAGACGACAGGGGTGCATAGAACGACATTGTTGTAGAGAACGACAGTATTGTAGAGAACGACAGTGTTGTATAGAACGACATTGTTGTAGAGAACGACAGTATGTAGAGAACGACATTGTGTAAGAGAACGACAGTATTGTAGAGAACGACAGTGTTGTAAGAACGACATGTTGTATAGAAGACTGTTGTAGAGAACGACAGTATTGTAGAGAACGCGAACGTGTTGTATAGAACGACATGTTGTAGAGAACGCAGTGTTGTAGAAACGCAGTGTTGTATAGAACGACATTGTTAGAGAACGACATTTGTAGAGAACGACAGTTGTAGAGAACGACAGTATTGTAGAGAACGAATTGTAGAGAACGACAGTGTTGTATAGAACGACAGTGTTTGTAGAGAACGACAGTATTGTAGAGACACGACATGTATTGTAGAACGACAGTGATTGTAGAGACGACATGTTGTTATAGAACAGTTGCCCGTATAGAACGACAGTGTTGTAGTAGAACGACATTGTAGACAGTTTGTAGAGAACGACAGTGTTTGTAGAGAACGACAGTATTGTAGAGAACGACAGTGTGTAGAGAACGACATGGTTGTATAGAACGACAGGACTTGTAGAGAACGACAGTATTGTAGAGAACGACAGTGTTGACGACGTAAACGACATGTTGTTAGAGAACGCAGTTGTAGAGAACGACAGTGTGTAGAGAACGACAGGTGTTGTAGAGAACGACAGTTGTAGAGAACGACAGTGTTGTAGAGAACGACAGTGTGGTGAGAGAAACAGTATTGTAGAGAACGACAGTGTAGAGAAGACATGTTGTAAGAACGACAGTATTGTAAGAATCACATGTGTTGTAGAAACGACAGTATTGTAGAGAACGAGCAGTATTGTAAGAGAACGACATTTGTTGTAGAGAACGACAGTGTTGTATCTTTAAGAACGAACATTGTTGTAGAGAACGACAGTATTGTAGAGAACGCCAGGGTTGTATAAGCAACGACCATTGTGTAAGAGAACGACATATTGTAGAGAACGACAGTGTTGTAGAGAACGACAGTGTTGTAGAGAACGACAGTGTTGTAGAGAACGACAGTATTGCAGAGAACGACAGTGTTGTAGAGAACGACAGTATTGAAGAGAACGACCGTATTGTAGAGAACGACAGTATTGTAGAGAACGACAGTGTTGTATAGAACAACAGTGTTGTAGAGAACGACAGTGTTGTATGTTGTAGAGAACGACAGTGTTGTAGAGAA
>NC_036839.1:11420275-11423622 GCF_002910315.2 Salvelinus sp. IW2-2015 | reverse complement strand
TTGTAGAGAACGACAGTGTTGTAGAGAACGACAGTGTTGTATAGAACGACAGTGTTGTAGAGAACGACAGTATTGTAGAGAACGACAGTGTTTTAGAGAACGACAGTATTGTAGAGAACGACAGTGTTGTAGAGAACGACAGTGTTGTAGAGAACGACAGTATTGTAGAGAACGACAGTATTGTAGAGAACGACAGTGTTGTAGAGAACGAGTGTTGTAGAGAACGACAGTGTTGTAGAGAACGACAGTATTGTAGAGAACGGCGGGTCAGTGCTATCAACGGTGAGAACGACAGTACCATCAGACCCGGGCTGCATCTCAAATGGCACCCTATTCGATTATACATTCCTAGGACCCGACAAAGCTCAGACTGCAGCCTACAACGTCTTCACACAGACACTTCTATCAGACTGCAGCAAATTCCAACCAATCAACTGGAGGAGCCTTTGGCCAACGTGTTCTAGTTCTGGGGAATTCCTCTTGTATCAATGTTAACCACATTGTCTCATGAAGATATTATCCGACCTGTCAGAGTAAAGTGGGTAATCGTCATACTGATCACATAAGTTATTGTCATGACCAAAATTGATTTCCAAAATGAAATGTGTATCTTTATAGACCAAGTATGTTAACAGGGTTTCTAGTAGCCGCAAATATCCACAACGTATCAGTGTTTCACGCTCTTGAAATGCGTAAAGTCCTTTGATTATTTAAAGACTACGCAACCACCCCCTAATGTTATGATACACTTAACAGTATGGCCTGCATATTTATTCTAATATATACTGCATAAAAAGGATGCAAATAGCCAACAGATGAAGGCGAAAGGCTTAGGAAGTGAAAGTGGATGAGAGGCTCTTCAGGTCATCACTGCCTCAGCAACAGCTTTACGTCCAGCACACACACACTCTCTCTCTCTCTCTCTCTCTCTCTCTCTCTCTCTCTCTCTCAATTCAATTATCTTTATTGGCATGACGTAACAATGTACATATTGCCAAAGCTTACTTTTGATATTTACAATATTCAATGGGGTTAGGCAGAGCAGAGACGACAAAATACTTGTCATTTCAACTCATACAACAATATAGCCTAATATTAAATTACAGTATGTTTACAATATCAACAATATTATTTTACACGTTCCAAATTACACTTTATATATTCACACAGTTTAAGGGGGCACGTTTGTCATGATGACAAGGTGAATGTGCTCTCTACTGAAATGGCTCAACAGAATCATTCAGATTGTCCAAAGCACAGCCTATGACAATCTCGTATCACTGACGGATGTGTCCTTTCATATCTGGAAAAGGACAAAGTAGAAGTAGAAACTGATGCGGCATTGCTCATCTCCACAGTGGGAGTCCCGTTGACATGGGTGTCTTGATTAGAGGTCAGCTGGTGAACCTACAGTACATAAACAAAAGAGAACCACACCTGATGTTAGAATATCCCTTCTTCAGGTCACCTATAACATCAGTTGTGATGGTTGTGTTTAATTCATTCAGMTGTTTTAGTGTCATATAAAGATTAAATCTATTGTTGGGCTGGAACAACCAATAGTCAACACATCAGGTTGTCTGATCCCATTGAGGCCTTTGTCCTATGCTGTAATGTCCATACATTTCCCCTCCAGTTATCAAATTATCAATGGGTTATCATATGAATATGATCATATGAATATGATAATCATTGGAGTTTTTTGGACAATAATGTCCTCCAGGCTATATGGACAATTTGCGTCACTGCTTTTCACGGTCATGGCTAGAAGGTATCCAGCTTTTGTCAAATTAATGTAATATTTGACATTTCATAGCAGATTAAGAAAATTTATGCAGCAGGTTAGGAGAATTAGGTTAAGTTTAGGGAAAAAAATAGGGTTAYCTAAAATGCAAAAATATAAATGTTTACGTTAATTTGACAAAAGCTGGATCCTTTTATCCAGGACCACTTTTCAGCCTAGATTACATGGTTGCTTTCAAGACGAGATCGTTTTTATTTATTTGTTGTCAGTGTCAGTAGAGTAGGCCTAGACTACCATCGWATTAAACAATATTCTCCTCTCCAGTCATATAAAGTGTAGTAGAATTGCATTAAATGTTTATCAAAGGCTACATTTCCCCCTCTGRAAAGGAAAGAAATGTCTCTGGTATAGCCTATAAACCTATGCCACTACGTGTTTATTATGAGCCTAAATTATCACTATCCAATCTACTCCTCAGGCTTACATTAGTCTGCAAATGCGATGCTAGAGGCATGCATGCAATCCTTTGTTATAAAGGGTGAAAAAATTGCTTCCCCAAAACATGAAACTCAAGCGACACATGCTAATAACTAGACTACAAGCTAGCTAACAACTGCTTATCAGAACAGCGAAACTAAACTCGAAATCGATCAGATTTGATTTAACAGTAATGAAATTATCGTAGCAAACCTTGTATTGACTGCTGTCTGTGTTGAGGTCTTGACGGGCCAAAAGGTTCATTCTCTTTTCTGACAGTCCTTGAGTCTTATCTCGTTGATGTCACCAATGGGGTTTCATGATTGCGGGGAATCTGTCTTGTTAGAGCAGCAACTAGTTTTAGGCACTGTTATCATGCAGTTTGGGGTAGCCACCCAGCTGTTGTTGTCAGAAGAAATGATGCGGTGGTCTTCCAATATGGCCACCAGGAGGCGTTCTACATCAASCGCAAGCCTTCTATATCTTCTGGTGGAAGAATGAAATGGTATGAATTTAAATGAAAATATGGAAGGAAAGATTAAAATGTATTGTTTACATTGTTTACAAGCTTGTTTGGCTGGTAGCTTATTCTTAAGATGTTTATGGCTGATGGTGAACCATGATGTGCAGTCTTTAGGGTGTCTAAATAATGTGGAAATTGAGAAAGTTGAGGTGACTAAACTGCTTGGAGTAACCCTGGATTGTAAACTGTCATGGTCAAAACATATTGATACAACAGCAGGTACGATGGGGAGAAGTCTGTTCATAATAAAGCGTTACATTCTTAACAGCACTATCAACAAGGCAGGTCCTAGCTTTGTCGCACCTGGACTACTGTTCAGTCATGTGGTCAGAACAGGGCAYCACGGCTGGACCTTGGATGTACACAGAGAGCTAAAATTATGAATATGCATGTCAATCTCTCCTGGCTCAAAGTGGAGGAGAGATTGACTTCATCACTACTTGTATTTGTGAGAGGCATTGACATGTTGAATGCACCGAGCTGTCTGTTTGAACTACTGGCACACAGCTCGGACACCCATGCATACCTCACAAGATATGCCACCAGAGGTCTCTTCACAGTCCCCAAGTCCAGAACAGACTTTTTATACGTTGGTAACCATTT
>NC_036839.1:11410483-11420250 GCF_002910315.2 Salvelinus sp. IW2-2015 | reverse complement strand
GGGAGTGGCAGTGCTAACTATCGAGCGCGGGAGGGTGAGCGGGCGGGGTAGTGGCGGGGGGGGGGGGGGAGAGGAGCTGGGCGCGGTGTGGGGGGGTTGTAGGAGAACGACAGTGTTGTAAGAACGACAGTGTTGTAGAGAACGACAGTGATTGTAGAGAACGACAGTGTGTAGAGAACGCAGTGTTGTATAGAACGGACATGTGTTGTAAGAACGACATGTTGTATACTGTAGAAACGACAGTTGTAAGCGTCCAGTTTTAGAACGACAGTGTTGTAGAGAACGACAGTATTGTAGAGAACGACAGTATTGTAGAGAACGGACAGTGTTGTAGAGAACGACAGTTTGTATTTTAGAGAACGACGTGTATAGAAGACAGTGTTGTAGAGAACGACAGTATTGTCAGAGAACGACAGTGTTTTAAAGAACGACAGTATTGTAGAGAACGACAGTGTTGTAGAGAACACCGACCGGTTAAACGACAGAAGACGGAACGACAGTATGTTGTTAGAGAACGACAGTATTGTAGAGAACGACAGTTTGTTGTAGAGAACGTATGTTGTATGAGAGAACGCACAGTGTTGTAGAGAACGACGTTTGTAAGACAGTATTGTAGAGAACGGCGGGTCAGTGCTATCAACGGTGAAACGACAGTACCATCAGACCCGGGCTGCATCTCAAATGGCACCCTATTCGATTATACATTCCTAGGACCGACAAAGCTCAGACTGCAGCCTACAACGTCTTCACACAGACACTTCTATCAGACTGCAGCAAATTCCAACCAATCAACTGGGGAGCCTTTGGCCAACGTGTTCTAGTTCTGGGGAATTCCTCTTGTATCAATGTTAACCACAATTTCTCATGAAGATATTATCACCTGTCAGAGTAAAGTGGGTAATCGTCATACTGATCACATAAGTTATTGTCATGACCAAAATTGATTTCCAAAATGAAATGTGTATCTTTATAGACCAAGTATGTTAACAGGTTTCTAGTAGCCGCAAATATCCACAAACGTATCAGTGTTTCACGCTCTTGAAATGCGTAAAGTCCTTGATTATTTAAAGACTACGCAACCACCCCCTAATGTTTATGATACACTTAACAGTATGGCCTGCATATTTATTCTAATATAATATGCATAAAAAGGTGCAAATGCCACAGATGAAGGCGAAAGGCTTAGGAAGTGAAAGTGGATGAGAGGCTTTCAGGTCATCACTGCCTCAGCAACAGCTTTACGTCCAGCACACACCACACTCTCTCTCTCCTCTCTCTCTCTCTCTCTCTCTCAATTCAATTACTTTATTGGCATGACGTAACAATGTACATATTGCCAAAGCTTACTTTTTGATATTTACAATATTCAATGGGGTTAGGCAGAGCAGAGACGACAAAATACTTGTCATTTCAACTCATACAACAATATAGCCTAATATTAAATTACAGTATGTTTACAATATCAACAATATTATTTTACAGCTGTCCAAATTACACTTTATATATTCACACAGTTTAAGGGGGCACGTTTGTCATGATGACAAGGTGAATGTGCTCTCTTACTGAAATGGCTCAACAGAATCATTCAGATTGTCCAAAGCACAGCCTATGACAATCTCGTATCACTGACGGATGTGTCCTTTCATATCTGGAAAAGGACAAAGTAGAAGTAGAAACTGATGCCGCATTGCTCATCTCCACAGTGGGAGTCCCGTTGACATGGGTGTCTTGATTAGAGGTCAGCTGGTGAACCTACAGTACATAAACAAAAGAGAACCACACCTGATGTTAGAATATCCCTTCTTCAGGTCACCTATAACATCAGTTGTTGATGGTTGTGTTTAATTCATTCAGGTGTTTTGTGTCATATAAAATTAAATCTATTGTTGGGCTGGAACAACCAATAGTCAACACATCAGGTTGTCTGATCCCATTGAGGCCTTTGTCCTATGCTGTAATGTCCATACATTTCCCCTCCAGTTATCAAATTTACAATGGGTTATCATATGAATTATGATCATATGAATATGATAATCATTGGAGTTTTTTGGACATAATGTCCTCCAGGCTATATGGACAATTTGCGTCACTGCTTTTCACGGTCATGGCTAGAAGGTATCCAGCTTTTGTCAAATTAATGTAATATTTGACATTTCATAGCAGATTAAAAAATTTATGCAGCAGGTTAGGAGAATTAGGTTAAGTTTAGGGAAAAAAATAGGGTTAGCTAAAATGCAAAAATATAAATGTTTACGTTAATTTGACAAAAGCTGGATCCTTTATTCCAGGACCACTTTTCAGCCTAGATTACATGGTTGCTTTCAAGACGAGATCGTTTTTATTTATTTGTTGTCAGTGTCAGTAGAGTAGGCCTAGACTACCATCGAATTAAACAATATTCTCCTCTCCAGTCATATAAAGTGTAGTAGAATTGCATTAAATGTTTATCAAAGGCTACATTTCCCCCTCTGTAAAGGAAAGAAATGTCTCTGGTATAGCCTATAAACCTATGCCACTACGTGTTTATTATGAGCCTAAATTATCACTATCCAATCTACTCCTCAGGCTTACATTAGTCTGCAAATGCGATGCTAGAGGCATGCATGCAATCCTTTGTTATAAAGGGTGAAAAAATTGCTTCCCCAAAACATGAAACTCAAGCGACACATGCTAATAACTAGACTACGCTAGCAACAACTGCTTATCAGAACAGCGAAACTAAACTCGAAATCGATCAGATTTGATTTAACAGTAATGAAATTATCGTAGCAAACCTTGTATTGGACTGCTGTCTGTGTTGAGGTCTTGACGGGCCAAAAGGTTCATTCTCTTTTCTGACAGTCCTTGAGGCTTATCTCGTTGATGTCACCAATGGGGTTTCATGATTGCGGGGAATCTGTCTTGTTAGAGCAGCAACTAGTTTTAGGCACTGTTATCATGCAGTTTGGGGTAGCCACCAGCTGTTGTTGTCAGAAGAAATGATGCGTGGTCTTCCAATATGGCCACCAGGAGGCGTTCTACATCAAGCGCAAGCCTTCTATATCTTCTGGTGGAGAATGAAATGGATTGAATTTAAATGAAATATGGAAGGAAAGATTAAAATGTATTGTTTACTTGTTTACAAGCTTGTTTGGCTGGTAGCTTATTCTTAAGATGTTTATGGCTGATGGTGAACCATGATGTGCAGTCTTTAGGGTGTCTAAATAATGTGGAAATTGAGAAAGTTGAGGTGACTAAACTGCTTGGAGTAACCCTGGATTGTAAACTGTCATGGTCAAAACATATTGATACAACAGCAGGTACGATGGGGAGAAGTCTGTTCATAATAAAGCGTTACATTCTTAACAGCATATCAACAAGCAGGTCCTAGCTTTGTCGCACCTGGACTACTGTTCAGTCATGTGGTCAGAACAGGGCACACGGCTGGACCTTGGATGTACACAGAGAGCTAAAATTATGAATATGCATGTCAATCTCTCCTTGGCTCAAAGTGGAGGAGAGATTGACTTCATCACTACTTGTATTTGTGAGAGGCATTGACATGTTGAATGCACCGAGGCTGTCTGTTTTGAACTACTGGCACCACGCTCGGACACCCATGCATACCTCACAAGATTTACATTTTTACATTTACATTTTAGTCATTTAGCAGACGCTTCTATCCAGAGCGACTTACCAGTAGAGTGCATACATTTTGTTACATTTTTTACTACTGAGACAAGGATATCCCTACCGGCAAGAGCAGACGCTCTTATCCAGAGCGACTTACAGTAGAGTGCATACATTTTATTAAAAACAATTTTTTTACATACTGAGACAAGGATTATCCCTACCGGCCAAACCCTCCCTACCAGCCAAACCCTCCCTAACCCGGACAACGCTATGCCAATTGTGCGTCGCCCCACGATCTTCCCGGTGCGCCCGGCTGCGACAGAGCCTGGGCGCGAAACCCAGCCCAACCTGGGCGCGAACCCAGAGACTCTGGTGGCGCAGCTAGCACTGCGATGCAGTGCCCTAGACCACTGCGCCACCGGGAGACCCGGAGACATTGGCTTCATCAATAAGTGCATCGATGACGTCATCCCACAGTGACCGTTACGTACATACCCTAACCAGAAGCCATGGATTACAGGTAACATCTGCACTGAGCTAAAAGCTAGAGCGGGATCAAGGAGGCGGGAATCTAACCCGGAAGCTTATAAGAAATCCCGCTATGCCCTCCGACGAACCATCAAACAGGCAAAACGTCAATACAGGACTAAGATCGAATCGTACTACACCGGCTCTGACGCTTGTAGAATGTTGCAGGGCTTGCTAAACCATTACAGACTACAAAGGGAAGCACAGCCGAGAGCTGCCCAGTGACACAACCCTACCAGACGAGCTAAACTACTTCTATGCTCGCTTTGAGGCAAATAACACTGAAACATGCATGAGAGCACCAGTTGTTCCGGAAGACTGTGTGATAACGCTCTTGCAGCCGATGTAAGACTTTAAACAGGTCAACATTCACAAGCCGCAGGGCCAGATGGATTAGCAGGCGGTGCGTTGCGCTGTCCTCACTGACATTTTCAGTGAGGACAGCGCATCTCCCTGTCGAGTCTAATACCAACATGTTTCAAGCAGACCATCATAGTGCCTGTGACCAAGAACATAAGGTAACCTGCCTAAATGACTACCGACCTGTAGCGCTCACGTCTGTAGCCATGAAATGCTTTGAAAGGCTGGTCATGGATCACAACAACACCATTATCTCAAAAACCCAGACCCACTCCAATTTGCATACCCCCAAACAGATCCACAGATGATGCAATCTCTATTGCACTCCACACTGTCCTTTCACACCTGGACAAAAGGAACACCTGTGAGAATTGCTATTCATTGATTACAGCTCAGCGTTCAACACCATAGTACCCTCAAAGCTCATCAATAGCTAAGTACCCTGCGGGACTAAACCACGCTCCCTCGCAACTGGATCCTGGACTTCCTGAAGGGCCACCCCCAAGTGTGTAAGGGTAGGTAACAACACATCTGCCACGCTGATCCTCAACACGGGGGCCCCTCAGGGGTGCGTGCTCAGTCCCCTCCTGTACTCCCTGTTCATCATGACTTGCACGGCCAGGCACGGACTCCACATCTCATCATAAGTTTGCCGATGTCACAACAGTGGTAGACCTGATCACCGACAACAACGAGACAGCCTATAGGGAGGAGGTCAGAGACCTGGCAGGTGGTGCCAGGACAACAACCTCTCCCTCAATGTGATCAAGACAAAGGAGATGATTGTGGACTACAGGAAAAAGAGAACCGAACACGCCCCATTCTCATTGATGGGGCTGCAGTGGAGTAGGTTGAGGCTTCAAGTTCCTTGGCGTCCACATCACAACAAGCACACCAGACAGTCGTGAAGAGGGCACGACAAAACCTATTCCCCCCTAGGAGACTGAAAGGATTTGGCATGGGTCCTCAGATCCTCAAAAGGTTTTACAGCTTCACCATCGAGAGCATCCTGACTGTTGCATCACTGCCTGTATGGCAAACTGCTCGGCCTTCTGACCACAAGGCACTACAGAGGGTTAGTGCGAACGGCCAGTACATCACTGGGCCAAGCTTCCTGCCATCCAAGACCACTATACCAGGTGGTGTCAGAGGAGGCCCTGAAAATTGTCAATGACTCCAGCCACCCCAGTCACTAGACTGTTCTCTCTGCTACCGCACGGCAAAGTGGTACCGTAGTTCCAAGTCTAGGTCGCAAGAGGCTTCTAAACAGCTTCTACCCCCAAGCCATAAGACTCCTGCCTGAACACCTAATCAAATGGCTACCCAGACTATTTGCATTGCCCCCCACCCCCTCTCTCCCTCTTTTACACCGCTGCTAGTCTCTGTTGTTACCATCTATGCATAGTCACTTAAATATCTCTACTTACATGTACATATTACTCAACTAACCGGTGCCCCCGCACATTGACTCTGCACCGGTACCCTCCTGTATAAAGCCTCACCATTGTTATTCCACTGCTGCTCCTTACTTTGATTTCTTAATCTTATCCACATTTTTTTAACTGCACTGTTGGTTAAGGGCTTGTAAGTAAGCATTTCACTTCAAGGTCCAATACCTGTTGTATTCACCAGAGGTCTCTTCACAGTCCCCAAGTCCAGAACAGACTTTTTATACGTTGGTAACCATTTAATAAAATAAATAAGGCACCCGAGGCAGTGCTGTATCATGAAGAGAGTCACAGGTAAATGGGTTGCCTCGCGTGCCTTTGTTGCTTAAATACATTATATTGGCATGGCCTTCTTTCAGACTGCGCAAATAGCTGCAAATCTACTCCAATGTTTTAATGCAGAGCAACCTGGCTCCAGAGCATTTCGTATTACTCTGTACGTAAATCTGAGACCCTTCATTTAGTATGATATGTTAAATTTCGTGTGGTATGTATTAATTTGTGGATGTCCATCACCCATTGCGTATGCTATGTTATGAATGACAATTTGTATTATATGTTACAAATTTGCTATAATGTACTGAATTCGAAAAACGTATGATATGTTACGAATGACAATTTGTATTATATGTTACAAATTTGCTAAATGTACTGAATTCGAAAAAACGTATGATATGTTTACGAATGACAATTTGTATTAATTGTTACAAATTTGCTAAATGTACTGAATTCGAAAAACATTATGATTATGTTATGATATGTTACGAATTCTAGCTAGGTGGCTAATGTTAGCGAGCTTGCTAAGATTAGCTAGACTAGGAGTTAGCGGTTAGAGGTTACGGTTAAATTTAGGAGTTAGGTTAAAGGGTTAAGGTTAGGGGAACGGATAGCTAAAAGGGTTAAGTAGCCATCTGTCTTATGTAACCACACAAAATGCAACATATCATACTAAATGGAGTGTTCTGATTTACATACAGAATAATACAAAATGCTCTGAGACCAGGGTGATTGGAGAGATGCACCTACAATGCTGAAAAGCAGCTGCCAGCTCTTGCACCATTACAAGTTTACAAATAGGGCATATTACATTCAGAAACCAGTGTAACTGATATTTTTTGCTTCAACAAGTACGTCAACAAAATGGCTCAATAAAAAAWAACATATATACGTATATTAATATTTTTTTGCAAATGCAGGCAATCTGCTATAACTTTATGTAAACCAGTTTTTAATTGGCACAAATGACGATAAATCATCTCTTTAGTTGTACATTCCATTCTATCATGTCCAAAGAGCTAGCATAGGCTTCAGCAGGAGCGATGCGTAAAGAAAGGCTATCCAGTACATTGGATTGTTCAGCATCTTGCATCTTGACCTATGACATGCTGCTATTCTTGCACACAACAGAACTCCATAACTGAACACCCAGATAATTATAAAAGTACGCTAGATTACCCATACATTGATGTATTTGCAGACATTTCTATTATCCACAGTGTCCTTGTGACAATCCTACAGTATTTYCAAAAGTTTACAAAGGAGATATGCCTACTTTTAGAATACTTCAGCATGCATTTACAGTTGTTCCGTAGCTACTACAGTTTGTTTTAACACTGGTACAAGTCAACATGAATAGTTTAGAAACTAATAGACTGGATTCTCTAGTAGGCCTCGGCCTTGAAAACTGTTAAATATTATATTCAAACCACGACTCCATTGGTTTTGTGAAACATTCATCAGAGATCGCCTTTGATTTAATGGTCCAAGTCTTTGTCCCTAGACTTTCCTTCGTCTTTTAGCTCTTGAAACACCTCCGTGAAAAAGTAAGGGTCTGCATTTAACTGCAACATTTTGGCACTTGTGTTATTGATGATGCTCATTGAACTATCCCAGAAATGATCCTCATTGGCCATAATCATGAATGGTTTCAGACGGTAAGATATCTCGCAACCCATGTACGAGTAGGATAGACAGAGACAGAGCAGGATGATACTATGGAGTTCGGATGCGCTATCGATATCATCGGGTATCGATTCCTTACAGAGCAGGTAGACGAAGACCAAGTTAGCAGTTGTAATGAATCCCTGGTCCTGCCAGCCTTGGAGGAGAAGGGTTTGGTCGACATTACGGAACCATATAATGACCTCACTGTAAGTGAGCTTCACTTTATAGCATCTCCGGCATGTCAATTCTCCCAGACAGCGCAACAGCTCGCCGGTCGATGCCTGGATAATCACACACCTCGGTGAGAGGAGGTCTACTTTGCTAGGTTGCTTTTGGYCAGCTAAGAGTTTCACATTCTCAGAGGGGACCTAGGGTTNAGGTTGCTTTTGGACAGCTAAGAGTTTCACATTCTCAGAGGGGACCTAGGGTTGAAGACTTTGGGTAGTAACCATCGGCACTGGCACAGTGAGTGGTCCTTTCTTACCATCTGTACTCGATTGCTGGGATTTCTTGTTATTTTCATTATTAAGCTGATTTACGTGTCTGTTGTTCACCTGTGAGGTGTTTGGGTTGACTTTCTTGCAACTCTTTTTCTTGGTCGAGTCGACAACCATTTTCTTAAATGTGAGAGCTGAGACAAGCATGGACTGCTTTTTTACGCTCCCCGTTTTGATTGCATGGTCCCCCTCTTTTCTGTCATCCAGAATAGCCTCCTTCTTTGATGTTGGGTATATGGAGAGCACCGTTCCCATCCTATAACCTTCTCTTCACAGCTACGGCCTGGAGAGATGACGTTCCTCCCCTGCAGAGAATTCACTCTGGGATACGGTGGCGGTCAAGTCAGAGCAGCAGATTTAAATCCATTGACTATGCGGATCCATATCGTAGACAGTGGAAATGCTGCTAGGAATCAAGTGGATATTGATGGGTGAAATTCCAGAAGGTGATGCTCGCCTCTTACATCACCACTCTGTAGAACACACTTCCCCACAAACACTCAACAGTAAACAGACAGAACTTTACACTCAGTGAGGGATTTAGAGACAGTCAAAAGCAGCAGGGATAATTCTGTAAACAAGGCTTAGTTGTTCAAATCTGAAGAATTAGCCAACCCCCATACATAGGGAAAGACTGTCAGCTGGTTGGACCAATGAGAGAGATAGTCAGTGACCAAATTACATTTCATTGGATATAATTTTCGAGAACAAGATTCCATTGATAGATAACCTCATTAAGAAGACTTTAAACATCTAGACTTACATTGCGCAAAGCAATATGAATAATTTGAGCAAATGAAAGGTATTGAAAGGGCCTACAGGGGAAGGCATACTTTCATGGGAATTTAGGGCTTTTAAAGTAAGTACATTATATAATGTACAACCAGTGTTGGGAAAGCTACTCTGAAAATATAAACTCAGCAAAAAAAGAAACGTCATCTCACTGTCAACTGCGTTTATTTTCAGCAAACTTAACATGTGTAAATATTTCTATGAACATAAGATTCAACAACTGAGACATAAACTGAACAAGTTCCACAGACATGTGACTAACAGAAATAAAATAATGTGTCCCTGAACAAATGGGGGGGGGTCAAAATCAAAAGTAACAGTCAGAATCTGGTGTGGCCACCAGCTGCATTAAGTACTGCAGTGCATCTCCTCCTCATGCACTGTACCAGATTTGCCAGTTCTTCCTGTGAGATTGCCTACCGGTCTGTAAGCTGTTAGTGTCTTACAACAACCGTTCCACAGGTGCATGTTCATTATTTGCTTATGGTTCATTGAACAGCATGGGAAACCAGTCTTTAAACCCTTTACAATGAAGATCTGTAAAGTTACTTAGATTTTTACGAATTATCTTTTTTGAAAGACAGGG
>NC_036839.1:10981856-11042813 GCF_002910315.2 Salvelinus sp. IW2-2015 | reverse complement strand
GCGTGACAAGGGAAGGCAGGTGTGCGTAAATGATGGTGGCAGGAGTGCGTAATGCAGGGGGAAGAGCGGGAGCCGGCGTGACAAGGGAAGGCAGGTGTGCGTAAATGATGGTGGCAGGAGTGCGTAATGCAGGGGGAAGAGCGGGAGCCGGCGTGACANGAGCGGGAGCCGGCGTGACAAGGGAAGGCAGGTGTGCGTAAATGATGGTGGCAGGAGTGCGTAATGCAGGGGGAAGAGCGGGAGCCGGCGTGACAGGTGCTTATATTTGTCCTATTTCACAGATGTACAATGTGAATTGGATGTGAATTGGAAATATATTTTTTGCATATCCGAACTCCCCTTAGGCAGTGAAAGATAGATACATTTTACACAATTTGGAAAGCTCTTGCACCAAACAGCTGTTTGGCACTAATGTGTTGATGTACTGTAGTTGGAAGTTGTATATGTTTAGTACTTTTCGGAACAAGACACCATTCTAGTTCAAATGTGTTCAGAAATTAAATTGGATTGACGCTACATTTAAGCTCAGAACATGCTGGTGTGATCTAACATGCGCCGGTACTTCATATTGTTCAGTCACTATGAACTGGGGTGGATTTGTCTTTCTTCTTAATGGAAATAGATCAAGACCCTCTATAACCCTCTCTTAAAAGTATATCAATGGCTTTTTGAGTAGTTCAAAAGAAAAATGAAATACGGAATAGCAGTTCAATGTGCAGCAGCTAGCTACTTGTTGATTACTGTAATTCACATAGGAACATGACCTTCATTCTCACCAAGGAAAGTCCAGTTCCGGCCACTCAGATCCAGAATGTATTCTCTATCATCAGTGGGGCGGAATCTATTGCTCTGTGAAATGTACTGCAATGATCTGTCATTTGATCCCTTAAATAGGCAAATTTGCTGGATTTTAGAATGCTGGCAAAATTGACAGACATCGGAAAGAAATGACTAAGTTCGCAAATGAAACTAGTCCAATGTGAATCAGGCTTCAGCATAAATATAGTCAAGCTGTGAACATTCTGTAACCTTTGTGGCTCCGAGATGACCTTTTCCATCTAATCATAACAGAGAATTAGAACATTGGCACGGACAAAAGAGCTGAATGAAGTCAGCATGGTGGTGCTATTGTAATGCAATGTAATTGATGTTTTCAAAGAACTACGACAAAATACCAACTCACTACAATAAAGCAATAAAGTGCTGTTTATTATGTACAGACATTAAGATACAGAGCATGTAAACAAGGGCTGGGGATAGATAAAGAGACATTTTCAAAAAGAGACCAACAAAAATAAATGGTAACCTCAGAGCTGCTTTCAGGCGACACTAACGCTCATCAACTCACTGCCTTTTTTTTTTTTACCTCAACAAAAAAGGTTGTCAGAGTAAAAAATAAAATAAAAATCCAATAAATATTTTGGAATATAAATTAATGGAGTCATTGTGACGGGTGGTAGCAATAATTAGTTCAGCAGTGGAACACAATGGTGTCTGACCTTTCCTAGTGCTCCTGACTTTGGGACATTTAGCTGTAGCTGTGGACAATTACCTCTCAGGTACTTCCTGCTGTGTTCGATAATAATACTTAATTAGCCAAACAGCAGAAACTGTGAGGATTCGATCTGTTGGAACTGCAGCACTCCAGGGTACGCAGCGTAGTCAATCATGTCCACTCTATTGCCTCTTCTCATACTTGCCCAGTGGGATGTGCAGGCTGCACTGGTCTTAATCAGAGCCCTCGGTGGTATCAAGCTTTCAGGATATTCAGAGGTCAGGCCATCAGCGAAGGAGGAACTATGAGGGACCCATCTGCAGTGTTTTCCATAAGGGCCGGCCGTCAGCTAAATAACCCATAACAGACTTACTGTAAGCAGGCAACTTTTCCACTTCATAAATTAACAAGGCTTCTTTTCATTTAAAAGTTTCAATTCACTAGTCAGAATAGTCAGTGTAGCCTTCTCCCACTAGAATGAACAATATGAATCTTCGAGTGATCTATTGATAGGACAGGCGCCTGTCAGTCACAAAGCGAACAATGACAGGGAAATTGCTGGTTTGTCAGTCTGCTGTCTGTCCAACCTCTCGGTACTGGTGTTATTTTTGTATACTGTGGTTGGCTGCAGTCTAATTTATTTTCCTGGAGGAGGGATAACATGATGCTTCTCATCTTCTCCTGTGTAACTTTAGATGTCCCGTAAGTAGTTACGATGAGTTGAATTCAAATCAAATCACATTTTATTTGCCACATGCGCCGAATACAACAGGTGTAGGTAGACCTTACAGGGAAATGTTGACTTACAAGCCCTTAACCAACAATGTTTCAAGAAAATACCTAAAAAAAGTAAGAGATAAGAATAACAAATAATTACAGAGTAGCAGTAAATAACAATAGCGGGGCTATATACAGGGGGTACCGGTACAGAGTCAATGTGCGGGGGCACCGGTATCGAGGTAATTGAGATAATATATACATGTAGGTAGATTTATTAAACTGACTATGCATAGATAATAACAGAGAGTAGCAGCAGCGTAGAGGGGGGAAATGCAAATAGTCTGGGTAGCCATTTGATTAGCTGTTCAGGAGTCTTATGGCTTGGGGGTAGAAGCTGTTTAGAAGCCTCTTGGACCTAAACTTGGTGCTCCGGTATCACTTTCCGTGCGGTAGCAGTGAGAACATTCTATGACTAGGGTGGCTGGAGTCTTTGACAATTTTTACTGTAGAGGTCCTGGATGGCAGGAAGCTTGGCCCTGGTGATGTACTGGGCCGTATGCATTACCCACTGTAGTGCCTTGCGGTCGGAGGCCGAGCAGTTGCCGATGGTGCAGCTGTAAAACCTTTTGAGGATCTGAGGACCCAAGCAAAATCTTTTCAATCTCCTGAGGGGGAATAGGTTTTGTCGTGCCCTCTTCATGACTGTCTTGGTGTGCTTGGACCATGTCAGTTTGTTGGTGATGTAGACGCCAAGGAACTTGAAGCTCTCAACCTGCTCCACTAAAGCCCCAGCAATGAGAATGGGGGTGTGCTCGGTCCTACTTTTCCTGTAGTCCACCATCATCTCCTTTGTCTTGATCTTGTTGAGGGAGAGGTTGTTGTCCTGGCACCACACGGCCAGGTCTCTGACCTCCTCCCTATAGGCCGTCTCATCGTTGTCAGTGATCAGGCCTACCACTGATGTGTCATCAACAAACTTAATGATAGTGTTGGAGTCGTGCCTGGCAGTGCAGTCATGAGTGAACAGTGAGTACAGGAGGGGACTGAGCACTCACCCCTGAGGGGTCCCCGTGGATCAGCGTGACAGATGTGTTGTTACCTACTCTTACCACCTGGGGACGGCCCATCAGGAAGTCCAGGATCCAGTTGCAGAAGGTGTTTAGTCCCAGGGTCCTTAGCTTAGTGATGAGCTTTGAGCTGCTGTAGTCAATGAATAGCATTCTTACATATAGGTGTTCCTTTTGTCCAGGTGTGAAGGGGCAGTGTGGAGGGCAATAGAGATTCCATCATCTGTGGATCTGTTGGTGCGGTATGAAAATTGGAGTGGGTCTAGGGTTTCTGGGATAATGGTGTTGATGTGAGCCATGACCTGCCGGGTCGGTAGTCATTTAGGCAGGTTACCTTAGTGTTCTTAGGCACAGGGACTATAGTGGTCTGCTTGAAACATGTTGGTATTACAGACTCAGACAGGGAGAGGTTGACAATGTCAGTGAAGACACTTGCCAGGTAGTCAGCGCATGCTCGGACTACATGTCCTGGTAATCCATCAGGCCCTGCGGCCTTGTGAATGTTGACCTGTTTAAAGGTCTTACTCACATCGGTTGCAGAGAGCGTGATCACACAGTCATCCAGAAAATCTGAAGCTCTCATGCATGTTTCAGTGTTACTTGCCTCGAAGCGAGCATAGAAGTTATTTAGCTTGTCTGGTAGCCTCGTGTCACTGGGCAGCTCTCAGCTGTGCTTCCCTTTGTAGTCTGTAATAGTTTGCAAGCCCTGCCACATCCGATGAGCGTCGGAGCCGGTGTAGTACAATTCATTCTTAATCCTGTATTGATGCTTTGCCTGTTTGATGGTTCGTCGGAGGGCATATCGGGATTTCTTATAAGCTTCCGGGTTAGAGTCCCTCTACTTTAAAGCGGCAACTCTAACCTTTAGCTCAGTGCAAATGTTGCTTGTAAATCCATGGCTTCTGGTTGGGGTATGTACGTACAGTCACTGTGGGGACGACGTCCTCAATGCACTTATTGATAAAGTCTGTGTCTGATGTGGTGTACTCCTCAATGCCATCGGAAGAATCCCGGAACATAGTCCAGTCTGTGCTAGAAAAACAGTCCTGTAGTTTAGCATCTGCTTTATCTGACCACATTTTTAGAGACCGAGTCACTGGTGCTTCCTGCTTTAATTTTTGCTTGTAAGCAGGAATCATGAGGATAGAGTTATGGTCAGATTTGCCAAATGGAGGGCGAGGAAGAGCTTTTTACACGTCTCTGTGTGTGGAGTAAAGAGGCCATAGAGGCAAAATAATTACAATTTAGCATTAACACTGCTTCAGTCTGCTTTTCACCAGACACTGGGAGATTAATTCACCTTTCAGCATGACAATAACCTGAAACACAAGACCAAATCCACACTGGAGTTGCTTACCAAGAAGACAGTGAATGTTCCTGAGTGGCCTAGTTACAGTTTAACTTAAAGCTATTCTGTCAAGACTTGAAAATGGTTGTCTAGCAATGCTCAACAACCAATTTGACAGTTTGAAGAACTTTTAAAAGAATAATGGGCAAATGTTGTACATTTCAGGTGTGCAAAGCTCTTAGAGACTTTGGTAAATGAGACACTTCTGTATTTCATTTTCGATAAATTAGCAAACATTTCTAAAAACATGTTTTCACTGTCATTTTGGGGTATTGTGTGTAGATGGGTAGGAAATGTTTTTATTTAATCCATTATGAATTCATGCTGTAACAACAACATGTGGAATAAGTCAAGGGGTATGAATAGTTCCTCGAAGCACTGTTTATGTCCATGGTATCGCATCTGGACAAGCAATACATTTTTCCTAGGATTCGACGCCCATGTCAAGACTTGCCAGTGACCGCTATAGTGACTTGTCAGTGTTGCCTAGTGATGGGTTGTTCGGCTCTTTTTGAACGGAACCGAATCGCATCGGTGAGAGAGCCGTTCATTTGGCGCCATCGTTTTCATACAGGCATTTTCTTTTTACCAAATATGCCGATTGCGATTTTAGTTGTGATTATAGATCAAAACACTTGGTTAAAATGCTGAAATTATAGAAGTAGAATGATCATTCTAATTTTATGGTTGGAATACAGTGGGCACTTGGAGTGCAGTTTTGTTTGGCATGACAATAAATGAAAGTGACAGTAGGAACCAAAGTTTTGGTCAGTGTTTCCCATGGGACCCTTATTAGATTTGAATAGATAGTTACAATCAGACGAAGATTATAGAATATTCTTTACCTTTTCCTCTCTGATTAAGAACAAGCTGTTGCACAAACAATGCTGATACACTCTACCACTGGTAACCGGCCTATATTAGAGCGAAAGTTTGCTAGCCAGCTGGCGATTAGCATTAGGGGCTAACAATTCTTTTTGCCACATTTGCAGCTACCTAAGTCCAACTAACTAGCGTTTTTCAGAAATCAAGTTACACAAAAACATGTGGATCTATATTAAGTAGTAAAGCAGGAAGGTGCATTGTTCTTGTTAAGAAAAATCTATTGACTGCATGCTGTTTGGTCAATGCATGCAGGGTGAATCTCGAGCACGAGGAACTACCTGCTTGATTGACAGTGGGTGGGTCTTAGTGTGTGTGCGCGATTGAGAACCATCCAAAAGAGTGCCGTTTGAAAATATTGCAGCCTGTTGCGATATGGATATTGTGCATCTCAATATATCGCAATTTCAATACCTGATTTGATTAATCGTGCAGCCCTACTGGTAGGTTACTGCTTTTTGCCAATTATCGGTAGATAAATTATGAAAACATAGATCATCTGGTCCAAAATCTGATAAAAGAAAACAGATTGAAGGTTATAAAAGCTAATGGCATGATAATTATATGGTATTATTAAAGATATTGATATAGGCCTACAGATTTAAAGTGTCAACAATGGAGTAGTCAATTGTTGCTTTCTGCGTTGCAAAGCCCATGTTTAACACCTGATTCATTCTTCAATCACACCTGTAGGTCTATTCATAGGCGTCTGACTTTGTGCACCTCCACTTTTATACAATCTGGCAGGTGTCTCTGGGGGGTCATTCCCTGGACATTTTTCGAACCATTTTCCTCCATTTCTACTTTGTTTCTCAACAGGGAATCCATGTTTACTTGACAGAACACAACTTTTTAAGTTTTTGTCACAAACTAAATTGAAAGAGTAGATTTTATTTAGTTTTTGCCACAATAAATGAAATTGAAAGAGTAGACTAGTATTTCTGACTAGATTACTAATCTACTGCCTTCCCTCAAAGTCCCACCCGCAGTGATTGATTGACAGGTCAAAAACCCTACCAACTCTGACTCACAAACACATAATTCGAAGAACAAACATCATTGTGGCAATTCATATCTTGCAGTAAAACTATAAATATGACTAAACCTCAAGAGAAGACTGTTTTCATGTGAAAATAGTCCTTGGCGATATCCAAAACAACCAACACAATTCATACATTTTCAGTAATTTTAAATGTAAAGTAATATTTCTAATCAACAAATTTTACCAATTTGGGAGGTAAAGTTGTTGAAGTATTCAATAATTTAGATGTGATCAAAGCATTAGAATGTACCAGAGGCCACCAAACAGAGCTGGCCTCTCTCGACCCAAATCCACTCATCCCCTAACATGGGTGGAAAAGCTTTGACAAAAACTATTGAAATACCGTATGTTCTGTACTGAGAAACGGTGAGACTTTCAACAACTCTGATGCATGTACAGTATGCACTACCTGGGAGATGATCAGGGAAGGGAACATTATTACCGTGGTTTTAGGGGATTATGCCATTTTCTCTCGATCTATAGATATACTGCATCTTGGCAGTAAATTAATTGAACATTTAAAATGCTTACTATTACATACGGTAGTTAACATTGCTTGAAGCATATTGCCATATTGTTTGGCCATTACATTCTGTCCATGATGAGCATAATTAAATGCCTTCTTCAGGATAGTGAACAGACTCTCCTTTGTAGGATATTGCCCAAGATACCAAAATATGATACGAGTGAAAATACTTTGATTAATTGTGTTCCAAACCCATATCTTCAAAAATACATCCACTACTCCAACTCTGTCCGAGTACTTGGAGAGACACTATAGTGCCCAGATCTGTGCTTCTATCCCCAAGTAGGCCTCAAATAAAGATATCACCACTGGTTGAGAAAGCTGCACTCAGTAGAAAATGTTGGCCTGATTGTAAAGGGGAGTAGCAAATAGAAGAGTTCAGAGGAATGGGTGACAACATAATGTCATGTGAAAACATATCATTCACATAGCTTTTTAAAAGGTCAATATGCTTCAATATGATATAGGCACTTGAGCACAGAAAATGACATTTGCCAACCATCTCCTGCCTCAAGTTGTGTTAGTCGTATGTACAGGACACATATGGTATACACCAGGGTTTGGCCCCCGGGTTACATTATTTGGTCCCCCAAATTTTGAGTAAAATATTATACATATTTTTTATTTTTTATTGTTGGACAAAAGACGTTTGGAAATCTGTTCCAAAGTATTCCCACGCATAATAGAGAGATATATTATATGTGATCGTATACAAATGTAAGCAAGGTTTGAAATTATTAGTCAAATCACTTTCAGAATGTCATAGAGATTAATCAATATATCTCCATATGCATCAGAGTAAAGTATTTTGTGGGCATTTTAAAGCTTGTTTGTAGCATGTAAGGAGTGCAGGGTGAAAGTATTGAAGGATTTGGCCGACAAATCTATGGATAGCATAATTGCGTCTGTCAAACAGGTAGGCCTACCTCTTATTTTTTTCTATAAGAAGAAATAGGCTCCAACAAAGAGTTTAGTGAAGTCTAATTAAAACGAAGACAATTGTTGAAATTAATGACTTTCAACACCATTTGCTGTCTACCTCTGATTATGCTGCAGCCGTTCCAAAACTGATGTCTGCCCGCTTGCCTGCACTCTCTCTTCTCATTAATAAGTTAATGATTTAAAACCGCGTCTGCCTCACGACATTGTAATACATTTGGTCTCCAGTCTAGGGTTACAGAAAAACCACATAGGCTACTACTTTTTGTACTGTAGGCTGAGTGAGAGAAGTTATCATTGTTTTTGGGCAGAATCATTTGAGGTGTTACGTGTTGTTGGAGGTGCATCTTGGTCAGTTTAGCTTGAAAAATGCTGCCCTCGTCAAACATTGAGACAATATGGGCCCACATTCACACCAAAAAAGAGGAGTTACATAGAGGATGTATACGGTTGCGATCAATCACTGTAAAATGGCATATGCCACGACCTGGAATCAGAACAATAGCACAGACACTCAACTCACTAAATGGCTTCAGTCAGTCATCAATTACCCGGAGACTGTGCAGAATGTTACAAAAGCTCCCTAATTAAATGTAATCTGCACTCTAGATGTAAAAACAGGAGGTTAACATAATATCACATATAATATCACCAATCTTCATGGTTCAGTAGTGCTAAATGACTGAACTAATGAAAGCGTGTCTGCTTCACCAACACCTTTTGACTGGTCGTGTTTTGCAAGACAAGGTATTCTCGAAAATACAATTGACTCTGACTTGTTTTTTAAATTTTTTATGTCTGCTCACTTTTCATGTCTTAAGTCTGCGATTTTTTTTTGTTTGTTGCCACTTTGCCATTTCTCTTCAAATCTATAATTTACTGCAGGTACAATGGTTGGATAGCATAAATCCTTTCTGCTTGAGCACCCCTCTGGGGACTAGTTCAAAATGAGTGAGTTCTGCGATTTAAACATGTCATTTGGCTTCCTATTCTCAAGTGGTGGAGTAGAGTAAACCTTGACATTTAATTACAAGTCTGCGTCTCAATTGGAAACCTATTCCCTAGTGCAGTGGTTCCCAACCTTTTTCAGTTACCGTACCACCAACTGAATTTTGCCCGGAGTACCCCTGAAGTACCCCCCCATGTGCATCTTACCAGTAGACCTATGGTCTCATGAGTCTTCAAGTACCCCCTGTGGATAGGCCAAGTACCCCCAGGGGGGTCCTAGTACCCCTGGTTGGGAACCACTGCCCTAGTGCACTAATTTTTGAATACTCAGTTTAAAAGTAGTGCACTAAATAAAGAATAGGGTGCCATGTGGTACCCAAAAGTAAACCCTTTGACAAATCTACACTGAACAAAAATATAAACGCAACATATAAAATGTTGGTCCCATGTTTCATGAGCTGAAATTAAAGATCCCAGAAATGTTCCATGCGCACATAAAGCGTATTTCTCTCAAATGTGTGCACAAATTAGTTCACATCCCTGTTAGTGAGCATTTCTCCTTTGCCAAGATAATCCATCCACCTGACAGGTGTGGCATATCAAGAAGCTGATTAAACAGCATGGTCATTACACAGGTGCACCTTGTGCTGGGGACAATAAAAGGCCACTCTAAAATGTGCAGTTGTGTAACACAACACAATGCCACAGATGTCTCAAGTTTTGAGGGAGCGTGCAATTGGCATTATGACTGCAGGAATGTCTACCAGAGCGGTTGCCGGGGAATTGAATCTTAATTTCAATGCCATAAGCTGTCATTTTAGAGAATTTGGCAGTACGTCCAACCGGCCTCAGAACAGCAGACCACGTGTATGGCATTGTGTGGGCGAGTCATTTGCTGAGCGGTCAACGTTGTGAACAGAGTGCCCCATGGTGGCAGTGGGGTTATGGTATGGGCAGGCCTAAGCTATGGACAATGAACACAAATGCATTTTATCTATGGCAATTTGAATACACAGAGATACCGTGAAGAGGTCCTGAGGCCCACTGTCGTGCCATTCATCTGCCGCCATCACCTCAGGTTCCAGCATGATAATGCATGTCGCAAGGATCCTGGAGGCTGAAAATGTTCCAGGTCTTCCATGGCCTGCAAATATGTCACCCATTGAGCATGTTTGGGATGTTCTGGATTGATGTGTACAACAGCGTTCTCCAGTTCCCGCCAATATCCAGCAACTTCGCACAGCCATTGAAGAGGAGTGGAACAACATTCCACAGGCCACAATCATCAGCCTAACCAACTCTACGCTAAGGAGATGTGTCGCGTGGCATGAGGCCAATGGCGGTCACACCAGATGCTGACTGGTTTTCTGATCAATGCCTATACTTTTTGTTGTTGTTGGTATCTGTGACCAATAGATGCATACAGTGCATTCAGAAAGTGTTCAGACCCGTTGACTCTTTCCACATTTTGTTACGTTACAGCCTAATGTTACAACTGATTACATTGTTTTTTCCCCTCATCAATCTACACACAATACTCCAGAATGACAAAGCAAAAACAGGTTGTTAGACCCTTTCCTAAGTACTTTGTTGAAACACATTTTGCAGTGATTACGGCCTCAAGTCTTCTTGGGTACGACGCCACAAGCTTGGCACACTTGTATTTGGGGATTTACCCCCATTCTTCTCTGTAGACCCTCTCAAGTTCTGTCAGGTTGGATGGGGAGCGTCGCTACACAGTTATTTTCAGGTCTCTCCAGAGATGCTAGATCGGGTTCAGGCTGTGCCACTCAAAGACATTCAGAGACTTTTACCAAAGCCACTCCTGCGTTATCTTGGCTGTGTGCTCAGGGTCGTTGTCTTGTTGGAAAGTGAACCTTCGCACCAGTCTGAGGTCCTGAGCATTCTGGAGCAGGTTTTCTTCAAGGATCTCTCTGTACTTTGCTCCGTTCATCTTTCCCTCGATCCTGACTAGTCTCCCAGTCCCTGCCGCTGAAAAACATGCCCACAGCATGATGCTACCACCACCATGCTTCTCCATAGGGATGGTGCCAGGTTTCCTCCAGACGTGACACTTGGCATTCAGGCCAAAGAGTTCAACCTTGGTTTCATCAGACCAGAGTCTTGTTTCAAACTCCAAGTGGAAATCTCCAAGTGGGCTGTCATGTGCCTTTTACTGAGGAATGGCTTCAGTCTGGCCACTCTACCATAAAGGCCTGATTGGTGGAGTGCTGCAGAGAGGGTTGTCCTTTTGGAAGGTTCTCCCATCTCCACAGAGGAACTCTGGAGCTCTGTCAGAGTGACCATCGGGTTCTTGGTCACCTCCCTGACCAAGGACATCCCCCCCGATTGCTCAGTTTGGCCGGGCGGCCAGCTCTAGGAAGAGTCTTGGTGGTTCCAAAGAATGATGGAAGCCACTGTGTTCTTGGGGACCTTTAATGCTGCAGAAATGTTTTGGAACCATTCCCCAGATCTGTACCTCGACAAAATCATGTCTCTGAGTTCAACTGACAATTCCTTCGACCTCATGGCTTGGGTTTTTCTGACATTCACTGTCAACTCTGGGACCTTATATAGACAGGTGTGTGCCTTTCTAAATCATGTCCAATAAATGTAATTTACCACAGGTGGACTCCAATTAAGTTGTAGAAACATCAAGGATGATCAATGGAAACAGGATGCACCTAAGCTCAATTTCGAGTCTCATAGCAAAGGGTCTGAATACTTATGTAAATATGTTTTTTTAATTTTTAATATATTTGCAAAAATGTCTAAACCTGTTTACGCTTTGTTATTATGGGGTATTGGGTGTAGATTGATGAGGAACATTTTTATGTAATCCCTTTCAGAATAAGGCTGTAACATAACAAAATGTGGAAAAAGGGAAGGGACCTGAATTCTTTCCAAATGCACTGTATCTGGATTCCATAGATTAGGGCATAATGAATTAATTTCAATTGACAGATTTCCTTATATGAACTGCAACTCAGTAAAATGTTTGAAATTGTTCTATGTTGTGTTTATATTTTTGTTCAATATACTTTCTGGTAGTAACAAACAAAGATCCCCCAGCCAGATGGGACATATTTTTACCCCCATCCCTCAGAACTATACTTAACTGCTTTTATGTATTTTAATGGATGGCCACATCAAAGTAATGGCTGATCAGCAGTTATTGGGGTATTGGGGAAGGTAGTTCCTTGTAATGGTTCTGCTCAGGTAATGGTAGCAGAGGCAGAATGTGACAGACAAATGGGCCATTTTCTCTTAGGTCATATAAGACCCACTGCTGTCGAATATGCTGTGTACGCTCATGAGAGACACTGTAGAAGTATTTTCTTGTACTGGATAGGGTTGGGCTGTATCCAGATTTTCATACCGTCATACCGTTTCTGTACCATACCGGGGTATACGGTATTACGAGAAGGGCGCACAAGGGGCACTATTAAAAACCTCTTAGATGTAAGGTTCCCTGTTTAGGGGACCTTACATCTGCGTGGTTCAATTATAAATTGATCTGTGCCCACCGTAAATCAAAATGGCTTGTATTGAGTGATAGCCCTGGTACCCATAGATACTAGTATAATTTCTGAGCCTGTGTGACATAGGATGTGAAATTTGAAACCACTTCAAGCTGGGATGTTCCTGCTACCATTTCATTCGCTCTTCCGACTGTCCATCAACTCCTGGCTGAACCCTACATCACAGCCACTGAGACATGCCTGCAATCGTTACATCGTAGTGCAGCAGGGGAGAGGGGTTTCATCACGGTAGCCCATTCAGAGATTGATTTATAGCTATTCATCTAAAATAATGAATTGATTTTAAACAAAAAACACTGTCATAGATGGACAATATTAATATGAGATGAAAGGCGAATTCCTAACAAGTTCAGGAAGCCAAGCTAGAGCTCTGTGAGCCGTTTACAGCAATGGGGGCAGACATTTAGATTAAGAGAGACCTTCTGAAAATATGCACATTTTCTCGAACACTAAACATACAAATATGTATTTTACAGTAATAAGCAAGTTGAAATCTTAAAGATAGTCCTTTTATAATTTGATTATGCTATATTTAGAAAGTATATACTGTAACTAATTTCAAGCCTTATTCATACCGTTGTATTTTTATTCATATTTTTATCCCATTTATACTGTGTACTTGAGCTTGTGTTCTCAAAAGTGACTACATCTCAGCAATTTATTACTATTTTTACCAGAAAGGAGAGCGTTTAACCTTTCTATTAGTATGCAGAATTGCTAGTTATTATTTATGGCCCTCTCGATAAATAGTTCATTTTGGGGATTACGTAGATGACATTTTCGATTACATTTATTTTAAAAACAATTTCTTAAGAACAAAACAATTTAGGCAACAGGAATCTTGATCCAGGAGGGGACTGAATGTCTCTGCTGTAACCAAGAAGATCGTGACATCTAGCCATTTTGCTAACAAGTTAGCAAACCAAATGCATAGCTGGATATCATTTATTTGACATCTTAAATTTCCTAAAGTTATACTTAACTTAAAGTTATAATCAGTTTGTGTTGCACTCACCCCTACCACACCATCAGCCAAGACCTATCAGAAGCTTCTAAAGCCATGACATCATTTTCTGGAATTTTCCTAGCTGTTTAAAGGCACAGTCAACTTAGTGTATGTAAACTTCTGACCCACTGGAATTGTGATACAGTGAGTTAAGTGAATTATAAGTGAAATAATCTGTCTGTAAACAATTGTGCACAAAGTAGATGTTTTAACCGACTTGCCAAAACTATAGTTTGTTAACAAGAAATTTGTGGAGTGGTTGAAAATGAGTTTTAATGACTTCAACTTAATTAAGTGTATGTAAAATTCCGACTTCAACTGTATATATATTTTTTTACGGTATTGAAAATCACACCATCGGTATTTCGAAATATACCGGTTATATCATATACCAAGCCTAGTTCTGGAAAGTACATTTACAGTATAGGTGACCATTTAAAGGCAAATTCATCTACAGGCAAGATGGAGAGAGAACTGAAAAAACTCAAGATTGATGTCAGTGAACGATGTCATATCCAGACAATTACCCAGACAATGTTTTCAAAGACCTTCCCAAGGAGAGGAGGCAAATCCACCTCAGTAACCTAAGGGCATTCAACACTGAGAAGTATAACAAACCACAGACTGCAAGTTATATCAACATATTTATGAATAAGTGACATATCCCCCCCGGCCTAAGGTGATGGAATTGACAGCAGTCTGCGTAGGATAACTCTCAAAGGACAAACAATTTAAGTAATATGAAACACATATCTGACGTCTTTGACAGTAGTGCAACCACTACCACAACAACAAAAGCACCCAAGTACTGTGTTGTCAAGAACTAAACAAGCTGGAGGTTTTCCATTTGACCATCATCCCTTTATTATATGTTAACATACACCGATAAGAACTGCCGTGATTACAGTGGGTGCTCCCTTTAGGGCGGTCTTCCATTATCCGCTTTCTCTGATAAATTGCAAGCCAAGCTGACCTTTGGGCAGAATCCCACTTCATGGTGATTCCTGTGAGTAAAGGAACTTGATAGGGACTGAAAGAGGGGTCACAGGTCACCTTGTTTCAATACACCCAATTTAACTCCACATTAATTGCTGTCCAGGGTTTAAGTGGTTGGGTCTGAGCTGGCATTTACTGTAAAACACACAGAGTGAACTTCCTCTTAACACAACATCCCCCTTACATGGGGGCCACACAGTACTAATACAGGAAGGCTGCTGCCAATAACCATTGGAAATTCTATGTTATTTCGATTATGCAAATGTTCATGTAAACCATTTTGACTTAATTACATTTTCACTGAAAATACAGTTATGTTATTCAAATATTAACAAAATATTAATATTCAAATATTAACTGAAATTGATTTCCCTTGAGATATTAGTGTCTTGCCATTTTATCCTGTTACATGTTGTGGCCTTGTTGGTATTGACTGGCGCTGTTATATGTTAAGTTGTCTTTACTGTTGTGCCACAGTACTGAGGTAAAATTGAAGATTCATTTTGTTCTCATAAACCTCTCCCATAATTCAACCTCAAGTTCACAGCCAATTGTTCATGCGAAGGGAATATTCATCCTACTAAGAAGGCCTAATGGCTTTGAAGTGGGCTCTAGAGCTAAGAAAAATATGCTGACATTTTCTCCCTGCCCTAAATGGACATAAACAGGTGGTCAAATACAAAACTGACATTGCGCAAAGTACTATTCTGTATTTTTGACAGATGGTGCAAAGTGTATCTTTCTGGCAGTCTAAAATGATATGGATTTGCTTATTGTTCAACACCATCACTCATAGAACAACACTGATAGATGGTCTATGGTCACTCACTCCTGAGTGAATAATCTAGAGGAAGTTATGATCAGAATTAAACATTTTTATATAGGAAATTTGCCTATTCACCTCTTGAAAAGAAATGACTCATATCTTCATCAAAATACAGTAATATTAACATTTTGACTCATCTACTTCAACCAGTGCAACATTGCTGACTAAGGTTTTGGCAGTTCTTAAATTCCTAAATTACAGGTAGTTTCACAATTATGTGATAATGCCAATTGATTACACCAGTAAATCCTGTCTACCTTCAAGATGTAGCACATTACAATGAACAGCATTTTTTTAATGCTATAATCCAGTAGAGTAGAAAGTTATTTTCCCTTCACCCAAAGGATCCTCTCATTATTCAGAAGCTCTACTAGGGCGCCTTGGGAAGACGTACTGTGATTTGCTTCTTGCTTCACAGGTCACTAGCATTACAAGGAAACACTGTGCTGTGCCTTCACTGGACCTGCTATTTTGAAGTGGAATCAAATGAAAACGTAGCCTAGTGCATCAAAGAAAACACGTTGACTGTGTGTGTTGGTAGACCTCTTGTTCTTCATGGGCATAGAGTACTCCACTCCCAAAACCAAGGCAGCTACGCCCACTTAATCTCACATTACACCTTTGCCAAATTCCTATGCCTTTGGATACAATTGCCAAAGATCTGCTCTCAGTCCAACTTGAACATGCTGACACATTAGGGAGTATCCACCTTCCCCTGTCAGAATGCATGTGTCATTACCCTTGTTTTTCTTTCTTTTATAGACACAAACTTTGACGAAAGAACACCTAAATCCCGTCTCTAATCCCTCCGCATTCTCATTTGCACACAAAAGGAGCACTAATAAAAGGTTGATCTTGGTGCCACATTTTGAGGGGAATCTGTGATTTGAAAGTGAAGGTCAGATAAGCAGCATTTGAATCCCCTCTTTGCTGAGTGGGGCATCTGGTTAAATAACTGCCCTTTCACGCCTTCCCTTTGTAGTGGGGATTTCTGTTACTTCTGTGCATTCCATTGCAGATCCCCAAGACTTCAGATCCATCTTTTGTATAGCCACATTGTGTCAGACCCCGATCCTGATTCCCCGTCCCTAGACTAGAGCAGCATATTCCTGTACATGTCAGAAATGGAATCCTTATTTTTTTCAGTGAGGCCTCAGATTATAAAACTTTCTAGATGTTTTCTTTTCCCCAACTCTTGGGACAGTTATGGTTGATTCTCCAAAACCAATTAACTTTTTTTTCGCCCTGTGCTGATGCTCCTTTGAACATCCAACTTTGCCCAACGCTTGGTGCTTCAAATCCAAGGTTTCCAAGGCAACCGGCATCACGCAAGATGCTGCAGCTCTACCCATCCTGGATAATTCCACTAGAATCTCTTCAGCCAGGTTAATTACATAGAGATAAAAAGCTGACGCGCTAATGGTACAGACGTGTTGTGACAAATGGGTGGATTCGTATAATGAAGCTCATTATTCTTCCCTTGCTATGTGCTCCGAATCTTGATCCAATGTGAGAAAAGAGTTCAACTTATACATATTCATGCACTAAACATTTGATTCGACTAACTAGTAGCTCATGTGGAAATGAGGATGAACAGAGTGACCGGATGAACAGAGTGACAGACTAGGAGACACCTTCCTGTACACTTCATCTGTCCCCGTAAAGTTGAGTTTCACTAAGGAATTCCCAGAAATATAAGGTGCAGGAACACCAGGCTGCCAAGCTCTCATCAGTTCCGTTTTATTGTAATGGGGAGAAAGGCCATTCTTCCAGACACATTGGTTAATCTGCATCACAGCCAGGGCTATGAGAGGGGGAGGACATATGAAGAGTTGATACAGGGCACATTTATGCACCAAAGGCGTTTACATGAATGCTTTAAAACATTTTAATGCAGTAAGCTAAATCGGCACTACACAGAGTGAATCTTGGTAGTCTTAAACAAATCTACTTTGAAACAAAAGTATACACCTCACACATATGGTTATGGGCTTAAAAAATAAAACACCTGTACCATGTCAGATATACAGTACCAGTCAAAAGTTTGGACACACCTACTCATTCCAGGGTTTTTCTTAATATTTTACTAATTTCTACACTGTAGAATAATAGTGAAGACATCAAAACTATGAAAAAACACATATGGAATCACGTATTAAGCAAAAAAGTATAAAACAAATCTAAATATACGTATTTGATATTTGAGATTCTTCAAAGTAGCCACCCTTTGCCTTTGACAGCTTTGCACACTCTTGGCATTCCCTCAACCAGCTTCATGAGGTACAGTAGTCACCAGGAATGCATTTCAAATAACAGGTGTGCCTTGTTAAAAGTTAATTTGTGGAATTTATTTCCTTCTTAATGAATTTGAGCCAATCAGTTGTGCTGTGACAAGGTATTAGTATTATATATTTTTTATTTAACTAGGCAAGTCAGTTAAGAACAAATTCTTATTTACAATGACGGCCTACCCCGGCCAAACCCGAACTCTTTCAAGATTGTTCGAAAAGCATTCCAGGTGAAGCTGGTTGAGAGAATGCCAAGAGTGTGCAAAGCTGTCATCAAGACAATTCTACATTGTAGAAAATAGTAAAAATAAAGAAAAACCCTTGAATGAGTAGGTGTGTCCAAACTTTTGATTGGTACTGTTGAAATGTATTCAATTTTGAGTCTGCATCCGAATACTACACTTTATATACATCACAGAAGACTGAAATAACAAAACTGTTTGACATAGAAACACCAAATTTGTCAGTAAAAAAAAACTGTTATTAATTATGAAAAGTATTAATAACATTGCACCCATGAGGCCAAAGAGGGCTACATACACTACATGGCTCATCAAACATCTCGTTCCAAAATCAACATCAGTGCCAAACAGCACTCGGCGGTCCCGTTCTGTGATATTGTGTGGCCTGCCACTTCGCAGCTGAGCCGTTGTTGCTCCTAGACGCTTCTACTTCACAATAACAGCATTTACAGTTGACTGGGGAAGCTCTAGCAGGGCAGAAATAGGACAAACTGACTAGCTGGAAAGGTGGCATTCTATGACGGTGCCACATTGAAAGTCTGAGCTCTTCAGTACGAGCCATTCTACTGCCGATGTTGGGCTATGGAGATTGCATGGCTGTGTGCAAGTGTAACGGATGTGAAATGGCTAGCTAGTTAGCGGGTACGCGCTACTAGCATTTCAATCAGTTACGTCACTTGCTCTGAGACTTAAGTTAGGGATTTCCCCTTGCTCTGCAAGGGCCGTGGCCTTTGTGGAGCGATGGGTAACGATGCTTCGTGGGCGACCGTTGTTGATGTGTGCAGAGGGTCCCTGTTCGCGCCCGAGGTCGGGGCGAGGGGACGGTTTAAAGTTAACTGTTACATTGGTGCCGTGACCCGGATCACTGGTTGCTGCGGAAAAAGGAGGAGGTTGAAAGGGGGGTGAGTGTAACGGATGTGAAATGGCTAGCTAGTTAGCGGGTACGCGCTCTAGCATTTCAATCAGTTACGTCACTTGCTCTGAGACTTGTGTGCGACTTGTGTGCGGCTTCCGGCGCCGAAAAGAGATGGCTG
Source organism: Salvelinus sp. IW2-2015 (assembly GCF_002910315.2). Classification (NCBI taxonomy): domain Eukaryota; kingdom Metazoa; phylum Chordata; class Actinopteri; order Salmoniformes; family Salmonidae; genus Salvelinus; species Salvelinus sp. IW2-2015. The sequence continues at coordinate 11,023,912 of NC_036839.1, read as the reverse complement.
CCTCGCTTCGTGTTCCTTGGAAAATATGCAGTATTTTGTTTTTTACGTGTTATTTCTTACATCGGTACCCCGGGTAATCTTAGGTTTCATTACATACAGTCGGGAGGAACTACTGAATATACGATTAACGTCAACTCATCATCGTTCCTACCAGGAATATGACTTTCCCGAAACGGATCCAGTGTTTTGCCTTCCACACAATACAATGGATCTGATCCCAGCCGGCGACCCTGTGCGACGCCGAAAAAGGGGAAAACGTGGCGGTCTCGTGGTCAGGCTTCGGAGACGGGCACATCGCGCTCCACCCCTAGCATACTACTCGCCAATGTCCAGTCTCTTGACAATAAGGTTGATGAAATCCGAGCACGGGTAGCATTCCAGAGAGACATCAGGGATTGCAACGTGCTCTGCTTCACGGAAACATGGCTAACTCAAGGGACGCTAACGGAGTCGGTGCAGCCAGCTGGTTTCTTCATGCATCGCGCCGACAGAAACAAACATCTTTCCGGTAAGAAGAGGGGCGGGGGGTATGCCTTATGATTAACGAGAAGTGGTGATCATCATAACAACACACAAGAACTCAAGTCGTTCTGTTCACCTGATCTAGAACTCCTCACAATCAAATGGCGACCGCATTATCTACCAAGGAATTCTCGTCAATCATAATCACAGCCGTATACATTCCCCCCCAAGCAGACACATCGATGGCCCTGAACGAACTTTATCTGACTCTTTGTAAACTGGAAACCACACACCCTGAGGCTGCATTCATCTAGCTGGGGATTTTAACAAGGCTAATCTAAAAACAAAACTCCCTAAATTCTATCAGCATATCGATTGTGCTACCAGGGCTGGAAAAACACTAGACCATTGTTATACTAATTCCGCGACGCTTATAAGCCCTCCCCCCCCCCCTTTCGGAAAAGCGACCACGACTCCATTTTGTTGATTCCAGCCTACAAACAAAAACTCAAACAACAAGCTCCCGCGCTCAGGTCTGTTCAACGCTGGTCCGACCAATCTGAATCCACGCTTCAAGACTGCTTCGATCACGCGAGTGGAATATGTTCCGCATCGCGTCCAACAACAATATTGACGAATATGCTGATTCGGTGACGAGTTCATTAGGAAGTGCATTGACGATGTCGTACCCACAGCAACGATAAAAACATTCCCAAACCAGAAACCGTGGATTGACGGCAGCATTCGCGTGAAACTGAAAGCGCGAACCACTGCTTTTAACCAGGGCAAGGTGACCGGAAGCATGACCGAATACAAACAGTGTAGCTATTCTCTCCGAAGGCAATCAAACAGGCTAAGTCTCAGTACAGAGACAAAATCGAGTCGAAATTCAACAGCTCAGACACAAGAGGTATGTGGCAGGGTCTACAGTCAATCACGGATTACAAAAAGAAAACCAGCCCGTCGAGGACCAGGATGTCTTGCTCCCAGACAGGCTAAACAACTTTTTTGCCCGCTTTGAGGACAATACAGTGCCACTGACACGGCCCCTACCAAAACCTCGGGCTCTCCTTCACTGCAGCCGAGGTGAGTAAAACATTTAAACGTGTTAACCCTCGCAAGGCTGCAGGCCCAGACGGCATTCCCAGCCGCGTCCTCAGAGCATGCGCAGACCAGCTGGCGGTGTGTTTACGGACATATTCAATCAATCCTTATCCCAGTCTGCTGTTCCCACATGCTCAAGAGGGCCACCATTGTTCTGTTCCCAAGAAAGCTAAGGTAACTGAGCTAAACGACTACCGCCCCGTAGCACTCACTTCCGTCATCATGAAGTGCTTTGAGAGACTAGTCAAGGACCATATCACCTCCACCCTACCGGACACCCTAGACCCACTCCAATTTGCTTACCGACCCAATAGGTCCACAGACGACGCAATCGCAACCACACTGCACACTGCCCTAACCCATCTGGACAAGAAATACCCATGTGAGAATGCTGTTCATCGATTACAGCTCAGCATTAACACCATAGTACCCTCCAAACTCGTCATCAAGCTCGAGACCCTGGGTCTCGACCCCGCCTGTTGCAACTGGGTCCTGGACTTCCTGACGGGCCGCCCCCAGGTGTGAGGGTAGGTAACAACATCTCCACCCCGCTGATCCTCAACACTGGGGCCCCACAAGGGTGCGTTCTGAGCCCTCTCCTGTACTCCCTGTTCACCCACGACTGCGTGGCCATGCACGCCTCCAACTCAATCATCAAGTTTGCGGATGACACTACAGTGGTAGGCTTGATCACCAACAACGACGAGACGGCCTACAGGGAGGAGGTGAGGGCCCTCGGAGTGTGGTGTCAGGAAAATAACCTCATACTCAACGTCAACAAAACAAAGGAGATGATTGTGGACTTCAGGAAACAGCAGAGGGAGCACCCCCCTATCCACATCGACGGGTCAGTAGTGGAGAAGGTGGAAAGTTTTAAGTTCCTCGGTGTACACATACGGACAAACTGAACTGGTCCACCCACACAGACAGCGTTGTGAAGAAGGCGCAGCAGCGCCTCTTCAACCTCAGGAGGCTGAAGAAATTCGGCTTGTCACCAAAAGCACTCACAAACTTCTACAGATGCACAATCGAGAGCATCCTGTCGGGCTGTATCACCGCCTGGTACGGCAACTGCTCCGCCCACAACCGTAAGGCTCTCCAGAGGGTAGTGAGGTCTGCAGAACGCATCACCAGGGCAAACTACCTGCCCTCCAGGACACCTACACCACCCGATGTCACAGGAAGGCCATAAAGATCATCAAGGACAACAACCACCCAAGCCACTGCCTGTTCACCCGCTATCACCAGAAGGCGAGGTCAGTACAGGTGCATCAAAGCAGGGACCGAGAGACTGAAAAACAGCTTCTATCCAAGGCCATCAGACTGTTAAACAGCCACCACTAACATTTAGCGGCCGCTGCAACATACTGACTCAACTCCAGCCACTTAAAAATGGGAATTGATGGAAATTATGTAAAAATGTACCACTAGCCACTTTAAGCAATGCCACTTAATACAATGTTTACATACCCTACATTACCCATCTCATATGTATATATACTGTACTCTATATCATCTACTGCATCTTGCCATCTTTATGCAATACATGTACCACTAGCCACTTTAAACTATGCCACTTTATGTTTACATACCCTACAGTACTCATCTCATATGTATATACCGTACTCTATACCATCTACTGCATCTGCCATGCCGTTCTGTACCACCACTCATTCATATATCTTTATGTACATATTCTTTATCCTTTACACTTGTGTGTGTGTGTAAGGTAGTAGTGTGGAATTGTTAGGTTAGATTACTGTTGGTTATTACTGCATTGTCGGAACTAGAAGCACAAGCATTTCGCTACACTCGCATTAACATCTGCTAACCATGTGTATGTGACTAATAAAATTTGATTTGATTTGATTTGACTTAAGTAGGGTTTCCCCTTGCTCTGCAAGGCCGTGGCCTTTGTGGAGCGATGGGTAACGATGCTTCGTGGCGACCGTTGTTGATGTGTGCAGAGGGTCCCTGGTTCGTGCCCGAGGTCGGGGCGAGGGGACGGTTTAAAGTTATACTGTTACACAAGCAATGGGTGTTGCTGAAATAGCCGAATCCACTACTTTGAAGGGGTGTCCACATACTTGTATTTTTATAGTGTACCTTCCCTGTCTCACTTTGATGCCTAGATTGTCTGGAACACTCAATACATCCCAGAGTTTGGGGATTACGTAAACCCTGAAATTCTTTTTTACTTTTACCCCAAAGTCTTGCACCGGGATCAGCCTTTTTTTTCTGCCAGATGGCATTACAGAAGGAAAGGACAGGAGCCATGTTGACGACGTGAGGTGCAAAGCCCTAGGCCCTGACTATTGGCATACTCATCTTCCTCTCTGCAATGAGTTTGACACCCAGCACCCCCGATGGATCTGCAGAGAAACATGCTTATGTAATAAAGAGCACTGCAGAGGTCCCTTTCAATCCCCGAAGAACAGGCTGGAGGGAAATGTCTGAAAAGGAATTTCAAAATCGTTTAAATTTAGGCCTATGTGTTGCGATTTACAAAAGAACAACAACAATGACAAACTAGAGGGACATTTTTAATTCGAGCAACATGGTGAATATTATCAAACTAAAGTAATTGCTGTTGTGTACCACAAGACAATATATTTTGGGATTTGGTTTAGGAAAGGCAATGTTGGGAGAGAATAGGTTCATAATTGATATAGCCATTGTATTAAGAGTAGTTACAAATGCAATAGGGTTCTATAAAGGCTACTTTTCAACTACACTAATTGTATAAAAATATAAAATACTATCATGGAGGATCACTTCGGTAACAAATGAATCACTAAATGATGCATACTTCCCATAAAAGGCAAACAATTGTACTGCAGGTCTTGTAACAAGACTGTTCTACTCTTTCTAAAACCAAAAAGAAAATATCCACAAAATGCCCATTTCTTAAACCATTACTGTTTCATTTGGCTCTATATGGCATGCTGATCTGTAGCTAGTCCCATGCATTATGCAGTAGCTGAGTGGGTCAGAGCAGATACAGCACATAGACAGCAAGCATCTCTGCACCAACCTAATGAGAGCATACACTACATTCCATAATGCATGTGGTCATTCTGGACACTGGTGCATTCTGTTCAATTCATGCAAACTTGGCTGAGCAATTTAGTCAACCAACCCTGGTCACTAACAGCGGTGACTGCACACACCATAATGTGGCGAGCGATTCCTTTTCATTTATTGCAAATTTGTGATTTGAATATACTGTAACTACGTGATCTTTAATATCTTTCTCGAGAATGAATGAGAACACTTTCACTGGAGCTTGGAGCACATCATTTAGAATGGGTGTAATGAGAAAGCATGAGGGAAGGCAATTAACATTTAAAAGAGGGGCCCGGCTCATTCGTAATGGGGATGATGCTATGGCTCCTGTGTGCCTTGGCACTCTGGAAATGTTTAACAAGGTCCTGACTAAAATGGATGAAGGTAAAGGGGTAGACTGACATCTCATGTCTACGACTGAGGAAACAGCCTGTCTATATTCCAAACTGTGTATTGTGCTTGTTAGTAGCTAATGGATGCCCATCTTGTCATATGAAAGCTGCATTTATAGGGAAAGGAGGCAAGGGAGTCATTTCATTTTCATACAACAAAAATATAACCTCAAAATGTAAAGTGTTGGTCCCGTGTTTCATGAGCTGAAATAAAAGATCCCAGAAATGTTCCATGCGCACAAAAACTCTCAAATTTTGTGCACAAATTAGTTTACATCTCTGTTAGTGAGCATTTCTCCTTTGCCAGATAATCCATCCACCTAACAGGTGTGGTATATCAAGAAGCTGATTAAATGGCATGATCATTACACAGGTGCACCTTGTGCTGGGGACAATAAAAGGCCACTCTACAATGTGCAGTTTTGCCACACAATACAATGCCACAGATGTCTCAAATTTTGAGGGAGCGTGCAATTGGCATGCTGACTGAAGGAATGTCCACTAGAGTTGTAGCCAGAGAATTGATTGTTAATTTCTCTACCATAAGCCACCTATGTCATTTTAGAGAATTTGGCATTATGTCCAACCGGCCTCACAACCACAAGTAACCACGCCAGCTCAGGAACTCCACATCCAGCTTCTTCATCTGGGGGATCGTCTGAGAACAGCCACCTGGACAGTTGATGAAACTGTGGGTTTGCACAACCAAAGAATTTCTACTGTCAGAAACCGTCTCCAGGAAGCTCATCTGTGTGCCCGTCATCCTCACTAGGGTCTTGACCTGACTGCAGTTCGGCGTCATTATCGAATTCAGTGGTCAAATGCTCATCTTCGATGGCCACTGGCACGATGGAAAAGTGTGCTCTTCACGGATGAATCCTGGTTTCAACTGCACCAGGCAGATGGCAGACTGTGTATGGCGTCTTGTGGGCGAGCGGTTTTCTGATGTCAAAATTGTTAGAGAGTGCCCCAGGGTGGCGGTGGGGTTATGGTATGGGCAGGCATAAGCCATGTACCACGAACACAATTGCATGAAATCGATGGCAGTTTGAATGCCCAGAGAAACTGTGACGAGATCCTGAGGCTCATTGTTGTGCCATTCATGCGCCACCATCACGTTTCAGCATGATAATGCACGGCTCCAGGTCGCAAGGACCTGTACACAATTCCTAAAAGCTGAAAATGTCCCAGTTCTTCCATGGCCTGCATACTCAGACATGTTGCCCATTGAGCATGTTTGGGATGCTCTGGATTGACGTGTACAACAGCGTGTTCCAGTTCCTGCCAATATCCAGCAACTTTGCATAGCCATTGAAGGGGAGTGGGCCAACATTGCACAGGCCACAATCAACTCTATGCGAAGGAGATGTATCGCGCTGCTTGAGGCAAATGGTGGTCACACCAGATACTATCTGGTATTCTGATCCACGCCCCTACCTCTTTTAAAGGTATCTGTGACCAACAGATGCATGTCTCTATTCCCAGTCATGTTAAATCCATAGATTAGGGCCTAATTTATTTATTTAAATTGACTGATTTCCTTAGATGAACTGTAACTCAGTAAAATCTTTGATATTGTTGCATGTTGCGTTTATATTTTTGTTCGGTGTAGATTATTATTATACCATAGCTTGTTTCTGGAGTAGAAATTTATGACAACTGTTTTCATTATCGTGCAGGAGAGGATTTTCCTATGACATAATAGGGATGGAAATTTGAATAATATATTTTTGTTGATATACAGTCTGTGTGTGTGGCACAGAGGGAGAGAGAGAGAAAATAGCTAAAACGACTAGCGCTACTTAGACAAACTTGTTGCTGCCATAGGTTTTAATACCATCTGGTAGTGCTAGTCTTCTTCACTGCATCAAATCTTTGTAATAATCTAGCTACTGTAGCCAGCTAAGTTAGACAAGCTAGCTGGCTACAACAACTCCAAACATATGAAACAACCTACCTGTTGTTTTATCATTGTAGCCAACTCCTTTTCATTTAGCCAACTTAATTCTGTAATTTTAATTCCATTTTGCATTGATTAGAAATCTCCCACCTCACCTCTGACTGTAGCACGGCTTAGATTCACTGACAATAAGAAGCTACCATTGACCGACAATGACAAGCTATCATGACACTAGGCAAGACCCAAATGCAGACACAGGAGGCAGACGGTTGGAGTTGAAGATGTTTAATAAATCCAAAGGGAATAGGCAAGAGAATGGTCGTGGACTGGCAAAAGGTTCTAACCAGATCAGAGTTCAGGAAGTACAGAGTGGCAGGCGGGCTCAAGGTCAGGGCAGGCAGGTAATGAGTCCAGAACAGGCAAGGGTCAAAACCAGGAGGACTAGAAAAAGGCAACAAAAAAAAGCACAGCAGGAATCCGGGAAAAACCGCTGGTAGGCTTGGACATACAAGACGAACTGTCACAGAGAGACAGGAAACACAGGGATAAATACACTGGGGAAAACAAGTGACACCTGGAGGGGGTGGAGACAATAACGAGGACAGGTGAAACAGATCAGGGTGTGACACAAGCTACATGTATGACACAAGCTGCGTGTAGGCTACGGTGTGTCTTTTTAATGGGGCGCACTCAAAAGCTGTCACAAAACTGTTGTTTTATTTAAAAAAATTGAATTTAATGGTCTATCCTTTTAGACTATGAAGCAATGTCACAAGGATAATTTTAGACAAAGCCTTAAAAAAAAATGGCCTATTTTGTTTTACTCAAAAATGAATACTCAGCCAAGTAATCCAATACTAACGTCCGTTCGGATATTCGAATAACTGTGCCCATCCCTATGACATATTTAGATGTTTACATTAACTAGGTGTAATCAAACAGTTCTACTATGCTAGAACATGATATATTGTGGAGCTGAGGAGAGTCTTGACAGCGCCATGCAGGCTCCCTGGACCACATTACTCTGAGGAAATGTACTTTTGATAGCCCTGAGGTATAGTTTGGGCCAAAGAGAATCTGTCACTATTGCTAGAGAACTAGGGAAAAACAACAAGCAAGAGAGGTATGAAAAAAAACGATATATTTTAAGCATAATCCTTGCCACCAAAAATAAAACAATTACTAATATACCCGAGAGGTTGCTATATTGTCAATAATCAATTACAGTATTAAACCATTTCTACATAAAGGTTCTGGAAAAAATATAGAATTACATATTTCAATCTTTAATACTTACTTGACTTCGGCCCAACAACACTATTGTCTAAGTAAAATCACTATTGTGTACGCTGAGTAGCTGCAGCCCATACGTGTCTTGTATCACGCACAGCCTTTGCAAACAGTGTTTGTTCAGAGCAAGTAACTACAGACAAAGTCTGCTTGCTGTCCTTCCCTGGCCGTTGTGAAGGACATTCCAATGGTCGTGACTGCCCAATCAATCAGGCTCCAGCAGCTAGAGGGAGGTCCCCCATCCTTGTCAGGACGAGTCATTGCAGAGCAGTACAGACAACACACTCTCGAAGCCATAATATTCACCCTTAAAATACATGACAATACCAAGGAGAGTTACTCTTTATTTAGTGGGAATACTTATTGGGAATGGTAGAAACCTCGCTTGATCGAACAATAAGGATGGTTAAGAAAGCCACAAAAGCTCAACCACTCGTAAAGCCTACTGCACATAGTTATATTACCATGCCTATATATATTTTTACCTCTGCTATGTGGCAGGCGACATGAATCTTGTTGCTATACCACCAAAAAGCATCCATTTATGCATGAAGTCAAAGTGACAGTCCTTGGTCTATAGGGGCATTGTCCCAGAATCTCAGGGGTTCAAATGTCTAGGTGTGGGAACCACCAGGCAGTGATGTGGAGAAATCCCTTGAGAGATACGCTAAGACATGGGGTTTACAGCCATAGCAGTAATGCAAAAGACAGACGAACATTTACAAAGTGAGAGTGGGTGCTTTTAGTGCTATTTCCATCCTGCCTGGATCCAGGTGAGCGATACGAGACTGTGGATGGCTTGTCTGCTCTACGAAACATCAGTCTCCATTCTCCTTTTCTTCCCAGTAACAATAATACCTGTCAAATAGGGCCCTTTGTCAGAAACAGGTAATTTTGAAGTTCAACTAAATAATTGTCTGAAAATACTGTGCTTAAAAGCCAGTGAACATGAGTGTCTTGAAATGTATGGTGGAATAAATTAGAAATGCTTCAAAATGATCTTTTTTCTTGTTCTGCAGCTACGATAGACATTATCCTGTGAAAGTGACTGTCAAGCTAGTCTAAGTATCACTAAAGTTCTGAAGGATCCCTGAAGAAACCCAAATATTAGCATATTTTCCCATGTCAACCATGGAGAGGCAATACAAAGAGTACTTGGAGATCACTACAAAAATAGTGTTTAAATTGCATATTGACTTCTGGTTGATCCCTCAAATTTTACTGAATATTTGCTGTTCCTTTTTTATCTAAAAGGGCAGAACGAGATCTAGCACAGTAAGAGCCATATAAGCATGGGGAATAAACACTACAGTAGTACTCACTGTGGAGAGAAAGAATTATGATCACATCAGTAGTTTTTCTTTACTGGCGAGCTAGCAAAAACAGAAATGAGTTTTTTGGGCAGAACTGTTTTGGCTGGCTTTGCATGTCATACAAGACGCATCACTAAGATCCAGATAACCTTTATTGCATATCAGCCGGAAATCCTCCTTTATCACGAGGGCAGAGGAAGGTGCTGTTCTCCAGCGCCTCTCCATATCCCTCTGATGATGGGTGGACAGAAAGATCAGGGATAAAACAAGCCTGCGAGAGAAGTAATATTTCCTCTGAGGCTGTAATATAATGGCTTCGGATCTTGGCCGTGATAGATTTCTTCTTTGACGCTGTGCAAAGACAATTTCCACACTATCAGGATTCCATCTGTAAGCGCAAACAATGCCAAGGTGAGTCGGCGTCTAGTTTATTTGTTTCACAGTTGTTCTCCATTCCCGGTGGGTAATAGTTTGCAGAGAAGTGTCATTGACTAAAACAGACAAACATTTAAGATGAGAGGTGCCCTGACTGTAAAATAGTCTCTGAAGCCGGCAGTATCGATTTCTTGTCCTGGGTACACAAGCAGAGGAGCAGGGGAGAGTACCATCTTTATCTCTGCTTTCCATCGCTATTGTGACGGATAGGTTTGCGGAGGAGCCCTGGGCTAACTATTTTGTCCTCTACATACATGGACCGATAGCATTGTCCACCTCTCACGCCCTGTCTTCCCACCGAACCTATACTTACAGTCTGGAACAAATGGACTGATGCTATCTGGCCCTGCAATACAGTGACTTCAACAAAAAGCAATTCAAAGGGACATTCGGTATTTATAAATGTCAACTTAAGTAAAAAGGAAGGTTCCAGGTCATGAAAGTTTTGTAATTAAAGGTCAACATCCATAATAAAACTGTTGTAGTGTAACATTCTTCAGGGGGATTTGTCCTCAAAGGGAAAAGCAGCAAAATGGAACAAAAGAAAAAATGGCTAAACGAGAAAGGTCTGAAAGGCTCCATTACAGGAAGTGAGTGTAGTGACAGATGCTGGCTGGACTGTAAATCAATCCAAGGAAGATGGATGACAGATCGACTATGGACTCAGATCTGACAGGAACGTCAAGGAAATGTTGACAAGAAAAAATGTAACACTTGAAATGCTGTAGGTAAAACAAAAACAAATCTCTTTAAAATGTAACTATCCTACTACCCCTTTAAAACGTACTACAATAACTAACGCAGAGACAGTAGACCTACCCAGCAGATGTCCTTACATGTGTTCCAATCCTCTGGGCATGTGAAACCTTGTCTAATGCCCATCAAGGCATCCCAATGACCCCTCAAGAGCTGTCAAACACTTCCCATAAACCAGCAGTGGTAGGAACAACTCAATTTGAAAACGGGGACCATCAGGGGGATTGAAATAAATAAAGAAGTAGGTTGCCGGAGAGCTGGAGAGCATCGAATAAGACACCTGTTTCTACTTGAGTAACACAGTGACAGGTAAAGAGGGGTGGCCTCCCTCGGCGGAACAAGGCCTTTAGATTGGGCACATCATGACAGAGACAGTGACAGCTTGGCTGCAACCGGAACCTGTCTCAGTGTCTTTGGTCCTGTTCCACTCCACCAGTAAACGACTGCTAATAAATTAGCCAACATGCTGGCTCGAAGTTGGACAGGTTAATTGTTCCGAACACACTGCACTGAGAGGCAGCTTGTAAAAATCAACATTAACATTACACTATCATGACAAATGGACCAGCAGCTATGTGAAATATTGTCTTCCCCGGTGGCTGGCGTCCAGTTGATAAAGAAATAAAGTGTCTTGTGTCTCATAATAGAGACTCCGTTCGGTTTGCTCAGACTAATTGCACATGAAATTATGTCTACGATTCGCTGCTCTACAAGCATCGCTGTGTTTGACTTCAAATCTAATGACTGTTGGTATTGTGCTATCGACATACCTGAATGCCCTGATTGATTGACTTCTTCGCAGCTGTTCTATGAAACTCACTAATTAAAAAAGGCAGACTGATTGATTATGTCATTTTTATTCGTGCTTCGTGAGGTCGATTTGTTTACTGTAGTGTGCTGGATTCCCCTGTGAAATGTGAAAACATGAAGCGCATGTCTGGAGGAATCAATATTAATACATTTTAAAAATACATTAATTACTGCACACAAAAGAGCAATATCATTCATAGTGGGAACTCTGTATAACCTCAGTTCCAAATATTTAATATTCATCTAATATTCACCATAATAGATTTTAACTAGACAAACAGGTGCCTTCGGAGAAAACGGTTGTTTTCATTCAAGGAAAACGGCGCCAATGGGGCTTGGGACAAAGACGGCTCTTCACAACCGGCATCAAATCTACAGATTATGCACTTCCCACAACAATGTTGGGTTTGTTATTACTCCAAGCCAAAGGACTGATTAATCATAATATTCATGAGTGTGCAGCTGGCGACAGAGTGGCAGTGACCTTGGCTTCTGTGCGCAACACGCCCCGGAGTCAGAATATCAAAGGGGACACACTCCTGGAGATCTGGGCCAGAGACATCACACACATCCGTCACAGGCCCACAGGGTAGAACAACACTTAAAAAGAAGGGTGCTCTGCACTGCACTGCTCTCTGGGGAACAAATTAGACATTACTGGGTCTTCTTAAATCAAGGTATAATCCTGAGTGACTAAAGCTGTTGCTTTAAGAAGTGAAAACAAACAAAACTGTCTGAAAAAACAACAACTATATTGACAGTGTAGCTCAACTTCACATCGCAAGGGCTACTAGAATATCTGTGCCAGAGAAACAAAGCGGTGACTAGTGCCAAAGAAGTTATGAGACAAAGGTGTGAAATAAGATTTTGCTAATCAAATCCACGAGTAAGAACTCCTTTCAATGGTGGGAAACTGTCGCTAAAGTGTTCTTACATTACCCTTGTCGCCTAGGCTTTGAGGAAAGAAGAGAAAAGGTTTCTCTGTGACTGGTAGATGTTTGATATGAAGCTTGATTAGATTTTATTTGAAAAGCTAACGCTGAAGCAGGGGTGTCAGCTGTTTGCGGCCTATAAAAGTATGCCACGAAAAAGCAGACTGAAATCATTCCAATCCCGATTCAAATGCAACGGCTGTTTAGCGTATTGGTGGCTGGCTTTAGGACCATGCGGAAAATCCCTCGGAGAGAAGCTGCCAGCCTGCACGCCTTTCTCTCAATTTAAGAAAGCAAAGACAGTACCAAACAGTTTGCTTTGCCGATCAACCGTTTAGCCTGTGCGCCGATTGAATTGAATTTGATTTCGTCATTTGAACTCGGAAAAACATAAGTTTAGAAAGCAAATGGCTATAGCTGAAAAGCTAAGACAAGGAAAATAGCTATAAAAAAAATAGCTGTCTCTAGCTATCAAAATTCTCAACTCCAAATTGAGCGAACAGTAGCCATCGGCTATATCCCCAAATGTTTTGGGGGACAATAATTTCCTCCTCCAGGCTAGATGGACGTCATATTGTACAATTTGTGTCTCCCCTTTTCGTAGGGCCTAAATTAGATGGTTGCATTCAAGACAAGGTCGTTTTTACTGTTTATCTGTTTGTCAGTGTCAGAGTAGGCTTCAAATTTGTGTCAGATTAAAAAATATGTTGCATTTGTCTCCAGTCATATGAAGTGTTGCAGAATTGCATGACATTTGTTTATAAAAGGCCACATTTTCCTGTACAAAGAAAGGAGAAGAAACATCTGATTAGGTCTACTCTATGTCACTACGCGCTCAGCCATGCATTGTTCAGAACTGTTTGTTTTGCTAACAGTAATTGCTGAGGTGCCACTACAGCCTGGCCGTAACCGGGAGCCCCATAGGACAGCGCACAATTGGCCCAGCGTTGTCTGGGCTAGGGGAGGGTTTGGCCGGTGGGGCTTTCGTGCTCTAGCGACTCCTTGTGACAGGGCCGGGCTCCTGCAAGCTGACTCAAGTCGTCAGTCGAGTGGTGTTTCCTCCGACACATTGGTGCGGCTGACATCCGGGTTAAGCGAGCAGTGTGATAAGAAGTAGGCAGCTAGGCGGGTCATGTTTTAGAGGACTCATGACTCTACCTTCTCCTGTTCCCATTGAGTTGCAGAGATGAGCCAAGGAACCTAATTTGGGGAGAAAACAGGGTAAAAAATATGCTAGTGGTCACACCATGCTCAAAGGGATATTCAATGTCTGCGTTGTTTATTTTGACCCATCTACCAATACTGTAGGTGCCCTTCTTTGCAAGGCATTGGATAACCTGGAAAACATGGTGTCTGTGGTTGAATCTGTTTGAAATACACTGCTCAACTGTAGGACCTTACAGATAATTCCATGTGTGTGGTACAGAGATGAGATAGTGTTTACTATTATTTTTTTAGGACTATTATTGCACACAGAGTGAGTCCATGCAACTTATTATGTAACTTGTTTAGGACATTTTTATTCCTGAACTTATTTAGGCTTGCCATAACAAAGAGGTTGAATACTTATGGACTCAAGACATTTCAGCTTTTCATTTTGTAATAATTTGTAAACATTTCGTAAACATAGTATTGTAACGGCTGTCGTCGTCGGATGAAGAGGAATCAGACCAAAGCACAGCGTGGTAAGTGTTCATGACTTTTTATTTAAACTGAACACTAAACAAAAATAACAAAGTGAATAACCGAAACCAAAACAGTCCTGTCAGGTGCAAAACGCTAAACAGAAAACAACTACCCACAAAGCATAAGTGGGGAAAAGCTACCTAAGTATGGTTCCCAATCAGAGACAACGATAGACAGCTGTCCCTGATTGAGAACCATACCCGGCCAAAACAAAGAAATACAAAACATAGAAAAAGGAACATAGAATGCCCACCCAAATCACACCCTGACCAAACCAAAATAGAGACATAAAAAGCTCTCTACGGTCAGAGCGTGACAGGTATTGTGTGTAGGCCAGTGTCCAAAAATCTAAATTCAATCATTTTTAAATTCAGGCTGTAACACAACACAATGTGAAAAAAGTCAGGGGGGTGTGAATATTTTCTGAAGGCACTCACTGTATTAGCCTAAATAATGACTATGAAATATACTCATCACATTAGGAATAGTAGCCCATCTTACATTAGTCTGTAAAGCAATGATAGTTGCTTGCAATCCTTTATTATAAAAGGTGCAATTTTATGGTGAAAAAAATAGCTTCCCCAAACGTGAAACTCATGCGCTGCCTATGGATGTCGGCATTTGAAGTCGGCCTTGTTGTGACTTGATAGTGTGTATTATGCATCTATTTCACGTTGCACTGTTTGTTCCCCCCTCCCCCACAACCCACTTTGCCATATCCTAGTTTCAGCTGAACTGACACCTCTTTGCTGATGTACATAGCCTACTGTACAACACCAAACAGACAGTGGCTAACAAATAGTGTGGCAAAACTTTGTCAGTTCTGCTGTTGAAATGTATACATATGGCACAAGTTATTAGAGCTCCTATCAATAATGATTTGTTTGAGAGGGATTTGCGACCCATTATCGCCATCTGTTTTCAGGTTTATCAATATTATCAAACATGATTGATACAGATCATCTATTCTGAAGTCATAAATGAGTTCTCATGTGTATTCTGGACAAATCCGAGAGTACAGAAATGGTTTCGTGTGAAGTGGTAATTAATACATGTCTCAACCCTCCTGTAGGCTATCAGATTTCCCCATTGGACACATTATTAATAGGGAGCGTTCATCACTCAAGCCAATCTATTTATTCTGCACTGTCTCCCATTCCTGTCAATTTATGGCACCTCAATGAATCCACCTGACCAGACAGACCAGCTCAGCCTTTCCCAGGGCAGCCTTTCTGCAGCGCCAGCACTGGCTGTTGGACATTTAACGTTGAATTTACATTATTTATGAGGGTACCTTTGAAACGATTTTCATTATTTTCCAAATTTCCATAAGATACTGTCGCAGGCCACTTGCAACATTGCGGATACACACACTTGATATGGGGAATACAGGAATAGGTACAGTGTCGCCACTGATTGATGTTTACTTCACCAATGTTGCAACTCGCATTGCAGTTAAATAGCTTAAAAACAATTTAGAACACTTTAAGCACTCTGGTATCCTTGGTTACTTTTTTCCCATCCAATCACAAAAGCATAGTGCCTATTGCTTTCTTCGCTCTCGCTTTCCTCCACCTCTCAGCCTATAAAATGGCAGATTCAGTTAGAAGACTTGGAGAGACCCAATCAAAATAGCCTTGGGTAACACGACAACAATCAAAATAAGGAAGGAAGTAAATTAAGTTTGTTTGTGCCCGAGTATGATAACTCAAAGTCACCCCCGGTGCCCAACGAGGAGACATAAATCAAGTCTCAACTCAGACGCCATCTTACTTATATGAAAATCGTGTTGTTTTTCCAAAGCCAAATCAAGGGTGTCTGCAGCTTTGTCTGTTAACACCCCAGATCTCTTTAGTCAGAAAGCAAACACACCACTGCTGTAGCTCCAAATAATCAGTAGCCTAATCAAACGGAAGGGAACAACAAACTGCATTTTAGAGTTTAAAGAAAAACAAAGAGACAACACAGCCCTCCACGGACGGGCTGCAAAACCTTGGTTCTAAAAATGATGAAGGCATATTAGTAAAACTGCCTCTGGGGGATCTGGATAGACAATCATTGCTCATAGAACTAAAACAGTATAATCCAAGATATTTGCTATTCAACAATTTCCATTGAAACATATTTCCTGATTCTCCAAAAGGCAACTGCTGTTTATCCTACGAAAAATAATACTCTTGATCATCAATTTTCTTTTCTGGCCTTTCTGTCAATTCCTCTCTGAAGTAGTGATACATAGGATTACTCAACAATAACCTTGACAGTCATTTCTATGTCCTTCCCAAAGTCATTATATTGTAATGACTCTTCAGCAGAGCAGTAAACTGGTTTTTGTTAAGCATTTCAGCATCTAAATGTGAAATATGGTGATTCTTACCAAGGACCCCATTAGAGAGAAGGATCTATAACTTTTACATGGTCTTAAAGCTTTGGCTGTGCTGTGAACCTTTCCCCCATTTCAACATGACATTTAACTTATAAAGGCCATGAATCCAAGCCATGCCCTTGACTGTACAGAGCTCCATGGCCTAGGTGAAATATTAGGGTTTGTCTATAAATAATGGGGCCAATGTGCGACATTGGGATCAACATATCAAAATGGTTTGAAACAAAAATAAAAAGGATGTTTAAAAGTGAATATGCAAATTGGCCCATACTCCACATATACAGCAACATAGACCTAGGACTATACATGCTTTAAGCAGGGTTCATACAGACATTGGCAAGTCAAATTCAATAATAAAGAACCTCCCCCTCCCTCACAAAAAACATGCAAAAAAGTGTCAAATCAAAAGTACAACTAAGAATAATGAATTTTTTGGGCCTTGATTTTAAAATTATTATTACATTCTAAAACGTGAGAATAATATGGACATTGCCTGGCTAAATAGATTGGATGCATGCATGGCGATTTTTCCGTGGCCTATGTGGCCAACGCAGTGTATGTGTGTATGCTGGTTTTAAATCACTGCCTACTCCTTGATGTTTTATTGTGATTATATTCTGCCCCATAGTGAAATGCATGGGAGTACATGTACAGTTGACGTTTCCATGAATAGTGGTAGCATTAATCTTACCATAGCTGTTTTTATAATGAAAACGTGACCAAAAAACAGGATCCTTTTTTAATGGAAGGATTTGTATGGAAAGCCAAGTTGAAGCCAACATTGGAGATTGTCTGCTCATAATAACAGTAATTTTACCTCAACAATCCTCGGATAACCTTTTGAAGAACATTTTTGAACTACACCCCTTCCCTATTATTATTATTAATAATAATAATAATAATCATCATCATAATAATATGCATAACAATATCACTATATTTTAGTTTTCAGTGTTTATTATGATTTTAGTGGCAAAGCAGACTGAAAATATCTAAATATGAGGTAAACGGGGGCGGTAGATAGCTTAGTGGTAAGAGCGTTGGGCCAATAACCTGAAAGGTTGCTGGGTCGAATCCCCGAGCTGACAAGGTAAAAATCTGTCGTTTTGCCTCTGAACAAGGCAGTTAACCCACTGTTCCCCGGTAGGCCATCATTGTAAATAAGAATTTGTTCTTAACTTGCCTAGTTAAATAATGGTTAAAACTTCACTAGGGTAGGGGGCAGCATTCTGAATTTTGGATGAAAAGCGTGCCCAAAGTAAACTGCCTGCTACTCAGGCCCAGAAGCTAGGATATGCATATAATTGCTAGATTTGGATAGAAAACACTCTAAAGTTTCCAAAACTGTTAAAATAATGTCTGTGAGTATAACCGAACTGATATGGCAGGCGAAAACCTGAGGAAAATCCATCCAGGAAGTGCTATTATTTTGAAATGCCTGTTTTTCCAATGAAAGCTTATCCACCATACAAAGACTTATGACCCAGTTCACGATCCCTATGGCTTCCACTACATGTGGCCAGTCTTTAGGCATTGTTTCAGGCTTTTACTCTGAAAATGAGGGAGAAACACCACTTTCAATGAGAGGACAGTGGATATTTCCAGACATGAGTCCTGTGCATGTGTTACGGCTGTCCTCGCTGACAGAAGGTGTGGACCAAAACGCAGAGTGGTTAGTGTTCATTCTTTTAATGAAAGTCAACAAAAACAACCAACGTGACAAAACCGAAACCGTCCTGTGTGGCAACAAAACCTCCACAGGAACAAACACCCACAAAACACAAGTGAAACCCTGGCTGTCTAAGTATGATTCTCAATCAGGGACAACGATTGACAGCTGTCTCTGATTGAGAATCATACCAGGCCGAACACAAAATCCCAACATAGAAAATCAACCATAGACAACCCACCCAACTCACGCCCTGACCAACTAAAATAAATACAAGACAAAGGAAAACAGGTCAGGAACGTGACAGCATGACCGGGAGTGTGCCTTTCTTGTTTTTCCTTTTCTATTGATGAAGCTATTGTCCGGTTGAAATATGATTGATTATTTATGACAAAAACAACCTGAGGATTGATTATAAACATCGTTTGACATGTTTCTATGAACTTTTATGGTACATTTTAGATTTTTCGTCTGTCTGCTGTGACCGCGCTGTCTTCCAATGGATTACTGAACAAAACGGAGGTTTTTGAATATAAAGAGGGACTTTATCGAACAAAACAAACATTTATTGTGTAACATGGTGTCTTGGGAGTGCAACCATATGAAGATCATCAAAGGTAA
The DNA here is from genome assembly GCF_002910315.2 of Salvelinus sp. IW2-2015. Taxonomy (NCBI): domain Eukaryota; kingdom Metazoa; phylum Chordata; class Actinopteri; order Salmoniformes; family Salmonidae; genus Salvelinus; species Salvelinus sp. IW2-2015. The sequence goes on along the minus strand of NC_036839.1, from coordinate 11,005,090 downwards.
GTGATTTATTTTATTGCTATTTCTAACTTTTGTTACTCTTCTACTTGGCTGGTTACTGTTTGTAATGATTTGTCTGCTGGGCGCTGTTCTCAGATAATCGCATAGTTTGCTTTCACCGTAAAGTATTTTTGAAATCTGACACCGTGGTTGGATTAACAAGAAGTTCATCTTTAAACCAATGTATAACGCTTGTATGTTTCATGAATTTTTATAATGAGTATTTCTGTTTTTGAATTTGGCGCTCTGCAATTTCACTGGATGTTGGCCAGGTGGGACAGTACCCCCTAGAGAGGATAAATAAAAAAAATCTAAAAACTCCCACCAGAGACCTAAGTCCAATGGGTATATCATCTGGCGTGTTGATGTTGATGTTCTCCTTATGCGTAGCCAGAATGATTTTGCAGTACATGGTGATCGAACACGTTTCCTGTTATATTCATCAGAGGCGTATGGAGGGTGAAGTCTGTGAATCCACCATTTTTTTATTATACAGATTTTTAAAAACATGCACATGACAGTATTCATGCCTTGGTTTTTGTGGTGAATGTGAATGGAAAACAACTTTTTGATAATGGTTTTCATAGACATACCTTGTCCATAATATAGAGGCCTATGGGATTTTCATAGAAGAGGTAAGGGAGGGGGTGTGATCTGCATAACATACCAATACCAATTGACATACCTTTGTATGTCTCCTCGTCTCTATACCTGCAGACACAGACACAAAAGTGAGCAGTTCAGTCATCTGCAAGCAATACAGCTAGCTTCAACATATTCTTACCGCTTTGTTTATTGATATCCATTGAATTGCATTTTCTGATTTAGAAAGATTTTAACAAATATGGAAAGATAGATGGTATCATCAAAAAATGTAGATCCTATAAGGTACAAACATTACCTTAAATTGAGGAGATCTTTACATTTTTCAGATCCAAATGTTTCAGTTGGGCAGTTAGGTTCCTGCAAGCAGCAGCGGATTAAGGTATGGGCGACATGGGCAGCCACCCAGGGCGGCATGTTGCCGGGGTCGGTACGGGGCGCCCGCACAACATTTTTTGGAATGGTGACATTTGTGTGATCGGATTTCTATCGCTCAAATACACATGTCAATGATATTATGTCACCGTGTGGGACTGTGGATCAATTAACATTGTCGGAGTGGGCAACCTGATTCTAGTTTGTGAGCTAGGCAGGCTATTGCCTGGGAAGGTCTCCCACTCAGAAGTACGAGATGGGGAAGGGGGACGGGGGTAGGTTGACCTCAGGTCTCCCCACTGGAAGCCCGAGGAAGGGGGAGCGGGGGAATCTATCAAATAGCGCACCTCTAACTTTGTACAGTACTAATGCAATTAGTAAAATCAGTCACACTACGAAATGCTACCAAATAAACCACAATTCATTCATAATACTGTGAACATATAGTTTCACAGACATATTGTTGCATTTTTTTTCTGGTTTGTGCAAAATCGTTAAGAGTAATATAAAACCAGTCTGCATATCACCAAGGTGAATTGGTTTAGTCTTGACTCTTGGTTGACAGTGTTGGGGGATGGGTAATGTATTGACGCTCGAGTGCCAAATCAACACACATGGATAAGAAAAGGTCTAAGCCATCAGGTGCCCAGTGTAGGAAAAAGAGGAAAGAAGAAGAGGAGAAACGCGTAAAAGATAAAAGGTATGCAGCTATGTCATCTCTTTATGAGTATAAAATTATGCAAGTAATGAAATAGGCTAACAAACATAAGTGTTATACTAGCCGATGTTGCTTGCTATGCTATTACACATACAGTAGGGCGACAATATTCAGTTTTCTGCCCAACTAGCTTACATAACATTGGATATAATTTCACACAGTTTCATCATGACAATGTGTGTAGCCTGCAGCAAAACGATTACAACCTAACTAGCACATTGATTTGTTTAACTTTCATTGAGGTGACATAAAGGTTTTCTGTGATTGTATTGACTAGGTCCTGAGCTCAGTAAGGGGAATTTCCAATGCTGTAGGCTAACTTAAAAGATGTCTATATAGGCCTCCCGGGTGGCGCAGTGGTCTAGGCCAGAGTCTCTGGGTTCGCGCCCAGGCTCTGTCGCAGCCGGCCGCGACCGGGAGTTCCGTGGGGCGACGCACAATTGGCCTAGCGTCGTCCGGGTTAGGGAGGGTTTGGCCGGTAGGGATATCCTTGTCTCATTGCGCTCCAGCGACTCCTGTGCGAGCTAACCATGGGGGCCAGGTGCACGGTGTTTCCTCCGACACATTGGTACGGCTGGCTTCCGGGTTGGAGGCGCGCTGTGTTAAGAAGCAGTGCGGCTTGGTTGGGTTGTGCTTCGGAGGACGCATGGCTTTCGACCTTCGTCTCTCCCTTCGTCTCTTGTAGCGATGAGACAAGATAGTAATTACTAGCGATTGGATACCACGAAAATTGGGGAGAAAAAATAAATAAAAAAGATGTCTATATTATGCTGATATTTTGTATATTTTGTGATATATTGAGTATTTTGGGGTGTCCTTAGCCTAGAATTAGCCAAGGAGGTTGTATGGTTCATTTGGTTCCTATTCTGAAAGTTTGATAAATTGTGCATAATGACATGCATATTTAATTGTGCAACAGATGTCAGGGTGTCAGACTCATATACTGTATTTCAATGCAAATTCAGGGGCACTACTGAAATATTTTGGAACACCCTCTGGCACTGGCCAGGATGAGGAGCCATCCACCTCCTCAGCCACACAGGCCTCTTCAGAAATGATCTCGTAGCCTCAGGATGAGGAGCCATCCACCTCCTCAGCCACACAGGTGTCTTCAGAAATGATCCCGGGCCTCAAGGATGAGGAGCCATCCACCTCCTCAGCCACACAGGTGTCTCAGAAATGATCCCGGAGCCTCAGGATGAGGAGCCATCCACCTCCTCAGCCACACAGGCCTCTTCAGAAATGATCCCGGAGCCTCAGGATAGAGCCATCCACCTCCTCAGCCACACAGGCCTCTTCAGAAATGATCCCGGAGCCTCAGGATGAGGAGCCATCCACCTCCTCAGCCACACAGGTGTCTTCACAAATGTTGTCTGAGCCTGAGGATGAAGACCCATTTGCTTCCACTTCTCCCCAGCAGGATTCTTCAGGTGGGTTTGTGCACGTGTGTGTGTGTGGGTGCATGCACATGTGTTTATGTGTGCAACCCTGCATAACATAAACAAAATAAGTAAATGTCCCTTTGCAAAGTTTCCATTTTTTAGGGAACAATGACGATTTTATTATTACTGGGTATGTATGTGGGATGTTCCATCACTATAAATGCTGTGAATAACCTGTGTAAACTAATGCCCATGTGCTCTCCATTAGAAATGCCTGTACTGTAGCAGCATCCCCACCAAACCCTGCTGCTGAGGATGAACCACTGTCTACAGACCCTGCTGACTGGCCTTCAGTTCTGACTGATTCGAACACAACTAGTTTGCAGACGACCAAGTGAGGTACCCCTAATTTTGTTTTCCCAAGGAATGAGAGTGTTGGAAGAAGTTGCCACCACCAGTATTTCAGGTAGACCTTGTTGAGTGGTGAAAAGATCCCTAGAAGTTGGTTGGTGTATTCTGAAAGAAACAACAGCCTCTTCTGCTGTTCATTTAGCAAACTCAGGACTGACAGACTGGAAACATATACATTCTTTGCTGAATTCACACGACAGCAGACAGGAAAACCAAAAATGCATGAAAACATGGAAAGAACTGGCAATGAGGATCAAAAAAGGGGAAACAATTGATAAGCATGAGATAGCACTTATGGAGGATAAGATGGAGAGAGAGGTGTTGACACGTCTGACTGCTATTGTGCAGTCTCTGGCAATTAGAAATCTGGCACTAAGGGGACACACAAACACTGTACTCTCCATCAAATGGAAATTTCCTCAAAGAGGTTGAACTGATGGCACAATTTAATCCAGTCATGAAAGAGCACCATAACCGTGTTCCAAAAAGGGACCTGGAGTCACACCACCAGCTACCTTGGCCACCAAATACAGAATGAACTCATTGATTTGTTGAGCAGCAAGGTCATTTCAATAATGGTGAGTGACATCAAGCTGGCAAAATGATTCTCTATCATTCTAGATTGCACCTCAGGAGCCCCACGTAAAGGCACATGTTATGGGGTTTTTGGAAGCAGAGGAGTCCACGTGCCAACATTTGGCATCCCTGATTCTCAAAAGATTAGAGGAGCTAAAAATTCCTTTTGAGGACTGCAGAGGACAGTGTTATGATAATGGGGCCAACATGAGAGGAAAAAACAAAGGTGCCCAAGCCAGACTCTGGAAATGAATCCAAGAGCTATATTTGTGCGATGTGTGGCTCACACATTGAACCTGGTTGTGGCTGATTCTGTTAAAAGTTCTGTCGATGCCACTTTGGCATCTTATACAAACTGTACACCTTGTTCTCAGCCTCCACACAGCGATGGGCCATCCTGAGAAAACATGTGGACATCACTTTGAAGATGTGAACTGAGACATGATGGGAGAGTAAAGTTAAGAGTGTCGAGCCACTGAGGTATCAGGTAGCAGCGGTGAGAAAGGCACTGATTGAGGTGAGGGATCAAACCAAAGACCCTGTGATAAAGATTGAAGCCCAGTCCTTGTCAGCTTCAGCATCTGTACAGTGGTGTGGTATGACATCTTGAGCCAGATCCAACATGTAAGCAAGCTGATGCAGTCTCCCAGTCTGCATGTGGATGTTGCAGTCAGTCTTCTCAGAAAGACAGAGAGAGGTCTCAGCAACTACAGGGCAACAGGCTTTATGACTGCACAAACGTCAGCCAAGGGTGTTTGCGAGGGTATGAATGTAGAGGCCGTTCTACAACAAAAAAGGCTGAGGTCCACAAAGCGGCACTTTTCATACGAATCAGCCCTTCAGGAAAGATTTTCTATATTGGAAAATGTGGGAGAGAAGTTTTGGAGTTCTGTCAACCTTCCAAAGTCTCTCAAATGAGGAGCTGACAGAACAATGTGAGGCCCTTAGTATGACACTGCACTATAAAGAACACTCAGGATGGCAGAGAGCTTGCACGGAAATGAAGAACTTGCCTGACTTGCCATCGAAGACCATGACCCTGCTTGAGCTGCTGATATTTATACACGAAAGGGAGCTCTCAGAAATGTATCCACATGTGTGGACTGCTCTCAAAATTGGTCTTACTCTTCCAGTGACTGTAGCTGAAGCAGAGAGGAGCTTTTCAAAGCTGAAGCTCATCAAATCGCTGAAGGGGGGGGTTCGCCCAGGGAGCCATATAAGCTAGAACCGCCACTGCCTGCAAGAACCCCCACCGACTAAAGAGGTTCATCAATGAACCCCACCTCAACTTTGAGGATCTTAGAAGAACCCTTGTTGAACCCCTAATTTTTTGCCCGTAGGCCTATTCGAGTACTTGAATTTCTGAGCTCCATATTCAAATAGGCTACTTCGAGCCCCTTGTACTGTTTAAAATTGCAGGTGTAACATGGAAAACAAAATGATTTGTCATGTTATTTCATTAACAGAATATATTTTGAATAAACCCACTAGGCTATGTAATTTGTTGTCATTATATCCAGAAAAATGAATAGGAAGAGCGTTGGGTGTTGCGCAACAGTCTATCCTACACAATTGCCCACAGTAGACCTGGTGTCCAGTCCAAGGCACAAAAACATATACTCATTACCTTGACGCTTTCTCTGTTAAATCTAACGAGACCCTGCTCTAAATCAAGCAGACAACAGAGGATCAGCCTCAATTCGCTAGGGATATTAGATCCAGCATGGATCCAGGCACAACTGTCTTCACTGGCGTAACGAATAAGACACTCAAATATTCTGGACATTGCTCGCAAACACCTTTTTCCCTGCACTTGGATTGTTGTTCTCTTGCATGCATTATCACAACAGCTTTTCTTCACTTGGCTGTCATTCGGAAAATTCCTTCCTGAATCAGATTATGATGTGTGAAAATATCGAGGCGTAATTAAACAGCTCGACACAAAATGTGCATCCAATAATTATTATGCATAATTATTGAAGAACCTCGTTAATGACAGTATCGATTTAGGTTTTAAGTATCAAGGTACGGTGACTCTTTCAGTTAGAAGCATTACATTTTTCAATCACATTTATTATTTTGGATAAGTGTGCCCATGAAAACTGCTATCACCACACAATATGTGGAGACATAAAATGTTACGTAGTTACCCTGCATTTCTGAGATCTCTATAGAAAAAACTGTCTGACAGCTTGAGCCAGGATTCCTACAGGGTTCAAGTTCAATGTCTATTTTAGCTGATTAATGCTTAATATGTGATATAACAACAACTTACACTGCCATAAATGCAAGGACAGAAAATTCATGTTTTATGTCACATGATTTTGGACAAATACATCAAGATACCAACCATGATAAAGTGTGAAACATAGGTTCAACTCGAGAATTTTACTGAATATCGCTATGATCCCCCCTGATCCCCCCTTTATATCTTATAGTAATAACATGAAAATAATTGGTATATTATTATCAATGACTTATCAACAGTTGTAACAAGTTGTCCAGTGTATGAATTACTCACTTGTCCACTAGTTTATAAAAAGACTCGTCAAAAATCAGTGGGGAAAATGCTCTATAAAAAACTGGCCATAGCAGGAGCACTGGCCATTGGGGCTCAATGAAGATCTACTGCTATAGGACAGCCAAACTACAGTTGAAGTCGGAAGTTTACATACACTTAGGTTGGAGTCATTAAAACTCGTTTTTCAACCACTCCACAAATGTCTTGTTAACAAACTATAGTTTTGGCAAGTCGGTTAGGACATCTACTTTGTGCATGACACAAGTAATTTTTCCAAAAATTGTTTACAGACAGATGATTTCACTTATAATTCACTGTATCACAATTCCAGTGGGTCAGAAGTTTACATACACTAAGTTGACTGTGCCTTTAAACAGCTTGGAAAATTCCAGAAAATGATGTCATGGCTTTAGAAGCTTCTGATAGGCTAATTGACATAATTTGAGACAATTGGAGGTGTACCTGTGGATGTATTTCAAGGCCTACCTTCAAACTCAGTGCCTCTTTGCTTGACATCATGGGAAAATCTAAAGAAATAAGCCAAGACCTCAGAATAAAAATTGTAGAACTCCACAAGTCTGGTTCATCCTTGGGAGCAATTTTCAAACACCTGAAGTTACCATCTGTACCATCTGTACAAACAATAGCATGCAAGTATAAACACCATGGGACCACGCAGCCATCATACCGCTCAGGAAGGAGACGCGTTCTGTCTCCTAGAGATGAACATACTTTGGTGCGAAAAGTGCAACTCGATGCTGGAGATGCTGGAGGAAACAGGTACAAAAGTATCTATGTCCACAGTAAAACAAGTCCTATATCGACATAACCTGAAAGGCCGCTCAGCAAGGAAGAAGCCACTGCTCCTAAACCGCCACAAAAAAAGCCAGACTATGGTTTACAATTGCACATGTGGACAAAGCTCGTACTTTTTGGAGAAATGTCCTCTGGTCTGATGAAACAAAATAGAACTGTTTGGCCATATATTATATTTGGAGGAAAAAGGGGGATGCTTGCAAGCTGAAGAACACCATCCCAACCATGAAGCACGGGGGTGGCAGCATCATGTTGTGGGGTGCTTTGCTGCAGGAGGGACTGGTGCAGGAGGGGAAATTATGTGGATACATTGAAGCAACATCTCAAGACATCAGTCAGGAAGTTAAAGCTTGTTCGCAAATGAGTCTTCCAAATGAACAATGACCCCAACAATACTTCCAACGCTGTGGCAAAACTGCTTAAGAACAACAAAGTCAAGGTATTGGAGTGGCCATCACAAAGCCCTGACCTCAATCCTATAGAACATTTGTGGGCAGAACTGAAAAATCGTGTGCGAGCAAGGAGGCCTACAAACCTGACTCAGTTGCACCAGCTCTGTCAGGAGGAATGGGCCAAAATACACCCAATTTATTGTGGGAAGCTTGTGGAAGGCTACCCGAAACGTTTGACCCAAGTTAAACAATTTATAGGCGATGCTACCAAATACTATTTGAGTGTATGTAAACTTCTGACCAACTGGGAATGTGATGAAAGAAATAAAAGCTGAAATAAATCAATCTCTACTATTATTCTGACATTTCACATTCTTAAAATAAAGTGGTGATCCTAACTGACCTAAAACAGGGAATTTTTACTCGGATTAAATGTCAGGAATTGTGAAAAACTGTGTTTAGGTGTATGTAAACTTCCGACTTCAACTGTATATGAAACATGAATCAGAGTATATCAATCTCTAGCAGATTTTTATGAAAATAAGAAGCATAATTTTTTGTTCAAAATAAGTGGATGCTTTGGCGATTTTAGCATGTAAAATCTTGGTGGGGCAAACTCCCCCAAAATTATTTTGATGCATGCCAGCAAAGCCACCACACAACACAACACTTAACAATACATTAGTTGCACTATAAGTGTGACAAACGGTGCACACAAACTGTTAGGGCCTACATAAACCAACAGAAGAGCGTTCTTGGAGTGAATCCTTACCACTGCTACACCTGGCTATCAGCGGAGCCTTGCCTGGCTGCAAAACAATTAATTCAGCCTCATTTAGTGCCTTTTAAAAAACATAGCTGATATGGTTGACTTGTTTAAACAAATGTGGTTTCTACTGTAAATTGAGATGTACAAACTATGGCATAAGGGGACGGCGATCGGATAAGAGGCAATCCGTAAATTCAATTAAGACAATGAGCGAGCTAGGACGGACGTAGTCAATATAACTATTTGTTCAGCACTTTTGAAATGTACAGTGACAAAATTCAGAACATGGGCCGTTGTTACAGTATTCTCCCTGTACACCAAGTCAGAACCGTAGGATAAATAAAGGGGAAATATAAGCAGAAAATGAAAGCTCTTACAATATTCAATGATTATATTTCTCTAAAACAGGTCATAGGCTACATGTGCACCACCAAGTCAGAACAATAGGCTAAATTATGAGGGGGAAAGGGACCAAATTATTAGGGTGAGGCACATGGGCTACTAACAGCTTACTACACAACATACACTTATGTATAATGTAGCTAAGAAAGTAATACTATCTCCTTGGCATATTCCTTCATTTATGCAGCAGCATACAAGACATTTTTGGACTCACCTTGTTGTGCTGTGATCACTTGAACAGGAAGGTGGTGCGCCGGTCCTTGTGGCAAATTTTGTCATCAAACTTTGTCATCAAAGTCTGGCATTCTCTGGATTTATGGTGGGAACTCAGAAAAAAACAAGGTCAAATCATGAAATCAGGGATCATCAGGTCGGAGCTCTAGAAAGAGGCCCGAGTTGGAATTCCAAATTGGATGACCGTTCAAAAGTGTTTTAATTTTTTTTGCCAGTTTCCAGTTGTTTTGAACGTGGCAGAAGTCATGCTGGATTGACAGCATGGCCAATGTAGTCAACCTTTTGTGGCCCATGATGTTGAATGTTAATCCTTTTAAGCTTGGAAAAGAGACCCTTAACCCAGACTTGGACCACACATCCACTCCACTGAATAGCAGATAGTGATTGCTTTGCAATGCTTGCAGTTAGCCACTGATTCCTTCCAAATCACTCATTGTTGAATTTGCGATTTCCAACTTGTTCTGTTCTGTAATGTTTATGTCCGATGAGCACCAATACGTTTTATCTATAATTTCTCTTCACATGACAAGGCTTGAAAAGGATTTTGCCAGTAGATTGTCGACGTGATTCATGAAGACGACTGTTTGTCTAGCTTGCTAGCTAAGATTTTGAAGGTATGATGTTGACATGATCAGTCCAATTGTTTTTTTATTTTTTATTGTTTTTTAACCTTTATTTAACCAGGAAGGGCTCAATCAAAGCTAGGGTAGATTTAAAGTGATTTGATGTCATTTTATCTGTGGCCAATGACCTTTACCATTCTTGGAAGGGCACTTCAAATCAAATTCACGACTGTCTTGGTGTGTTTGGACCATGATAATTTGTTGGTGATGTGGATACCAAGGAACTTGAAACTCTCGACCCGCTCCACTGCAGCCCTGTCGATGTTAATGGGAGCCTGTTCGGCCCTCCTTTTCCTGTAGTCCACGATCAGCTCCTTTGTCTTGCTCACATTGATGGAGAGGTTGTTTTCCTGGCTCCACACTGCCAGGTCTCTGACCTCTTCCCTATAGGCTGTCTCATCGTTGTCGGTGATCAGGCCTACCACTGTTGTGTCGTCAGCAAACTTAATGATGGTGTTGGAGTCGTGCTTGGCAGCACAGTCATGGGTGAACAGGGAGTACAGGAGGGGACTAAAAACGCACCCGAGGGGCCCCAGTGTTGAGGATCAGCGTGGCAGATGTGTTGTTGCCTACCCTTACCACTTCTAATTTAACTCTATGGCAGCACCTAAAGGGCTTGAATTTTTCTAGCTCTCCCCGTAGATTTTGCGGTGACATAGTGTCCCCATAAGTGACAGAACACTGAGCCAATCAGGGCGCAACTAGAGAACATTACCAACCCCTACTCTCCATATTTTCCGCTGGCTGGCCCACCACTACAGAAAGCACTGAGCTAGGCTGAAACGCCTGCATTTTGGAGCTGCCTTACTCAAGAAAGCAAAAAACAATCCATGTTTGTATGTGGCTTTATTAACTCAATTACATTGTTGTGACACGTATTAATGCCAAAATAACATGCAAAACAGGCAACAAAAAACAGGTGTGACGCTGAGTGGATGACTAATACGGCAAACACAGCAAAATATGCAGATGTTTGATAAAATAATTGCGCATTTATCAATGGGAATGTGTGGCTGCATTCTCCAGACAAATGCCTTAAAATAATGCCCCCGTTCCTGGTCACGCAGTGGAATAATCGGTCTCCTCTTCTGCGGAATTAGCAGAATGATTCATTCCCACTGGTGCCGAGATTGGAGTTAATGTATTTAATGAATTGCATCCAGTTGTGAAAATCTATTCTAATATTTGACAAATCCAATACACTTAGCCAAGAGATTATTTGAAATGTTCAATCAAGAAAAACAACCAGGGGTTGTATGGGGTTGGTCTGAAAACATTCCTGTGTCCTAGACTAAAGTATAGGGATGGCTTGGTCTTTGATTAGGTCTGGGGGTATGTTATTGTCACATCAGCAGCAGGCCCGGGGCAGTCTCTCTGATCATTTCTTGAGCCCCATCACATGGGCAATCCACCCCTGCTTCCCGCGTCCTGAAAGTAAATGCCTCTCAACATACGTGCATACGCAGCTGACACGATCTCAGCAGCAGCGCTTACAAGAGGGGAAGAGCTAAGACAAGACAATCGACTTGGAGAGCAGAAGGTGGCCTTTTGTGAAGAGAGAGATATGGAGGGGTGTCATTGTCTGCAGACTGCATTTATTATTTCTACATAGCCTTGTGCCGCAAGGGCCTGGTGAAATACAAATACGAACATATTCAGCGGGCAGAGCTGAGAGAGACGAGCCATTGGATTTACAGTGTCATAGACAATCATGTAACATTCTGCCTGTATCATGAATCACAGCTGGAACATGCAGAGGATAAATGCTATATCTTATTTTGAGATATAGCAATCTTTTCCCCGTTGTTCAAAGGGAAACTAGTGTTTAACAATAAAGTAAGATGATGGTGCTTTAAAAGTGGCAATCAGAAGGTGAAACAATAACAAAGCCTATCCTCACCCGTTTCGATAAAAAGCTGAGGGATGGGGCTGGAGAAATGTAAGCACTCAAATTCATTAGACAGAGGATTGACCATCCATGATATCAAAATGAGTTTTAACCATGTTAAGGCGATGTAATGTTAGTTTACATTTACTTTGGTAGCCCTTTACACTCGTACCCGTATACTGTACGGGTTGAAAATGGCAGATTTGAACACTGATAAGTGCTGTACAGTAACATGCTATACATGGCGGCTTCACAGCGCTATATGGGTTTTGACTGACAGTCGTTCTAAACTTGAGCACCACGCGCGACAGGAAGTTGCTCCCGTCCCTCCCAGTAATTGGGCAACTTTTGCAAATGTTTTTGTCATCTGAGTGAGGGAAATGCTGTAAATTACGTGGACTATGTATTTTGACAGATGAGACGTTGAGTATTATAATAAACACTGCTTTGATGTCATACAAGCAAGCCAAAGACCCGTGCACTTCACATTTCCATATCATAAAACCCATGTAATATATAGTGTCAATGTTTGATACCTATGTTTGATGTACAGTTACAGGGTTGTACTGAACAGAATGAGCCTGTTGTACTGTGAAGACCATTGGACGCGGACCATCTGAACGCCCTCACGACTCCATTCCACACACAGCAGAAATACAAATCTGCTTCTCTGAATCACCTTGTGAAAGGCTAACGCTAAGAATCTATTTGATCGTTTAGCTAGTCATGTTGGTAATAGAACAAGCTTTCAGATGATGACTGCCTGGCCCAGATTGTGATTTATAATGCACCGTTTATGGATCGCGTAAACAGTAATTGTGTGAAAGGTGGGGATGCAGGGCTGTGTTCCAAACAAAACAACTACTAAGTGTTCTTGCTCTAGTTCCTCAATGGCACAGCTAAGGAGAGCTCAAAAAAGCCCCTTGTAATTGAGAACTTCTTTGAGTCATAAAAGTGCATTGAAATGACTTAGGAACTGTGCACACTTTGGAGAGGTGTGTGGACACTTTTTTTGTCTTATGTTGCACCTAACCCACATTTTCCAGGAATATTCGTATAATCTTACTGAATGTATCTCGTTAACAAATGCGGGGAAAAGTACAGTAAATGTAAAATGCACATAAAATCAACAGTAACGTTGGGATTCGGTCGTGTCAGATGAACTGTCCCCACCTTTAGTCTAGTAATTTTCCCATAATCCCCAAACTGTTCCATTTTAATTGATACCATGGTTATGCATTTCATATTTCTTCTGTAAGAAACATTTCCATTCAGCCCTATCTATATAGGCCAATTCCCACGAGTGTAAGGGGTTAATCAATGGAGTAAAACAAACTATTTTGGGTTCTGATGGGGTGCGACAGCTCAACTAAACTCATGAGGCATTAATAAGTTATATTCTTCAAGAATAAATGGTACATATCATTCATTTATTAGTCCAAAAATGGATGTTGCAACTATAGATTGCCTCTTTAAACAACATATCAGAGCATAAATATAAAGTCCCTACTATAAATTACGGCATATACGTAAATGGAAAAAGAAAACGTTAAAATGCCTCTCCTGTGAAGTAGTGACGTGCGACATACGCCTGCCTAGCTTCTTGAAATGGGTCACAAATGTAAATCAAAACTAGACGTCAGTCTGCGCTCAGTGGGATGTTAATCTGTCAGCCCCATCTCCTTTGACATCTCCCTCTCTCTCCCCTCCCCTTATAGTTGTTATGGGGGGGTAGTGGATGTCTATAGGCTTTTCAGTATTATAGTATTGCATAATATTATACTCTGTGTGTCACGATCGCTGTCTTCAAATTCCCTGTCATAAATGAACCATGCATGTAATTCCACATCTTTAATTGAAGTGAAACCTTCACAAAAAAACAGGTAAACAGAAATCGAACGTGACGCAACCGTGGCTCACACAAACACTCACAGAAAATAAATAATTACCCACAAACACATGTGGGAAAAGGGCTGCCTAAGTATGATTCCCAATCAGAGACAACGATAGACAGCTGCCTCTGATTGGGAACCATACCCGGCCAACAAAGAAACAGACAAACTAGAATGCCCACCCAAATCACACCCTGACCTAACCAAATAGAGAAATAAAAAGGCTCTCTAAGGTCAGGGCGTGACACTGTGGAGTAAAAAGCTATTTCAAATGGAGAATCTCCATTGCAAATGCTTTTTATTCCTGGCCAAGGCTTAATTTGTGTCTGGGGAAACTGTCCCTTAAAATAAGCCTACAGAATGCATTAACTATGTTTGATGAGAACACCATTGTACAATTTATCCATAATCTGACCTGTAATAAAATGACCTAACAAAAAGTTTATAATAATAAAAAATTTAGAAAATGAATCGCTAAGCACATGGTACAGCTAGTAGTTTTCTATGAAAATAACATTAAAAGAGAAAATATGGACAAATAGGAAAAGAGTAGTTGGCTATTAATCAAGTAAATTACTGCGTATGAGTTGCTCTTTAAAATCCTAGCTCCGTCCGGAGGGAACCGATGGCTGTTAATATTTAATACATACACGTGTTATGTCACAAATCAATCTGTCCATCCAATTAGTTCAAATGAATTCAAGCGGTGGTCAAGAACTGCTCCTTTTAATGTGAATTGCTGACTTCAGTACAGTGAAGATTTCTATGGGACCGTGGCTGGTCTTTTTTCTATGGCGATAGAATAGACTGTTTTTCTTTGACTGTCCAATGCATGGCCTGCTGTGGAGCCGTTTCTCTCATCCTCACTTCAACTTGCAAAAAAAACGATTTGAATGAAAGTCATTCTCAGGGTTCTGCAGCCAGTGCGAGCGTAGAAGTATTAGCACTAAGAGGGTGTTTATTGCCAGGACTGCCTGGGTAAGCAGCCAGGCAGGGTGTTAAACAGATATTTCCACCACGCGTCAAGGCAAAGGAACAGCCAGCGGGTCATAAATATGCATGCACCCGGGGTGTTCATGGAAAGTAATAGGGCATCATCATCATCACAGAGATCACCCCGCTGTCACTCTGCCCCGCAGCCCCCATTACTGAACACTGATGACATGAGCCCTTGACATGCCCCTGTGGCCATGCGGGTGAAAGATGCCTGCCCCACCCTCAATGAGAGTGGGTGTACAGCTAACTATGTGTGCAAAAACAGAGTGCTAAACACACTATGTACCTTAGTAGCTACAAGCTAAGAGACCTGTGCGTTCCATGTCGTGCTATTACATCCTTCAGGTAAAGCAGCAAACATGGACCCATGCATACCATTTATAAAGATGCAGACTATTCTGGTAACGTGCCAATGCGTGTGATGAAAACGAGACGGATATGGTGTTAGTATTACTTAACGATACTTCATATTACATTTCCATTCTCTCCAGGAACCTAGTGAGGTCTGTATTTGAACAAACACAGCGCCATGGTGAAGCTAGTTTAGCCTCAGGTTGCAGAGGCGTCGTGTGTGTGTTATGGACGAACAGAACAGGGGGACTTGTCACAGTGGAGATGCTGTTGCTCCTTGTCTGAGAGGATTAACCTTTGCACGGAATTGTCTCCATTACAAGTGTTCCGCAGCAAAGCGGACACCTGGGAGCAAACTGTTGCACTGGGGGCTTTCCTCAGGGCACCACCCACCTTGTCTAATCTCCACGAAATGAGAGACCTGTCTACTGCAAATCAAGGCAAGCCAACAGACTAAACCAGCAGCAGCTGGAGTCTGGCATGGTGTTTATAGAAATAGACTTCACCACCAGGTAACGGCACCAGAACCTGCTCATCACATTCAGGACAGGAGGTAACTGACTGGTTGTCAGGGCTATGAGCACGCTCTATCCTTTGCTGAAAGGCTAAAAATGACAACCGAGCGTAGATTGTTTTAATATACTTATTGAAGCAATTTTAAAAAGTAGCCTAATAAGTGCAATATTACTGAGTACTGACTTATTCTTACGATATATTTTTGTGTATATACGCATAGATCGCATTTGGATTACTGAGTGCTATTTGGGGTGTTAATTGGATTCTTTCTGACATTCTTGTTTCTAGTTTTTGATGTATCATTTGTGTACTTGTTTGACATTTTACTGCACTGTCAGGAGCTAGTAACAAGCATTTCACTGTACCAGCTTTAACATCTGCCAGACTGTGTACACGACTAATAAACTGACTAGATTTGAATTTGTAAATCAACGATGCATTTGTAAACTAAAGTCCAATTATGTTTAAACTCCCTGTTTAATTCTAAAACAGTGTTTCAATAATCAAACTCCACAACCGATGTAATGAATTTGATGTCTGTGCTCCTTACACTCAACTGCAGTTTAGGCCCTATTAGTGGAGATTTATGGGTTCATAACTGTAATTGTTGAAGGGCAGCTGCTCCGTTTCAAGATTCAACCCAGTTTATCAGTGCGTTAACTGCATCACCTGCTGTTCGGCTTGGATCTCACGTCACGCCTAGGACGTTGCTGATAAATAACTCCCCCCAACCCCCCTCTGCTCTATTCATGAGATTGCTTGATCTGGAGACAGCGGATGCGTCCAAAATGGCACCATATTACATGTATAGACCCATAGGGCTCTGGTCAAAAAGTAGTGCCCTATATAGGGGATAGGATGCCATTTGGGACGCACACAGATTGTCTTTATTCATTTCTTTTCATTCATCACTTATGAAACGGAGACATCCCGCGTGGTGCATCTAATTTGGACCGGGGTAATTAATTTGATTACTGGAAGCATTCTAATAAGAGGAGCAGGATATGGGAGTTCTCTCCTCGCTGTGTGGCGTCGTCCATCCGCATGCAGATGTGCATTATAAGAATACCTAATAAGATGTTGATGCAGGAGAGGAAACTACTGGGAACTCATCAGTGCTATAGTCTTTAGAGTGTCCTCTGTGTCTTGCATTTCAAATCTAATCAGTCATGCCGGCTAATTTGATTGGCAGGCATCATTGCCAGGTAAGAGCAAGGTGAGAGAGCAAGGAGCTTGTACGACATCTGAATATGTACAGTTGAAGTCGGAGGTTTACATACACTTAGGTTGGAGTCATTAAAACTCGTTTTTCAATCACTCCACAAATTTCTTGTTAACAAACTATAGTTTTGGCAAGTCGGTTAGAACATCTCCTTTGTGCATAACACAAGTAATTTTTCCAACAATTGTTTACAGACAGATTATTTCACTTATAATTCACTGCATCACAATTCCAGTGGGTCAGAAGTTTACATACACTAAGTTGACTGTACCTTTAAACAGCTTGGGAAAATCCAGAAAATGATTTCATGGCTTTAGAAGCTTCTGATAGGCTATTTGACATCATTTGAGTCAATTGGAGGTGTACCTGTGGATGTATTTCAAGGCCTACCTTCAAATTCAGTGGCTCTTTGCTTGACATCATGGGAAAATCAAAAGAAATCAGCCAAGACCTCAGAATAAAAATTGTAGACCAAGTCTGGTTCATCCTTGGGAGTAATTTCCAAATGCCTGAAGCTACCACGCTCATCTGTACAAAAATAGTATGCAAGTATAAACACCATGGGACCACGCAGCCGTCATACAGCTCAGGAAGGAGACGCGTTCTGTTTCCTAGAGATGCACGTACTTTGGTGCGAAAAAGTGCAAATCAATCCCAGAACAACAAGGACCTTGTGAAGATGCTGGAGGAAACAGGTACAAAAGTATCTATATCCACAGTAAAACGAGTCCTATGTCGACATAACCTGAAAGGCCGCTCAGCAAGGAAGAAGCCACTGCTCCACAACCGCCATAAAAAAAGCCAGACTACGGTTTGCAACGGCACATGGGGACAAAGATCGTACTTTTTGGAGAAATGTCCTCTGGTCTGATGAAACAAAAATAGAACTGTTTGGCCATAATGTCCATCGTTATGTTTGGAGGAAAAAGGGGGACGCTTGCAAGCCGAAGAACACCATCCTAACTGTGAAGCACGGGGGTGGCAGCATCATGTTGTGGCGGTGCTTTGCTGCAGGAGGGACTGGTGTACTTCACAAAATAGATGGCATCATGAGGCGGGGAAATGATGTGGATATTTTGAAGCAACATCTCAAGACATCAGTCAGGAAGTTAAAGCTCGGTCCCAAATGGGTCTTCCAAATGGACATTGACCCCAAGCACACTTCCAAAGTTGTGGCAAAATGGCTTAAGGACAATAAAGTCAATGTATTTGAGTGGTCATCACAATCCAAATCAATCCAATCCATCAATCCAAATTTGTGGGCAAAACTGAAAAAGCGTGTGCGAGCAAGGATGCCTACAAACCTGACTCAGTTACACCAGCTCTGTCAGAAGGAATGGGCCAAAATTCACCCAACTTATTGTGGGGAGCTTGTGGAAGGCTACCCAAAAGGTTTGACCCAAGCTAAACAATTTAAAGGCAATGCTACCAAATACTAATTGAGTACACTGTCGTGGCCAAAAGTTTTGAGAATAACACAAATATTAATTTTCACAAAGTTTGCTGCTTCAGTGTCTTTAGATATTTTTTTCAGATGTTGCTATGGATTACTGAAGTATAATTACAAGCATTTCATAAGTGTCAAAGGCTTTTATTGACAATTACATGAAGTTGATGCAAAGAGTCAATATATGCAGTGTTGACCATTATTTTTCAAGACCTCTGCAATCCACCCTGGCATGCTGTCAATTAACTTCTGGGCTATATCCTGACTGACGACAGCCCATTCTTGCATAATCAATGCTTGGAGTTTGTCAGAATTTGTGGGTTTTTGTTTGTCCACCCGCCTCTTGAGGATTGACCACAAGTTCTCAATGGGATTAAGGTCTGGGGAGTGTCCTGGCCATGGACCCAAAATATCGATGTTTTGTTCCCCGAGCCACTTAGTTATCACTTTTGCCTTATGGCAAGGTGCTCCATCATGCTGGAAAAGGCATTGTTCGTCACCAAACTGTTCCTGGATGGTTGGGAGAAGTTGCTCTCGCGAAAAAGAGAAGAGGATTACCCCCATAGAGACTGCCAGAGGACCGACAACATGCCCTCGATTTGACACACTGAACTCTGTCTGCAAAGTAGTTGGTGAACAGCAAGGCAGTCATTAGAAAAACCGAGGCTACTGATCTGCCGATAAGAAATGGTGATTGACAGAGTCGAAAGCCTTGGCAGGTCGATGAAGACGGCTGCAACGTAATGTCTTTTATCGATGGCGGTTATGATGTCGTTAGTACCTTGAGCGTGGCTGAGGTGCACCCGTGACCGCTCGGAAACCGGATTGCACAGCGGAGAAGGTACGGTGGGATTCGAATGGTCAGTGATCTGTTTGTTGACTTGGCTTTCGAAGACCTTAGATAGGCAGGGCAGGATGGATATAGGTCTGTAACAGTTTGGGTCCCAGGGTGTCTCCCCCTTTGAAGAGGGGATGACCGCGGCAGCTTTCCAATCCTTGGGGATCTCAGATAATACGAAGGAGAGTTGAACAGGCTGGTAATAGGGGGTGCGACAATGGCGGCGGACAGTTTCAGATAGGGGGTCCAAATTGTCAAGCCCAGCTGATTTGTATGGGTCCAGGTTTTCCAGCTCTTTCAGAACATCTGCTATCTGGATTTGGGTAAAGGAAAGAACTGGGGAGGCTTGGGCGAGTAGCAGCGGGGGGGCGGGCTGTTGGCCAAGGTTGGAGTCGCCAGAGGAAGGCAATGGCCAGCCATTGAGAAATGCTTGTTGAAGTCTTCGATTATCACGGATTTATCGGTGGTGACCGTTTACCTAGCCTCAGTGCAGTGGGCAGCTGGGAGGAGGTGCTCTTGTTCTCCATGGACTTTACAGTATCCCAGAACTTTTTTGGAGTTAGAGCTACAGGATGCGAATTTCTGCTTGAAAAGCTGGCCTTTGCTTTCCTGACTGACTGCGTGTTTGGTTCCTGACTTCCCTGAACAGTCAATATAGTCAATGATACGTGAAAAAAAATAAGTCTATATACAATGTGAGCAAGTGAGGTAGATAAGGGAGGTGAAGGCAAACAAATATATGTAAATAAATAAATAAAGGCCATGGGGCGAAGTAAATACAACACAGCAAGTAAAATAAAAACTAAAACACTGGAATGGTTGGTTTGCCGTGGAAGAAGCGCAAAGTAGAGAACAGAAATAATGGGGTGCAAAGGAGCAAAATAAATAAATAAATACAGTAGGTAAAGAGGTAGTTGTTTGGGCTAAATTATAGATGGCTATGTACAGGTGCAGTAATCTATGAGCTGCTCTGACAGCTGGTGCTTAAAGCTAGTGAGGGAGATAAGTGTTTTCCATTTCAGAGATTTTTGTAGTTCGTTCCAGTCATTGGCAGCAGAGAACTGGAAGGAGAGGCGGCCAAAGGAAGAATTGGTTTTGGGGTCCAGAGATAACCTGCTGGAGCGCGTGCTACAGGTAGGTGTGCTATGGTGACCAGCGAGGCTGAGATAAGGGGGGATCTTTACCTAGCAGGGTCCTGTAGAGACTGGAACCAGTGGGTTGGCGCGAGTATGAAGCGAGGGCAGCCAACGGAGAGTGAATAAGTCGCAGTGGTGGTAGTATAGGGGCTTTGGTGCAAACGGATGGCACTGTGATAGAGCATCCAATTTATGAGTACGGGTTTGGAGGCTATTTTTTAAATGACATCACCGAAGTCGAGGAATTGGTAGGGAGTCAGTTTTACAAGGGTATGTTTGCAAGCATGATGTGAGAGGATGCTTTGTTGCGGAATAGGAAGCCAAATTCTAGATTAACTTTGGATTGGAGATGTTTGATGTGAGTCTGGAAGGAGAGTTTACAGTCTAACCAGCACCTAGGTATTTGTAGTTGTCCACATATCTAAGTCAGAGCCGTCCAGAGTAGTGATTGTTGGACAGGCGGGCAGGTGCAGGCAGCGATCGGTTGAAGAGCATGCATTTAGTTTTACTTGTATTTTTAAGAGCAATTGAGGCCACGGGAAGGAGAGTTGTATGGCATTGAAGCTCGCCTGGAGGGTTGTTAACACAAGTGTCAAAGAAGGCCCAGAAGTATACAGAATAGTGTCGTCTGCGTAGGAGGTGGACAGAGAATCACCAGCAGCAAGAGCGACATCATTGATGTATAAGAGAAGAGAGTCGTCCAAGAATGTAACCCTGTGGCACCCCCATGGAGACTGCCAGAAGCCCGGACAACAGACCCTCCGATTTGACACACTGAACTCGATCAGAGAAGTAGTTGGGTGAACCAGGCGAGGCAATCATTAGAGAAACCAAAGGCGTCGATCTGCCGATGAGATGGTGGTGATTGACAGAGTCAAAAGCCTTGGCCAGGTCAATGAATACGGCTGCACAGTATTGTGTTCCTATCGATGGCGGTTAAGATATCGTGTTATGACCTTGAGCGTGGCTGAGGTGCACCCATGACCAGCTCTGAAACCAGATTGCATAGCGGAGAAGGTATGGGTGGATTCGAATGGTCGGTAAATCTGTTTGTTGATCTTGGCTTTCGAAGACTTAGAAGGCAGTGGATAGATATAGGTCGTAGCTGTTAGGGTCAACAGCTGTCCCCCCTTTGAAGAGGGGATAAACCGCCAGCTGCTTTCCAATCTTTGGGAATCTCAGACGACACGAAAGAGAGGTTGAAAAGGCTAAGTAATAGGGGTGGCAACAATTTCAGCAGACATAGTTTTTAGAAAGAAGGGTCCAGATTATTACCCGGCTGATTTGTAAGGGTCCAGATTTTGCAGCTCTTTGAACGTCAACTGACTGTATTTGGGAGAAAAGAGAAATGGGGAAGGCTTGGGCGAGTAGCAGAGGGGAGGGCAGTGCTGTGTCCGGGGTAGGGGGTAGCCGGTGAAAGCATGGCCAGCCGTGGAAAAATGCTTATTGAAATTCTCATATATAGTGGATTTGTCGTGTGGTGACAGTGTTTTCCTATCTTCAGAGCAGTTGGAAGCTGGGAGGAGGTGTTCTTATCTCCATGGACTTTTACAGTGTCCCAACTTTTTGAATTTGTGTTGCAGGAAGCAAATTTCTGCTTGAAAAAGCTAGCCCTGGCTTTTCTAATGCCTGTGAATACTGGTTTCTAGCCTTCCCTGAAAAGTTGCCATCAACGGGGCTGTTCGATGCTAATGCAGAACGCCAAGGATGTTTTTCTGTTGGTTAAGGGCAGTCAGGTCAGGAGAGAACCAAAGGGCTATATCTGTTCCTGGTTCTAAATTTCTTGAATGGGGCATGCTATATCAAGATGGTGAGGAAGGCATTTTTTAAGAAGACTGTCCAGGCATCCTCTACTGACTGGGCATGAGATCAATATCCTTCCAGGATACCTCGGCCAGGTCGCAGATTAGAAGGCCTGCTCGCTGAAGTGTTTCAGGGAGCGTTTGACAGTGATGAGTGGAGGTCGTTTGACCGCTGACTCCATTACGGATGCAGGCAATGAGGCAGTGATGCTGGAGATCTTTGGTTGAAAACAGCAGAGGTGTATTTGGAGGGCAAGTTTGTTAGGATGATATCTATGAGGGTACCCGTGTTTACGGAATTGGGGTGGTACCTGGTAGGTTCATTGATAATTTGTGTGAGATTGAGGGCATCAAGCTTAGATTGTAGGGTGGCTGGGGTGTAAGTGCATGTTAAAATTTGAGGTCCCTAGCAGCACGAGTCTCTGAAGATAGATGGGGGAAATCAGTTCGCATCATAGTGTCCAGAGCACAGCTGGGGCAGAGGGTGGTCTAATAGCAGGCGGCAACGGTGAGGAGACTTGTTTTAGAGAGGTGGATTTTTAAAAAGTAGAAGTTCAAATTGTTTTGGGACAGACCTGGATAGTAAACAGAACTCTGCAGGCAATCTGTGCAATAGATTGCAACACGCCCCTTTGGCCGTTCTATCTTGTCTGAAAATCTTGTAGTTGGGATGAAAATGTCAGAATTTTTGGTGGTCTTTCTAAGCCAGGATTCAGACACGGCTAAAACATCCGGGTTGGCAGAGTGTGCTAAAGCAGTGAACAAAACAACTTAGGGGGGAGGCTTCTAATGTTAACATGCATGAAGCCAAGGCTATTACGTTACAGAAGTCATCAAAGAGAAGCGCTCGGGGATAGGAGTGGAGCTAGGTACTGCAGGGCCTGGATCACCTCTACATCACCAGAGGAACAGAGGAGGAGTAGGTAAGGGTACGGCTAAAAGCTATGAGAATTGGTCGTCTAGAACTTCTAGAGCAGAGAGTAAAGGGAAGTTTCTGGGGGCGATAAAATAGCTTAAAGGAATAATGTACAGACAAAGGTATGGTAGGATGTGAATACAGTGAGGGTAACCTAGGTATTGAGTGATGATGAGAGAGATATTGTCTCTAGAAACATACATTGAAACCAGGTGATGTCATCGCATAGTGGGTGGTGGAACTGTGAGGTTGGATATGTATAGTGAGCAGGGCAGAGCTACAGTGAAATAGCCAAAAACACTACCCAGAACAGCAATGACAAGGCATATTTACATTAAGGAGAGGCATGCTTAATCGAGTGATCAATAAGGGTCCCATGGAGTAGAGGTTGTTGGGGTCACGGCATCCAGA
>NC_036839.1:10802932-10981831 GCF_002910315.2 Salvelinus sp. IW2-2015 | reverse complement strand
GGAGAATGTGTTGGTACCATTCTTTATTCATTGGCTGTGTTCTTAGGCAAATTCTGAGTGAGCCCCTCCCTTGGCTGAGAAGCAACCACACACTGAATGGTCTGGGATGCTTTACTGTTGGCATGACACAGGACTGATGGTAGCACTCACCTTGTCTTCTCCGGACAAGCTTTTTTTCCGAATGCCCCAATTAATCGGAAAGGGGATTCATCAGAGAAAATGACTTTACCCCAGTCCTAGCAGTCCAATCCCTGTACCTTCTGTCCCTGATGTTTTTCCTGGAGAGAGTGGCTTCTTTGCTGCCCTTTCTGACACCAGGCCATACTCAAAAAGTCTTTGCCTCACTGTGCGTGCAGATGCACTCACACCTGCCTGCTGCCATTCCTGAGCAAGCTCTGTACTGGTGGTGCCCCGATCCACAGCTGAATCAACTTTAGGAGACGGTCCTGGCGCTTGCTGGACTTTCTTGGGTGCCCTGAAGCCTTCTTCAACAACATCTGAACGCGCTCTCCTTGAAGTTCTTGATGATCCAACAAATGGTTGATTTAGTGCGCATCTTACTGGAGCAATATCCTTGCCTGTGAAGCCCTTTCTGTGCAAAGCATTGATGACGGCACGTGTTTCCTTGCAGGTAACCAGATTGACAGAGGAAGAACAATGATTCCAAGCACCACCCTCCTTTTGAAGCTTCCAGTCTGTTATTCAACTCAATCAGCATGACAGAGTGATCTCCAGCCTTGTCCTCGTCAACACTCGCACCTGTGTTAACGAGAGAATCACTGACTTGATGTCAGCTGGTCCTTTTGTGGCAGGGCAGAAATTCAGTGGAAATGTTTTTGGGGGGATTCAGTTCATTTGCATAGCAAAGAGGGACTTTGCAATTAATAGCATTCATCTATCACTCTTCATAACATTCTGGAGTATATGCAAATTGCCATCATTTTTTTATTTTTTTATTTAACCTTTATTTAACCAGGTAGGCAAATTGAGACACGTTCTCATTACAATTGCGACCTGGCCAAGATAAAGCAAAGCAGTTCGACACATACAACAACACATAGTTACACATGGAGTAAAAACAACATATATATATATATATATTTTTTTTTTTTCACCTTTATTTAACCAGGTAGGCTAGTTGAGAACAAGTTTCATTTTGCAACTGCGACCTGGCCAAGATAAAGCATAGCAGTGTGAACAGACAACACAGGTTACACATGGAGTAAACAATAAACAAGTCATACATGGTAGAAAAAAAGAGAATCTATATACAATGTGTGCAAAAGGCATGAGGTAGGCAATAAATCGAATAATTACAATTTAGCAGATTAACACTGGAGTGAATAAATCATCAGATGATCATGTGCAGAAGGATACTGGTGTGCAAAAGAGCAGAAAAGTAAATAAATAAAGCAGTATGGGGGTGAGGTAGGTTAAATTGGGGTGGTAGTTTACAGATGGACTATGTACAAGCTGCAGCGATCGGTTAGCTGCTCGGATAGCAGATTTTTAAAGTTGTTGAGGGAGTAAAAGTCTCCAACTTCAGAGATTTTTGCAATTCGTTCCAGTCCGGCAGCAGAGAACTGGAAGGAAAGGCGTCCAAATGAGGTTTTAGCTTTAGGGATGATCAGTGAGATACACCTGCTGGAGCACGTGCTGCGGGTGGGTGTAGCCATCGTGACCAGTGACCTGAGATAAGGCGGCACTTTACCTAGCATAGCCTTGTAGATGACGGAGCCAGTGGGTCTGACGACGAACATGTAGCGAGGGCCAGCCGACTAGGGCATACAGGTCGCAGTGGTGGGTCGTATAAGGTGCTTTAGTAACAAAACGAATGGCACTGTGATAAACTGCATCCAGTTTGCTGAGTAGAGTGTTGGAAGCTATTTTGTAGATGACATCGCTCGAAGTCGAGGATCGGTAGGTAGGTCAGTTTTACTAGGGTAAGTTTGGCGGCGTGAGTGAAGGAGGCTTTGTTGCGGAATAGAAAGCCGATTCTTGATTTGATTTTGGATTGGAGATGTTTGATATGAGTCTGGAAGGAGAGTTTGCAGTCTAGCCAGACACCTATAGGTACTTATAGATGTCCACATATTCTAGGTCGGAACCGTCCAGGGTGGTGATGCTAGTCGGCGCGTGCGGGTGCAGGCAGCGAACGGTTGAAAGCATGCATTTGGTTTTACTAGCGTTTAAGAGCAGTTGGAGGCCACGGAAGGAGTGTTGTATGGCATTGAAGCTCGTTTGGAGTTAGATAGCACAGTGTCCAAGGAAGGGCCGGAAGTATATAGAATGGTGTCGTCTCGTCGTAGGTGGATCAGGGAATCGCCCGCAGCAAGAGCACATCATTGATGTATACAGAGAAAAGAGTCGGCCCGAGAATTGAACCCTGTGGTACCCCCATAGAGACTGCAGAGGACCGCGACAACATGCCCTCGGATTTGACACACTGAACTCTGTCTGCAAAGTAGTTGGTGAACCAGCGCAAGGCAGTCATTAGAAAACCGAGGCTACTGAGTCTGCCGATAAGAATATGGTGATTGACAGAGTCGAAAGCCTTGGCCAGGTCGATGAAGACGGCTGGCACAGAATGTCTTTTATCGATGGCGGTTATGATGTCGTTAGTACCTTGAGCGTGGCTGAGGTGCACCCGTGACCGGCTCGGAAACCGGATTGCACAGCGGAGAAGGTACGGTGGGATTCGAGATGGTCAGTGATCTGTTTGTTGACTTGGCTTTCGAGACCTTAGATAGGCAGGGCAGGATGGATATAGGTCTGTACAGTTTGGGTCCAGGGTGTCTCCCCTTTGAAGAGGGGATGACCGCGGCAGCTTTCCAATCCTTGGGGATCTCAGATGATACGAAGGAGAGGTTGAACAGGCTGGTAATAGGGGGTGCGACAATGGCGGCGGACAGTTTCAGAAATAGGGGGTCCAGATTGTCAAGCCCAGCTGATTTGTATGGGTCCAGGTTTTCCAGCTCTTTCAGAACATCTGCTATCTGGATTTGGGTAAAGGAGAAGCTGGGGAGGCTTGGGCGAGTAGCAGCGGGGGGGGCGGGCTGTTGGCCAAGGTTGGAGTCGCCAGGGGAAGGCAATGGCGCCGCATTGAGAATGCTTGTTGAAGTCTTCGATTATCACGGATTTATCGGTGGTGACCGTTTTACCTAGCCTCAGTGCAGTGGGCAGCTGGGAGGAGGTGCTCTTGTTCTCCATGGACTTTACAGTATCCCAGAACTTTTGTGGAGTTAGAGCTACAGGATGCGAATTTCTGCTTGAAAAAGCTGGCCTTTGCTTTCCTGACTGACTGCGTGTATTGGTTCCTGACTTCCTGAACAGTCATATAGTCATGATAAGCAGTGAAAAAATAAGTCTATATACATGTGTGAGCAAGTGAGGTGAGATAAGGGAGGTGAAGGCAAAAAATATATGTATAAATAAATAAAAATATAAAAGGCCATGGTGGCGAAGTAAATACAACACAGCAAGTAAAATAAAAACTAAAACACTGAAATGGTTGGTTTGCCAGTGGAAGAGCGCAAAGTAGAGAAGAAATAATGGGGTGCAAAGGAGCAAATAAATAAATAAATACAGTAGGTAAAGAGGTAGTTGTTTGGGCTAATTATAGATGGCTATGTACAGGTGCAGTAATCTATGAGCTGCTCTGACAGCTGGTGGCTTAAAGCTAGTGAGGGAGATAAGTGTTTCCAGTTTCAGAGATTTTTGTAGTTCGTTCCAGTCATTGGCAGCGAGAACTGGAAGGAGAGGCGGCCAAAGGAAGAATTGGTTTTGGGGGTGACCAGAAGAGATAAACCTGCTGGAGCGCGTGCTACAGGTAGTGTTTGCTATGGTCGACCAGCGAGCTGAGATAAGGGGGACTTTACCTAGCAGGGTCTTGTAGATGACCTGGAACCAGTGGGTTTGGCGACGAGTATGAAGCGAGGGCCAGCCAACGAGAGTGTACAGGTCGCAGTGGTGGGTAGTATAGGGGCTTTGGTGACAAACGGATGGCACTGTGATAGACTGCATCCAATTTATGAGGTAGGGTTTGGAGGGCTATTTTGTTAAATGACATTCAGCGAAGTCGAGGATTGGTAGGATGGTCAGTTTTACAAGGGTATGTTTGGCAGCATGAGTGAAGGATGCTTTGTTGCGGAATAGGAAGCCAATTCTAGATTTAACTTTGGATTGGGATGTTTGATGTGAGTCTGGAAGGAGAGTTTACAGTCTAACCAGACACCTAGGTATTTGTAGTTGTCCACATATTCTAAGTCAGAGCCGTCCAGAGGTAGTGATGTTGGACAGGCGGGCAGGTGCAGGCAGCGATCGGTTGAAGAGCATGCATTTAGTTTTATCTTGTATTTAAGAGCAATTGGAGGCCACGGAAGGAGAGTTGTATGGCATTGAACTCGCCTTGGAGGGTTGTTAACACAGTGTCAAAAGAAGGGCCAGAAGTATACAGAATAGTGTCGTCTGCGTAGAGGTGGGATCAGAGAATCACCAGCAGCAAGAGCGACATCATTGATGTATACAGAGAAGAGAGTCGGTCCAAGAATTGAACCCTGTGGCACCCCCATGAAGACTGCCAGAAGGCCCGGACAACAGACCCTCCGATTTGACACACTGAACTCGATCAGAGAAGTAGTTGGGTGAACCAGGCGAGGCAATCATTAGAGAAACCAAGGCGTGTCGAGTCTGCCGATGAGATGGTGGTGATTGACAGAGTCAAAGCCTTGGCCAGGTCAATGAATACGGCTGCCAGTATTGTTTCCTATCGATGGGGTTAAGATATCGTGTTATGACCTTGAGCGTGGCTGAGGTGCACACCATACAGTCTGAAACCAGTTGCATAGCGGAGAAGGTATGGGGGATTCCGAATGGTCGGTAATATCTGTTTTGTTGACTTCGGCTTTCGAAGACTTAGAAGGGCAGGTGGATAGATTCGGTCCTGTAGCTGTTAGGGTCAACGAGTGTCCCCCTTTGAAGAGGGGGATAACCGCAGCTGCTTTCCAATCTTTGGAATCTCAGACGACACGAAAGAGAGGTTGAAAAGGCTGAGTAATAGGGGTGGCAACAATTTCAGGCAGATAGTTTTAGAAAGAAAGGTCCAGATTATCTAGCCCGGCTGATTTGTAAGGGTCCAGATTTTGCAGCCTTTTAGAAATCAGCTGACTGTATTTGGGAGAAAAGAAAATGGGGAAGGCTTGGGCGAGTAGCAGAGGGGAGGGCAGTGCTGTTTGTCCGGGTAGGGGGTAGCCAGGTGGAAAGCAGTGGCCAGCCGTGGAAAAATGCTTATTGAAATTTCTCAATTATAGTGGATTTGTCGGGTTGGTGACAGTGTTTCCTATCTTCAGAGCAGTTGGAAGCTGGGAGGAGGTGTTCTTATTCTCCATGGACTTTACAGTGTCCCAGAACTTTTTTTGAATTTGTTGTTGCAGGAAGCAAATTTCTGCTTGAAAAAGCTAGCCTTGGCTTTTCTAACTGCCTGTGTATACTGGTTTCTAGCTTCCCTGAAATGGTTGCATATCACCGGGGGCTGTTCGATGCTAATGCAGAACGCCAAGGATGTTTTTCTGTGGTTAAGGGCAGTCAGGTCAGGAAGAGAAC
The DNA here is from genome assembly GCF_002910315.2 of Salvelinus sp. IW2-2015. Taxonomy (NCBI): domain Eukaryota; kingdom Metazoa; phylum Chordata; class Actinopteri; order Salmoniformes; family Salmonidae; genus Salvelinus; species Salvelinus sp. IW2-2015. The sequence continues at coordinate 10,976,230 of NC_036839.1, read as the reverse complement.
CAAGGGCTATATCTGTTCCTGGTTCTAAATTTCTTGAATGGGGCATGCTTATCAAGATGGTGATGGAAGGCATTTTTTAAAACATGTCCAGGCATCCTCTACTGACGGGATGAGATCAATTCCTTCCAGGATACTCGGCCAGGTCGATTAGAAAGGCCTGCTCGCTGAAGTGTTTCAGGGGAGCGTTTGACAGTGATGAGTGGAGGTCGTTTGACCGCTGACTGCCATTACGGTGCAGGCAATGAGGCAGTGATGCTGAGATCTTGGTTGAAAACAAGCAGAGGTGTAATTTGGAGGGCAAGTTTGTTAGGATGAATATCTATGCGGGTACCCGTGTTTTTACGGAATTGGGGTGGTACCTGGTAGGTTCATTGATAATTTGTGTGAGATTGAGGGCATCAAGCTTAGATTGTAGGGTGGCTTGGGGTGTTAAGCATGTTAAAATGAGGTCCTAGCAGCACGAGCTCTGAAGATAGATGGGGGAAAATCAGTTCGCATATAGTGTCCAGAGCACAGCTGGGGCAGAGGGTGGTCTAATAGCAGGCGGCAACGGTGAGAGACTTGTTTTTAGAGAGGTGGATTTTTAAAAAGTAGAAGTTCAAATTGTTTTGGGACCGACCTGGATAGTAAAACAGAATCTGCAGGCAATTTTGCAATAGATTGCAACACGCCCTTTTGGCCGTTCTATCTTGTCTGAAAATCTTGTAGTTGGGGATGAAAATGTCAGAATTTTTGGTGGTCTTTCTAAGCCAGGATTCAGACACGGCTAAAACATCCGGGTTGGCAGAGTGTGCTAAAGCAGTGAAACAAAACAACTTAGGGAGGAGGCTTCTAATGTTAACATGCATGAAGCCAAGGCTATTACGGTTACAGAAGTCATTCAAAAGAGAGCGCCTGGGGAATAGGAGTGAGACTAGGCTAGCAGGGCCTTGGATTACCTCTACATCACCAGAGGAACAGAGGAGGAGTAGGATAAGGGTACGGCTAAAAGCTATGAGAATTGGTCGTCTAGAACTTCTAGAGCAGAGAGTAAAAAGGAAGTTTCTGGGGGCGGTAGGGAAATCGTAGCTGGCCGGGTAGATGGCTATCGGTAGCAAGATAGCATAGTATGGAAGTCTATTTGTAGATACCTCGTGCGTTTCCGTCGGTAGGTTAGTGGGGTTCCGTGTGGTAGAGGGGATCAATCCAAATTGGCAAAATAGATATAGTGACCCAAGAAAAAAATAAAATAAATAAATAATAATAATAATTGTCCGATATACTTATTCAGATAGCAGCCGATAAGACAGCTAACGGTTAGCGGGCCCCAGATGAGCGTTCAGGTAACGTCGGGACGGAGGTGCCAGTTGGATAACTCCCTCGGGCAGATAACGTCGGCAGTCAGTCGTGAAGGCCCGGTGGGGCTCCGTATCTGCAGCAACAACAAAACAAAAAAATTATAATAATAATAAAAAAAAAAAAAAAATTAAAATTAAAAAAACGGGTCCGGATAGGTGACTGTAGCCCAGGAATGGCTGATGGAACTCCTCAGCTGGCTAGCTCCGGAATGATTTGAGTTTGCTCCGGGATCGACGTAAGCCAATAGTCACACGGTTTGCAGCTAGCTAGCTGCAAATGTCCAGAGCCTGCGGCTGAAATCCGGGGAAACTGAGAGAAAAAAAAAGTCCCGGAATGCTCCGGTCCGAGTCGCGTTGCACAAAAGTGCCGGTAGATTATCGAGCTAAAGGAATAGCTGATGACCACAAAACGTGGGCAGCTGAAACACCAACGCTAGCCAGCAAACCGGCTAATTTCTGGGCAGCTACAGATTAGCTTCTGGCTAGCTATCGGATAGCTTCTGGTTAGCTTTCTGGCTAGCTTCTGAATTAGCCCCTGGCTAGCTTCCACGGTGGATTTTCAGATTTGAGGTAAATAATACTTTTTTGTAATTGGTGAAGCGGGTTGCAGGAAAGCTTTTGCAGGAAAGCTTTTGTAGTTGAGTTCTTGGATAATAAAATATATAAAAGATATGCGAAGAAAGGTGTAAATATATATATATACAGGACACGACAATACGAAACAGAAATGACGTCTGAACTGCTAAGCCATCTTGGGAAAAAAAAAACTCATACAAACTGAGGCAGCAGACTTTGAAAATTTAAATTTGTGTCATTCTCAAAACTTTTGCCCACGACTATATGTACACTTCTGGCTCACTGGGAATGTGATGAAAGAAATAAAAGCTGAAAAAAAGCATTCTCTCTACTATTATTCTGACATTTCACAATCTTAAAATAAAGTGGTGATCCTAACTGACCTAAAACAGGGAATTTTTACTGGGATTAAATGTCAGGAATTGTGAAAACTGAATTTAAATGTATTTGGCTAAGGTGTATGTAAACTTCCGACTTCAACTGTATATATTATTGTTATTATTTTATGGTGTGGTGGGGGTGAGTGCAACGCAAACTGATTATAACTTTAAGTTAAGTATAACTATAAGCAATCTAAGATCAAAGATCAAATAAATGATTTCCAGCTCAGGGGTCCAGCTATGCATTTGGTTTGCTAACTTGTTAGCAGAATGGCTAGATGTCAAGATCAAGCTTCTTGGTTACAGCAGAGACATTCAATCCCCTCCTGGATCAAGATTCCTGTTGCCTAAATTGTTTTGTTCTTAAAAAATTGTTTTTAAAATAAATGTAATCGAAAATGTGATCTACGTAATCCCCAAAATGAATTATTTATCGAGAGGACCATAAATAATAACTAGCAATTCTGCATACTCAAAGAAAGGTTAAACGCTCTCCTTTCTGGTAAAAATAGTAATAAATTGCTGAGATGTAGTCACTTTACTAGGATTAAATGTCAGGAATTGTGAAAAACTGAGTTTAAATGTATTTGGCTAAGGTGTATGTAAACTTCCGACTTCAACTGTAGGTTATCATTGTAATGGTTACCCTTCGATAAAGTGCTCTGATATTCGCCGTATTGATGACTAAGTAGTATTATTAAGTGTAGATTGTGGTTGTACGGTAGATGTCTGACCTATACCATTCCAAATAAGCCTTCTGATGGCAAATCATTTTAATTTACATTAAGGTATGAACAGAACATGAGTCACTTTCCTGGAAATGTGGAAGTAAAAAAAACATGTTTTTACATACAGTAAGTACACACAGCTGGTACAGCATTATACATGAAAGCTCAAAACTGTAGTTTAAAGCTCTTTACACTCCTGGGCTTTGTAATTGATGACTGCTAAAATCTGCAGTAGCAGACAGGTAATTCAAAATAGCATTTCCCCAACCTACAAAACATTTTTATCATCAAACAAACACGCTCGGCAAACGCAAAGCCCTGGAAACCTGCGAGAGGTGGCCATGGCATTTCTGTTGGGAAAAGAACATGTCAATATCAAATTGATGTCTTAAGGAGTGTAGAAATGTTTTCTGTCAGAAGCCCACTGATACATGAGTAATGAAAGTGGGCTGTAGCTGAAGCACATTCGGCAGAGAGAGACAAGGCCATTGCCCATATATTTCATTATTCATCCGTCTACCGTGTGGTTACTGGTCCAGAGAATATCTACATCCACCTTTCCTCATGTGACACTTCTAGGAATACAGCAGGATTTCCTTGTTCAGTTAATCTATGTATAAATATTGGATTCCCTCCCTCCAAGACCAACATCTCACTTAGGCCATGTCGCAATAACCTTTCCTTCCTCCCAAAGTGTGCACTTGCTCACTTCTCTTTACTGATTTGAAAGGAAATGGCCGGTATAAGAATATGATGAAAATTCCTACTAGCCCATACCTCCACCAATCCAATGCTTTTAGATTTGTGGTAAGTAGTGAACGAGTGCACACTTCAGGAAGGAGACAATATTATTGGGATGCAGGCTTGGATTGCAGATTGCTGCTCACCTTTTGTAATGGCAACAGCAATGTGTTGTGTAGCAGTGCAAAATACTGAAAATATCATTAGCTTTTTCCGTAATCCTTTACCAGTCCCTCCAGGATTCTGCGATCGCATAATTCAATGGAAAATCAATTCTGACCAATCATCACACTTTTACCGCATAAAAGGGTCCAATCAAAAAAGGGTTTGCAATTTCGACCACTTACCACGGGAAAAACGCTTAATCAAACCACACGTCAACAAACTTTTTATCCCAGTCAGTGTAGGAAGCGGATGGTTGATGACTGACAGATTACGACCGACAGAACAGAAACCCATCTCATCTACCAACAAATAAAAGCTAAAGTCACTTTGAATCAGCAATACATGTGAAATGATGTCCGAACAGCCACCATAGCAGCAGCAGATCACCGTGAACGAAGCAATACCAAGGAAATCTGTGGTAGGGATGTGCAATTCGCAAACAATTCTTCTTTTTACCGACTCAAAAATCATTATTATTTTCTGGAACTGATGGTCGCAATGAATGACAATGAAGGACTGATACACCCGGCTCAGCAGAGTGGATCCAGACTCAGAGAGGTGTTCAGACCAACAACTGTCTATCATACGGTCTGTGCACGCAAGAAAATAGATCAAATCAAATCACATTTTATTTGTCACATGTGCCGAATACACCATGCGTAGACCTTACAGTGAAATGCTTACTTACACACCCTTAACCAACAATGTTTTAAGAAGTTAAGAAAAATAAGTTAAGTAAAAAAATAGAAAATATAAGTAACAAATAATTAAACGGCAGCAGTAAAATACAATAGCGAGGCTATATACAGGGGGTACCGGTACAGAGTCAATGTGCGTGGGCACCGGTTAGTATAAGTAATTGAGGTAATATCTACATGTAGGTAGAGTTAAAGTGACTGTGCATAGATGATAAACAGAGAGTAGCAGCATAAAAGAGGGGTCTGGGTAGCCCTTTTCAGCTGTTCAGGAGTCTTATGGCTTGGGGGTAGAAACTGTGAAGAAGCCTTTTGGACCTAGACTTGGCGCTCTGGTACCGCTTGCCGTGCGGTAGCAGAGAGAACAGTCTATGACTAGGGTGGCTGGAGTCTTTGACAATTTTTAGGGCCTTCCTCTGACACCACCTGGTATAGAGGTCCTGGATGGCAGGACGTTTGGCCCCAGTGATGTACTGGGCCGTACGCACTACCCTCTGTAGTGCCTTGCGGTTGGAGGCCGAGCCGTTGCCATACCAGGCAGTGATGCAACCAGTAAGGATGCTCTCGATGGTGCAGCTGTAAAACCTTTTGAGGATCTGAGGACCCATGCCAAGTCTTTTCAGTCTCCTGAGGGGGAATAGGTTTTGTCGTGCCCTCTTCACGACTGTCTTGGTGTGCTTGGACCATGTTAGTTTGTTGGTGATGTGGACACAAAGGAACTTGAAGCTCTCAGATCATGCTGCAGGCAGCATAGTGACGTATTCTGCTTAAAATATTACCAGAAATAAGTACATATTTTTGCTTTATACGAAATTAACGTGATAAAAACAAAAATTATAAATCACAAATTGCAATGCAAAATTTCAGTAAAGCCGCCGCAAAACTCAAGCATTCTTGCGCACAGATATCACAAAAAAAACATTGCAAAATCCTGGACGGACTGCTTTACAGCTAAACTCATGACAGAATGTGATGTATAGGTGACTGACTAGCTGCAAGGTATGAAGTCTTAAAACTGCAAAAACGCTAAATGAACACATGAAAAGACACGAATTGGCTACCCATGCAAAAATGTTGTTGAGCCAAATAAACAAATATTGCTGCACATATACAGTGCCTTCGGAAAGTACTCAGACCCCTTGACTTTTTCCACATTTTATTACATTACAGCCTTATTCTAAAATGGATTAAATAAATAAAAAATCCTCAGCAATCTACACACAATACCCCATAATGAAAAAGCGAAAAACAGGTTTTTGCAAATGTATTAATATAAAAAACACAGAAAAAACATATTTTCATAAGTATTCAGACCCTTTGCTACAGTATGTGATTTTGCATCCTGTTTCATTTGATCATCCTTGAGATGTTTCTACAACTTGATTGGAGTACACCTGTGGTAAAGTCGATTGAATGGACATGATTTGGAAAGGCACACACCTGTCTATATAAGGTCCCACAGTTGACAGTGCATGTCAGAGCAAAAATCGAGCCATGAGGTCGAAGGAATTGTCCGTAGAGCTCTGAGACAGGATTGTGTCGAGGCACAGATCTTGGGAAGGGTACATTTCTGCAGCATTGAAGGTCCCCAAGAACACAGTGGCCTCCATCAATCTTAAATGGAAGAAGTTTGGAACCACCAAGACTCTTCCTAGAGCTGGCCGCCCGGCCAAACTGAGCAATCGGGGGAGAAGGGCCTTGGTCAGGGAGGTGACCAAGAACCTGATGAAAACCTGCTCCAGAGCGCTCAGGACCTCAGACTGGGGCGAAGGTTCACCATCCAACAGGACAACGACCCTAAGCACAAAGTCAAGACAACACAGGAGTGGCTTCGGGACAAGTCTCTGAATATCCTTGAGTGGCCCAGTCAGAGCCCGGACGTGAACCTGATCGAACATTGCTGGAGAGACCTGAAAATAGCTGTGCAGCGATGCTCCCCATCCAACCTGACAGAGCTTGAGAGGATCTGCAGAGAAGAATGGGAGAAACTCGCCAAATACAGGTGTGCCAAGCTTGTAGTGTCATACCCAAGAACACTATATGCTGAAATTGCTGCCAAAGCTGCTTCAACAAAGTACTGAGTAAAGGGTCTGAATACTTATGTAAATGTGATATATATACACTACCGTTCAAAATGTTGGAGTCACTTAGAATTGTTCTTGTTTATGAAAGAAAAGCACCTTTTTTGTCCATTAAAATAACATCAAATTGATCAGAAATACAGTGTAGACATTGTTAATGTTGTAAATGACTATTGTAGCTGGAAACGGCAGATTTTTTACTGAATATCTACATTGCGCTGTCCTGTGAAGGGAGTAGTATACAGCGTTGTACGAGATCTTCAGTTTCTTGGCAATTTCTCAAATAGAATAGCCTTTATTTCTCAGAACAAGAATAGACTGACGAGTTTCAGAAGAAAGTACTTTGTTTCTGGCCATTTGGAGCCTATAATCGAACCCACAAATACTGATGCTCCAGATACTCTTTCAAAAACAAGGACATTTCTAAGTGACCCCAAACTTTTGAACGGTAGTGTATATATATATTTTTTTGAATTAGCAAACATTTCCCAAAACAATTTTTGCTTTGTCATGATGGGGTATTGTGTGTAGATTGGTGATGGGGAAAAAAACAATTTAATCAAGTACCTCAGTCCATCAACCTCGATTCCCTTAATTTTATAGTTTAGAGAATTGAATGAACATGTGACTAAGGTCAGACGGTGAGACCTGAGATCTATCACACTCATCATTTACATTTGGATATAAACTCAGCAAAAAAAGAAACGTCCTCTCACTGTGAACTGCATTTTATTTTCAGCTAAATTAACACGTGTAAATATTTATATTTATAAACATAACAAGATTCAACAACTGTGACATAAACTGAACAAGTTCCACAGACATGTGACTAACAGAAATGGAATAATGTGTCCCTGAACAAAGGGTGGGGTCAAAATCAAAAGTAACAGTCAGTATCTGGTGTGGCCACCAGCTGCATTAAGTACTGCAGTGCATCTCCTCATGGACTGCACCAGATTTGCCAGTTCTTGCTGTGAGGTGTTACCCCACATTTCTGGGGGGAATGGCCCAAGCCCTCACCCTCCGATCCAACAGGTCCCAGACGTGCTCTTTGGGATTGAGATCCGGGCTCTTCGCTGGCCATGGCAGAACACTTACATTTCTGTCTTGCAGGAAATCACTCACAGAACGAGCAGTATGGCTGGTGGCATTGTCATGCTGGAGGGTCATTTCAGGATGAGTCTACAGGAAGAGTACTACATGAGGGAGGAGGATGTCTTCCCTGTAACGCACAGCATAGAGATTGCCTGCAATGACAACAATCTCAGTCCGATGATGCTGTGACACACCGCCCCAGACCATGACGGACCCTCCACCTCCAAATCGATCCCGCTCTAGAGTACAGGCCTCGGTGTAACGCTCATTCCTTCGACGATAAACGTGAATCCGACCATCACCCCTGGTGAGACAAAACCGCGACTCGTCAGTGAAGAGCACTTTTTGCCAGTCCTGTCTAGTCCAGCGACGGTGGGTTTGTGCCCATAGGCGACGTTGTTGCCGGTGATGTCTGGTGAGGACCTGCCTTACAACAGGCCTACAAGCCCTCAGTCCAGCCTCTCTCTGCCTATTGCGGACAGTCTGAACACTGATGGAGGGATTGTGCATTCCTGGTGTAACTCGGGCAGTTGTTGTTGCCATCCTGTAACTGTCCCGCAGGTGTGATGTTTGGATGTACCGATCTTGTGCAGATGTTGTTACACGTGGTCTGCCACTGCGAAAACGATCAGCTGTCCTTCCTGTCTCCCTGTAGCTCTGTCTTAGGCGTCACACAGTACGGACAGTAGAAATGTATTGCCCTGGCCACATCTGCAGTCCTCATGCCTCCTTGCAGCATGCCTAAGGCAGGTTCACGCAGATGAGCAGGGACCATGGGCATCTTTCATTTGGTGTTTTTCTGAGTCAGTAGAAAGGCCTCTTTAGTGTCCTAAGTTTTCATAGCTGACCTTAATTGCCTGCCGTCTGTAAGCTGTTAGTGTCTTACCGACCATTCCACAGGTGCATGTTCATTAATTGTGTATGGTTCCTTGAACAAGCATGGGAAACAGTGTTTAAATCCTTTACAATGAAGATCTGTGAAGATATTTAGATTTTTACGAATTATCTTTGAAAGACAGGGTCCTTTTTTTGCTGAGTCTATGTCAGACAATCTGGATTTGGAAAAATGCACCCTATGTAAACCTTAAATTGTATGAGACCAAGATGAGCACAAGATGTAGTGGAGCGTACTCTATCAATTGCCTCATCCCACCACTCCTGTGTAAATTCATCACCCATTTCCCGTTTCTAAGCAGATTTAATTTTGTTGGTGGAGTGTTTGTCGAAAATTGGGAGGAGACAATGCCTAATTTGAAGGTAATGGAAAAAGTGAGATGGAGGCAAAGAGTATTTTGAGGCCAGGTTGGGAAAACTAGAAAAAAATATATTTACATATAAGTCTTGGAAGAACTTAATACCTTTCCTTGTCCAGTGAGAGAAAGCATTATCTATTAGAGAAGCGGGGAATAAGTTATTCTTATCAATAGGACCCATAATAGATGCAGCTGAGAATTTGAAACGTCGTCGAAACTGGTACCAAATCTTAGTTCGGTAGTGCCAGAGAAGGAGAAGGAGCCAAAGTTCTCCAGAATAGAAAGGATGGAAGGTAAACAGGTTACAAGGTTATTTACATAGGTTATCATTATATGCAAATGATTTGTTACTCTATGTTCAACTCCTTCCCGTGTTACACCTTGGAAAGAGGAGGCTGCCCGTAACGCTACTGAAAGGGGCTCAATGGCGATGGCAAATAATAAAGGGGACAGTGGGCAGCCTTGGCGTATCCCACGCTCCAGGGCAAAATAATCAGAACAGGTGTCATTGGTACAGACACTGGCCTGGGGAGATGTATACAAGAGATGGATCCATGAGCTAAATTTGTCCCCAAATCAATTTTTTTTAAGAGCAGCAAATAGGTACTCCCACTCAATTCTGTCGAATGCCATATCTGTATCTAGGGAGATTACCACTTCAGGGGAGTTGGAGAATTGTTTAGAATAAATAATGTCAAACAGCGTCCGAATGTTAAAAAAATTATATCTGTCCTTTATAAAGCTGGTTTGTTCCTGTGATACGAGTCCTGGTAAGACTACTTCCAAACGCCTAGCTATCATCTTCGCCAGCAACTTTACATCCACATTAAGGAGACTTAGGGGCCTAAATGAAGAACAGGAAGTGGAGTCTTTCCCCTTCTTAAGGAGAAGCGTTATTGAAGCCTGTGTTAGGTTAGGTGGCAACGAGCCATGTTCAAGTTATTCATTATACATAGATAGAAGTAAAGGGGCTAACTTGTTATAGAATTTCTTACAGAACTCAGTTGGAAACCCATCAAGCCCTGGAGCCTTGCTGCTCTGCATTGACCTGATAGATTGAATAACTTCTTCAAGGCTGAGAGGGGAATCAAGGTCATCTGCAGTTTCAGCCTCAACTGTGGGAGTCTCCAGTTCACCCAAAAATGTAGTCATATTGGCAGTATCTGATGGAAATTCAGACAGGGAGGAATAGAAATACGGTGTCATTGATCACCGTAGGGTCAGATATCAAGCTATGAGAGGAATCTTTAATTTGGGGAATCAGGTAGCAGCACTGCGTTTGAATTGGTGTGCGAGCACACGACTTGCCCTGGCACCATGTTCATAGTAGGTACCACGTGAATGCAATAGTAACCGCTCTGCATCTGTAGTGGACAAGAGATTGAATTCAGATTGTAAATTCAAGCGTTGCTTATATAGCTCTGGGGATGGCGTCAGGGCATACTGATGGTCTGAGTCAAGGATGGCTTTAGTGAGTTCTTCTATTTTAGCTTTCCGAGTTTTGTTTAAATGAGAAGAATAAGAAATAATTATCCTCTAAGATAGGCCTTAAGTGATTCCCATAAGAGAGAATGAGAGGTTGAGCTTGTCTGATTTGAAAAAAAGAAAATGATCAATAGAAGTGGAGATAACGTTACAGAAGTCTGCATCAGACGGGAGAAGAGAATTGAATCTCCAGAGAGGTGTACGAGTTTGTCGTGATAGGACTATGTTGAGGGCTAAAGGTCCATGGTCAGAAATTACAATGGGTAAATATTCAGAAGAGGTGACATTTGTTAGTAACTTATGATCAATAAAGAAATAGTCAATACGAGAAAAATAATGGTGTACATGTGAAAAGAAAGAATATTCTCTTGGGATTCTGAACCATAAAATCTGAGAAGGACATTGACATAGCAGAAGGAGACATAGTTCTGGGGTTGGAGCGGTCTAAAGCCGGGCTAATAACACAATTCAGATCCCCGCAAATATCAAAAGATGGGTGTTCAGAGAAGGGATTTTCCCCAGCAACCCATTGGCAAATTCAACATCATCAAAATTGGGAGCATATACATTGACCAATATTACACGTGTGTGCCAAATGATTAGTTATGATTAAATATCTCCCATTACTGTCTGAAATAACATTAGTAGTAGAGAAGTGTATTATTTTACTAACCAAAATTGCAACCCCTCTGGCTTTGGAGTTAAAGTCTGAATGGAAAACCTGACTAAACCTGGAGTTTTGTAGCCTTGTGTGATCTTTAATGTGTAAATGGGTCTGCTTTTAGCTTTTTCAAATGAGAGAAGACCCCGGACCTCTTGACAGGATTGTTCATTGCCTTAGTATTCCAAGATAAAAACTTTATAGGATTAGGCCTACCTATGGTACTATTATTAGCGTTTTTAGCCACCTAAAATATTGAAAGGAAAAGGTTCTGAAAACAGACCAAGCATTTGCAAAGATAAGAGAAAACTAACAGAGAAAACGAATGAAAAAAGCTAAGAAAATAAATTAATAATAGGACCGAAAATGGTCACTCTCCTCTCCTCCCACCCAAACCTAAAGTCTCTGTCCCCAGCGATTGGAGACAGCAGGTTTAAGTTTGCGCAGCTTCGATGCATATAAACAGAAAACCTTCCCATCCTAATGCAGAGGCTCCATAGCACCAGTCGTGAAATACATTTGAAAAGGCATTCACCAAACGGTAAAGTAGGTCAACAGATAACCAAAACAAACACCCCATAACAGTGAAACGGAACTGTCCTGACTCAGGGAGTCTTCAATCAGTGCAACAGGTACAATGTGTTTTAAGGATGGCCAAATAAGTGTCCACAGTATGTTACCCTGTTACAAAAAAAGGGGGCAGAGTGTCTGTACATGTACGAATGATCAATAGGGCGTAATAAAGTGGTGAAAAGTCCTTCAGTAAGTATCTAGACGAAAAGAAAGGAAAAAAACAACAGCGGAAATCTCTGCAAAAGCCTGGAATTGTAGCCATGCAATACTACGTTAGCCATCTAGCCAAATAAAAATGACCTCCCAAATGTGTAGCTTAAATGACAACCACACAAGACAGTATTAGTAATTTTTATCAGTTCAATAACATTAGTGTTTCTGCCGAGTAGAAAAGGAATGGCAACAGGGAGAATAAAAAAATGCCCTGCTGTAAAAGTCAGACATACCTTCAACTTAGAGGCTATGCATGTTACCTGGCAAAAGAGTAGGTCATAGATCCAAGATACGGCTCAGAAGTGACTGTCGAACCAATGCTGAGCGTCCTCGTGGGAGTCGAATTGTAGCTTCCCCCGGCATGTTCAATGTGTAGACAAGCAGGGAAGCGGAGTGAGAATTTCACTTTCCTCTCATGAAGTCTGCGTTTCACATTGAGGAATTTAGCTATTTTCTTGGCGACATTCGAGGTCAGGAAAGATGAACACCTTGCGTTCGCAGAAGTGTAGCTGGTCTCTGCCCTGCCTCTGGAGGATGTACTCCTTGTCACCGTATTAGTGAAAACGGACGATAAACACGCTAGGCTTGGAGTTGTCGTCTCCGCCCGCTGGGGAGGGGCCAATGCGGTGGGCTCTATCCAGCTTCGGGGGTGATGGAATGATGGCCCGACCCAGCATATCCATGAAGAATTCTGACATGAACTTAACTGAGTCCCTTCCTTCACGTTTCTCTGGTATACCAACAACACGAAGATTGCAACGGCGAGAACGGGATTCCAGGTCATTGGTCTTGTCAATCAGTTTTTGGTTTTCGGAGCTCAGATGGGCGACCATTTTCTCAAGTGCTACTATGCGGTCACTGTAGTCACATAGGTCATGTTCAAAGCCTACAATTCGGCAGCCTTGTTCATCCGCAGCGGCTCGGACACCATCTAGGATGGCGGAGAAGGGGGCCAGTGCAGCATCGATGGCAGTTGAGCATAGTGGCAATGGTAGCTGGAATTTCCAAGACCAGAACCGTACAGAGGTTCTGAAGATCTGTGGGGAGTGTGACTGCATGAGGCTCTGTAACAGTTGGACTGGAGTCGGCGCCATTACCATTCACGTTTGCCATCGCGGTTGAAACGTTAGTTACAGTTCTTCTGCTCCTCAGGACGTGTGGGATTTGAATCAAAAAGGTAACTTGCGAACTCATCAATCAAATATTATATGTAAGAAAGTGGAATGCAAAGTACAAATTTGGCTAAATTAACTGATGCGTAGGAGCCTCGTTCACAAGCTTTTTCTCCATTCACATGCTAAACCGGAACCAAATCAGCATAAATTCTTCTAGGTATACTTGCACAGTTATTGAAGGAACTCGGCAGGTGGGTTGGGCCAAACATCTTGGAGAACTAACCACAGTTCTTCTGTGGATGGTATTGCATGATGGATAAGTATCTGCCTGTACTTCTCAGCATTGAGGAGACCATTAATTCTGACCAAATCCCCAACTCCATTTTCAGAAATGCAGCCCCAAACTTGCAAGGAACCTCCACCATGCTTCACTGTTGCCTACACTCATTCGTGTACCGCTCTCCAGCTCTTCGGTGAACAAATTGCCTTCTGCTACAGCCAACTATTTTGACTCATCAGTCCAGAGCACCTGCTGCCATTTTTCTGCACCCCAGTTCCTGTGTTTTCGTGCATAGTTGAGTCGCTTGGCCTTGTTTCCACGTCGGAGGTATGGCTTTTTGGCCGCAAGTCTTCCATGAAGGCCACTTCTGACCAGACTTCTCCAGACAGTAGATGGGTGTACCAGAGTCTCACTGTTTTCTGCCAATTCTGAGCTGATGGCACTGCTGGACATCTTCTGATTGCGAAGGGAAGTAAGCATGATGTGTCTTTCATCTGCTGCAGTAAGTTTCCTTGGCCGACCACTACGCAGTGGTGGTCCTCTTTGTGCTTCTTCAAAAGAGCTTGGACAGCACATCTGGAAACCCCTGTCTGCCTTGAAATGTCTGCGTGGGAGAGACCTTGCTGATGCAGTATAACTACCGTGTGTCTTGTTGCTGTGCTCAGTCTTGCCATGGTGTATGACTTTTGAGTTTTATTCCTCCTACACAGCTTTTTCTGTTTCAGTTAATGATTGTGTTTCAACCTACATATTGAATGGATGATTATTAGCACCTGTTTGGTATAATTGTTTAATCATACACCTGACTATATGCCTACAAACTCCCTGACTTTGTGCAAGTGTACCAGCAAGAATTGATGCTGTTTTTTAAAAATATAATTTTTATTTCACCTTTATTTTACCAGGTAGGCAAGTTCTCATTTGCAACTGCGACCTGGCCAAGATAAAGCATAGCAATTCGACACATACAACAACACAGGGTTACACATGGAATAAACAAAACATACAGTCAATAATAGAGTAGAAAAATAAGTCTATAGACAATGTGAGCAAATAAGGTGAGATAAGGGAGGTAAAGGCAAAAAAGGCCATGGTGGCGAGGTAAATACAATATAGCAAGTAAAACACTGGAATGGTAGATTTGCAGTGGAAGAATGTGCAAAGTAGAAATATAAATAATGGGGTGCAAAGGAGCAAAATAAATAAATACAGTAGGGGAAGAGGTAGTTGTTTGGGCTAAATTATAGATGGGCTATGTACAGGTGCAGTAATCTGTGAGCTGCTCTGACAGCTGGTGCTTAAAGCTAGTGAGGGAGATAAGTGTTTCCAGCATCAGAGATTTTTGCAGTTCGTTCCAGTCATTGGCAGCAGAGAACTGGAAGGAAAGACGACCAAAGGAGGAATTGGCTTTGGGGGTGACCAGTGAGATATACCTTCTGGAGCGCGTGCTACGAGTGGGTGCTGTTATGGTGACCAGTGAGCTGAGATAAGGCGGGGCTTTACCTAGCAAAGACTTGTAGATAACCTGTAGCCAGTGGGTTTGGCGACGAGTATGAAGCGAGGGCCAACCAACAGGAGCGTACAGGTCGCAATGGTGGGGAGTGTATGGGGCTTTGGTGACAAAACGGATGGCACTGTGATAGACTGCATCCAGTTTGTTGAGTGGAGTGTTGGAGGCTATTTTATAGATGACATCACCGAAGTCGAGGATTGGTAGGATGGTCAGTTTTACGAGGGTATGTTTGGCAGCATGAGTGAAGGATGCTTTGTTGCGATATAGGAAGCCGATTCTAGATTTACTTTTGGATTGGAGATGCTTAATGTGAGTCTGGAAGGAGAGTTTACAGTCTAACCAGACACCTAGGTATTTGTAGTTGTCCACGTATTCTAAGTCAGAGTCGTCCAGAGTAGTGCTGTGCTGCTGGACGGGCGAGCAGGTGCGGGCAGTGATCGGTTGAATAGCATGCATTTAGTTTTACTTGCTTTTAAGAGCAGTTGGAGGCCACGGAAGGAGAGTTGTATGGCATTGAAGCTCATCTGGAGGTTAGTTAACACAGTGTCCAAAGAGGGGCCAGACGTATACAGAATGGTGTCGTCTGCGTAGAGGTGTATCAGAGAATCACCAGCAGCAAGAGCAACATCATTGATGTATACAGAGAAGAGAGTCGGCCCTCCGATTGAACCCTGTGGCACCCCCATAGAGACTGCCAGAGGTCCGGACAACAGGCCCTCCGATTTGACACACTGAACTCTATCAGAGAAGTAGTTGGTAAACCAGGCAAGACAATAATTTGAGAAACCAAGGCTGTCGAGTCTGCCAATAAGAATGTGGTGATTGACAGAGTCGAAAGCCTTGGCCAGGTCAATGAATACGGCTGCGCAGTAATGTCTCTTATCGATGGCGGTTATGATGTCGTTTAGGACCTTGAGCGTGGCTGAGGTGCACCCATGACCAGCTCTGAAACCAGATTGCATAGCGGAGAAGGTACGGTGGCATTTGAAATGGTCGGTAATCTGTTTGTTAACTTGGCTTTCGAAGACCTTAGAAAGACAGGGTAGGATAGATATAGGTCTGTAGCAGTTTGGGTCTAGAGTGTCACCCCCTTTGAAGAGGGGGATGACCGCGGCAGCTTTACGATCTTTGGGAATCTCAGAATATATGAAAGAGAGGTTGAACAGGCTAGTAATACGGGTTGCAACAATTTTGGCGCATAATTTTAGAAAGAGAGCGTCCAGATTGTCTAGCCCGGCTGATTTCTAGTGGTCCAGATTTTGCAGCTCTTTCAGAACATCAGCTATCTGGATTTGGGTGAAGGAGAAATGGTGGGGGCTTTGGCAGGTTGCTGTGGAGGGTGCCGGGCAGTTGACTGGGGTAGGGGTAGCCAGGTGGAAAGCATGGCCAGCCATAGAGAAATGCTTATTGAAATTCTCAATTATAGTGGATTTATCGGTGGTGACAGTGTTTCCTAGCCTCAGAGCAGTGGGCAGCTGGGAGGAGGTGCTCTTATTCTCCATGGACTTTATAGTGTCCCAGAACTTTTTTGAGTTATTACTACAGGATGCAAATTTCTGTTTGAAAAAGCTAGCCTTAGCTTCCTAAGTGCCTGTTTATATTTGTTCCTAACTTCCCTGAAAAGTTGCATATCACGGGGGCTATTCGATGCTAATGCAGAACGCCACAGGATGTTTTTGTGCTGGTCAAGGGCAGACAGGTCTGGAGTGAACCAAGGACTATATCTATTCCTAGTTCATTTTTTTTTAATGGGGCATGCTTATTTAAGATGGTGAGAAAGGCACTTTTAAAGAATAGCCAGGCATCATCTACTGACGGGATGAGGTCAATGTCATTCCAGGATACCCCGGCCGGGTCGATTAGAAAGGCCTGCTTGCAGAAGTGTTTAAGGGCGCGTTTGACAGTGATGAGGGGTGGTCATTTGGTCACAGACCCATTACGGACGCAGGCAATGAGGAAGTGATCGCTGAGATCTTGATTGAAAACAGCAGAGGTGTATTTGGAGGGCGAGTTAGTTAGGATGACATCTATGAGGGTGCCCGTGTTTACGGATTTGGAGTTGTACCTGGTAGGTTCATTGATAATTTGTGTGAGATTGAGGGCATCAAGCTTAGATTGTAGGATGGCCGGGGTGTTAAGCATGTCCCAGTTTAGGTCACCTAGTAGCACGAGCTCAGAAGATAGATGGGGGGCAATCAATTCACATATGGTATCAAGAGCACAGCTGGGGGCAGAGGGAGGTCTATAGCAAGCGGCAACAGTGAGAGACTTGTTTCTGGAAAGGTGAATTCTTAGAAGTAGAAGCTCGAATTGTTTGGGTACAGACTTGGATAGTAATACAGAACTCTGCAGGCTATCTTTGCAGTAGATTGCAACACCGCCCCCTTTGGCAGTTCTATCTTGGCGGAAAATGTTATAGTTGACGATGGAGATTTCAGGGTTTTTGGTGGTTTTCTTAAGCCAGGATTCAGACACGGCTAAGACATCTGGGTTGGCAGAGTGTGCTAAAGCAGTGAGTAAAACAAATTTAGGGAGTAGGCTTCTAATGTTAACATGCATGAAACCAAGGCTTTTACGGTTACAGAAGTCAACAAATGATAGCACCTGGGGAGTGGGGTTAGGCACTGCAGGACCTGGATTAACCTCTACATCACCAGAAGAACAGAGGAGAAGTAGGATAAGGGTACGGCTAAATGCTATACGAACTGGCCATTTAGCACGTTCGGAACAGAGAGTAAAAGGAGCAGGTTTCTGGGCTCGATAGCATAGATTCAAGGCATAGTGTACAGATAAAGGTAAGGTAGGATGTGAGTACATTGGAGGTAAACCTAGGCATTGAGTAATAATGAGAGAGATATAGTCTCTAGAGACGTTTAAACCAGGTGATGTCATCGCATATGTAGGAGGCGAAACAACATGGTTTGTTAAGGCATATTGAGCAGGGCTAGAGGCTCTACAGTGAAATAAGACAGTACTCACTAACCAGGACAGTAATGGACGAGGCATATTGATATTAGAGAGAGGTATGCGTAGCCAAGTCAACATATGGGTCCAGTGAGTGGTTGGGCTGACTGGGGACACGGCGATTCAGACAGTTAGCAGGCCGATGCTAACAAGCTAACAGTTAATAGGCCGGGGCTAAACAAGCTAGCAATTAGCAGGCCGGGGCTAAACAAGCTAGCAGTTAACAGACCGTGGCTGGCAAGCTAGTAGTTAGCAGACCGGGTTAGCAAGCAAGCAGTTAGCAGGGGCTAGCAGTTAGCAGACCGGGGCAGGCAAGCTAGCAGTTAGCAGACCGGGGCTAGCAAGTTAGCCTTTGGGGGACGTCGCGATGGGGGTAAGTCTGTTTTTGCCTCTTCGTGCGGTGACGTCGATAGACCAGTCGTGGAATTAGTAGGATTCCAGGTAGCTCTAGGTAGCTAGCAGGCCTAGCAGGTTAGCAGAATGGGCCTTCAGCGAGCGTCGCGCCTGAGGGGCCTGTTGGAGTCCTCGGGTAGATTATGTCGGTATTCCAGTCGTAGAGGATTGGCGGGGTTCCGTGCCCCGTACCGGCAGTACAAGGGGTCCGGATATTGTAGCCCAGGAGTGGGCTTCGGTGGTAGCACAGGAGCCCTGGCCGGGCTAGCTTCAGGCTAATTGGTGCTTGCTCCGGGATGGAAACGCTAGCCAGGAGTGGTCACCCGGGATAGCTAGTTGCGAAGATCCAGATGAAAATGTTCAGAGTTTGCGGTAGGAATCCGGGGATATGGAGAGAAATAGGTCCGTTATGCTCTGGTTTGAGTCACGTTGTTCGAACTGGTGAAAGCTTTCCGAGCTAAAGGTTAATGACCGCTAGCAATGGTTTGCTAACTGATAGCTGGTAGGTAGTTAGCTGGCTAGCTTCAGTTGAGGGATTCCAGATCCTAAGTAAATATAAATACTTTAGAAAAAAGCAGATCCACGCCACATTGGGTGAGGCGGGTTGCAGGAGAGTATTTAGAAGTTGAGGTTTAGGAAAATATTTTTAAAAGATGCGAAGAAAAAGATGTAAAAAGATATAAGGGACACGACAGGACAAAGACGTCTGACTGCTACGCCATCTTGGAACGTAGATCACACACAAATGAAGATAATGCTAATGCATGTTGATATACTTACGTTAGACAAAGTAATTAATCACCCTGGCCAGCCTGCCAAAAGCTTATAATGTCCATTGCAGAAATCCTAAACACTACGAAATACAGTGGGGAGAACAAGTATTTGATACACTGACAATTTTGCAGGTTTTCCTACTTACAAAGCATGTAGAGGTCTGTAATTTTTATCATAGGTACACTTCAACTGTGCGAGACGGAATCTAAAACAAAAATCCAGAAAATCACATTGTATGATTTTTAAGTAATTAATTTGCATTTTATTGCATGACATAAGTATTTGATACATCAGAAAAGCAGAACTGAATATTTGGTACAGGAAACCTAGTTTGCAATTACAGAGATCATACGTTTCCTGTAGTTCTTGACCAGGTTTGCACACACTGCAGCAGGGATTTTGGCCCACTCCTCCATACAGACCTTCTCCAGATCCTTCAGGTTTCGGGGCTGTCGCTGGGCAATACGGACTTTCGGCTCCCTCCAAAGATTTTCTATTGGGTTCAGGTCTGGAGACTGGCTAGGCCACTCCAGGACTTGAGATGCTCTTACGGAGCCACTCCTTAGTTGCCCTGGCTGTGTGTTTCGGGTCGTTGTCATGCTGGAAGACCCAGCCACGACCCATCTTCAATGCTCTTACTGAGGAAGGAGGTTGTTGGTCAAGATCTCGCGATACATGGCCCCATCCATCCTCCCTTCAATACGGTGCAGTCGTCCTGTCCCCTTTGCAGAAAAGCATCCCCAAAGAATGATGTTTCCACCTCCATGCTTCACGGTTGGGATGGTGTTCTTGGGGTTGTACTCATCCTTCTATTCCTCCAAACACGGCGAGTGGAGTTTAGAGCAAAAAGCTCTATTTTTGTCTCATCAGACCACATGACCTTCTCCCATTCCTCCTCTGGATCATCCAGATGGTCATTGGCAAACTTCAGACGGGCCTGGACATGCGCTGGCTTGAGCAGGGGACCTTGCGTGCGCTGCAGGATTTTAATCCATGACGGCGTAGTGTGTTACTAATGGTTTTCTTTGAGACTGTGGTCCCAGCTCTCTTCAGGTCATTGACCAGGTCCTGCCGTGTAGTTCTGGGCTGATCCCTCACATTCCTCATGATCATTGATGCCCCACGAGGTGAGATCTTGCATGGAGCCCCAGACCGAGGTGATTGACCGTCATCTTGAACTTCTTCCATTTTCTAATAATTGTGCCAACAGTTGTTGCCTTCTCACCAAGCTGCTTGGCTATTGTCCTGTAGCCCATCCCAGCCTTGTACAGGTCTACAATTTATCCCTGATGTCCTTACACAGCTCTCTGGTCTTGGCCATTGTGGAGAGTTGGAGTCTGTTTGATTGAGTGTGTGGACAGGTCCTTTTATACAGGTAACGAGTTCAAACAGGTGCAGTTAATACAGGTAATGAGTGGAGAACAGGAGGGCTTCTTAAAGAAAAACTAACAGCGTCTGTGAGAGCCGGAATTCTTACTGGTTGGTAGGTGATCAAATACTTATGTCATGCAATAAAATGCAAATTAATTACTTAAAAATCATACAATGTGATTTTCTGGATTTTTGTTTTAGATTCCGTCTCTCACAGTTGAAGTGTACCTATGATAAAAATGACAGACCTCTACATGCTTTGTAAGTAGGAAAACCTGCAAAATCGGCAGTGTATCAAATACTTGTTCTCCCCACTGTATGTAAATGATCAATGTCAGAAAATGACAACCCTGTAATAATGTCTTTCAAGGCCAATTGAAATCATTTGGCCATATCCCACCAACACCGTGTTTAATGGTGCCCCAGGTAATATGCGAGCAAGACCTTTGCATTAAACAAGTATTTAATCTACCTGTGCATAATATATTAATAGAAGCAAGGCTATGTGGGAGCGGGTGTTCAAAATCAAGTTAGCCTACCCTACCTTCGTAATTAGCATATAGCCTGATGTTCCTTCTCTGCACATGATTATGAGGACCGATTTGAAAACGTGGTCCTGACCAAATTGTGAACATTATCTTAGAGCAGAGACCCCTAACTATATAAGCCATAACACAGGTCATGCATTAGACCAAGTACCAGACTATTAATGTGTTCGTTCTATAAAAAATAGAAGCTTTTCAGTATAGTAAATTGTGTCTGAGCTGTAATACATCTCATCGATTGATCCCTGGACGCTCGGGCCTAGTGTTTAAACAATAATTGATTTCTCTACTCACAATGTTTATGGAAGAATTGATTCCAACACATCAGAAGCTGCTGGGCTTCTAATCAGTTTTGGTGGATTTAGTCAAAATGTTGTTCTGAGTATTACATTGGAAAACAGTGCTTTTCGCAGAGAGGTGTAAATCTGAGAATAAACCCGATCTTTCTGAATGTCCTTCCCATTTACAGTGGAGTCAAATTCTCCATTGTGTCAGTGACACTGCCCATGGTGATAGCAGACAGTGAAAACAGTCAAAGCATCACACAGTGACGATTCTT
The DNA here is from genome assembly GCF_002910315.2 of Salvelinus sp. IW2-2015. Classification (NCBI taxonomy): domain Eukaryota; kingdom Metazoa; phylum Chordata; class Actinopteri; order Salmoniformes; family Salmonidae; genus Salvelinus; species Salvelinus sp. IW2-2015. The sequence continues at coordinate 10,954,733 of NC_036839.1, read as the reverse complement.
CCCCAAATAGACCCATAATTGCAAACAAGTATTAGAAATAGCGGACAGGCAAAATAGGAAATGTTAAACCCCTTTCCAGGTACTTTAAAGTGGTCTGCAGCGGCAAAGATAATTTGGATGTTGTTTGTTTCCTTGTGACCAAATTCCAATTTCAGTGTAAAAGCCAGCTGGCTACAGTCTTAAACACAACTCGGTGGATGCTGGATCTTTTATTAAAAATAATGTTTCTTCATTTCGCACCTGATCTTTGTATCCTCAGATAAGGCCAAGGGTTCTTAAACCTAGGTCTGCCTGGGATACGATTACAACAAACCTTTTCCTTGAAAGGCTTCAGTTTGTTCAGAACAGTGTCAACACATTCAGAGTGGCTCATATTACCACTGCTTCTTTAGACTGGTGAAATGCCTCCCAGCCAGTTGAAGGAAGGGAAATCTTCATTGTTCATCATTAACATAGTGGGACAGCAATGGAAACAGCTCCACTGAAATGACAAGATGAGCCTGCAACAATATTCTGTTCTGCACTAGATGTGCTCAAGTAGATTACATCGAACACTTGGGGATCATAGTGTACAGAGGGACGTTATGTTTTTCTCTCCCTAGCCAACTGTACAGTGTGTGCGAGTGTGCCTCTGGCCAGTTTGATCAGAGTAAGAACAGTGTATTTTTGAAGACCATGCTCCATGGTGGCTCTGTCTGGTTGCCATGAAAGGTTGCTAGGTGAACATGTGCTAGTGGAGAAAGCAGCATGAGTGACTGTGATGAATGCGGATGGATGCATTAGCCTCAGACGTTTGCTGGAGCAGGCTCACAGAGAGCATCCGTTCTGTTTAGGGGCCATTTGGAGGGATACAGATCCTTGGATTTACAGTACATTCAGACCCCTTCACTTTCACATGGTGTTACGTTACAGCCTTATTCTAAAATGGATTAAATGTCCCTCATCAATCTACACACAATAGCCCATAATGACAAATCAAAAACATGTTTTCAGAAATGTTTGCAAATGTATAAACGTATATTTACAAAAGTATTCAAACCCAAGTCTTCTTGGGAATGACGCTACAAGCTTGGCACACCTGTATTTGGGGAGTTTCTCCCACTCTTCTCTGCAAATCCTCTCAAGCTCTGTCAGGTTGGATGGTAGCGTCACTGCACAGCTATTTTCAGGTCTCTCCAGAGATGTTTGATTTGGTTCAAGTGCGGGCTCTGGCTGGGCCACTCAAGGACATTCAGAGACTTGTCTCGAAGCCACTGCTCGTTGTCTTGGCTGTGTGCTTTGGGTCGTTGTCCTGTTGGAAGGTGAATCTTCGCCCCAGTCTGAGGTCCTGAGCACTCTGGAGCAGGTTTTCATCAATGATCTCTCTGTACTTTTCTCTGTTAATCTTTCCCTTGATCCTGACTAGTCTCCCAGTCCTTGACGCTGAAAAACATCCTTACAGCACGATGCTGCCACCACCATGCTTCACCGTAGGGATGGTGCCAGGTTTCCTCCAGACGTGACGCTTGGCATTCAGGCCAAATAGTTCAATCTTGGTTTCATCAGACCAGAGAATCTGGTGGTTCCAAAACTTATTCCATTTAAGAATGATGGAGGCCATTGTGTTCTTGGGGACCTTTAATGCTGCAGAAATGTTTTGGTACCCTTCCCCAGATCTGTGCTAGACACAATCCTGTCTCGGAGCTCTACGGACAATTCCTTCGACCTCATGGCTTGGGTTTTGCTCTCTGACACGCACTGTCAACTGGGGGACCCTTAAATAAGGTGTGTACCTTTCCAAATCGTGTCCAATCTATTTAATTTGCCACAGGTGGACTCCAATCATGTTGTAGAAACATCTCAAGGATGATCAATGGAAACAGGACGCACCTGAGCTCAATTTTTAGTCTCATAGCAAAGGGTCTGAATACTTAGGTAAATAATTGTGTGTAGATTGATGAGCAAAAAAAGTATTTTATCCATTTTGTTATAAGGCTGTAACGTAACAAAATGTGTAAAAAGTGAAGGGGTCTGAATACTTCCCGAATGCACTGTACATCATTACATTTGCGGGACAAGAGTCAAATCAGACAGAAATTCAGAATAGTTCAGTCTCATTAAAAGTACGGCAGTATTTGGCAGTTACATTAATGCAAAAAAAAATAAAAGATAGTTTTATATCGCAATATTATTTTGGATGATATCATATCGATACGTTTTTTGTTGTTGCTAGGAAGCGTTAGCTAGCACAAGTCGGCTGTACCTGTGCCAAAACTCCAGTATTTTTCATCCTATAGCTTGTTCGCCATCTTCTTATTAAATAGTGAGCCAACATGTTTTCAGCATTTTATTTCCATAACTGATCAAAACATTTCCTCATGCCCTTTCGTCTTTCTGTAGCAGACATATAGTGAGCAATATGTTTGGAACATCAAATCACAACAAATTTGCAGTGTCAAATTGCAATACACACACTTACCCCACCAGACATGCCACCATGGGTCTTTTCACTCAGGTCCAGAACGAATTCAAGGAAACGTACAGTATTATACAGAGCCATGAGTGCATGGAACTCCCTTCCATCTTATATAGAGCAAGTGAACAGCAAACCTAGTTTCATAAAGATGAGCAAAAAATACTAGAATAAATAATACAAATACTGAGTATAAGCATACTACCTTGTTAGGTATTTCAGTTTAAGACTGGCACTGCTTAGGGCAGCCCTTCTCTCAGGTTAGGCCTAAACTGGAGGTGGCATCCATTTTATATTATCATTCTGCTAAATGCTTCATAGTATTCACAACCCTTGACTTTTTCTTGTGTTACAGACATCATTTTAAAAGGATTCAATTGAGATTGTGTGTCCCTGGCCTACACAGACACAATACCCCATAATGTCAAAGAGGAATTATGTTTTTTTAAATGTTTACAAATTAATTTAAAAAAATGTAAGCTGAAATGTCTTAAGTCAATAAGTATTCCACCCTTTTGTTATGGCAAACATAAATAAGTTCAGGAGTAAAGATTTTCTTAACAAGTCACATAAGTTGCATGGACTCACTGTGTGCAAAAATAGTGTTTAACATGATTTTTGAATGACTACTCCATCTCTGTACCCCACACAGAGTCGAGCAGGGAATTTCAAACACAGATTAAACTACAAAGACGAGAGAGGTTTTCCAATGCCTTGTTAAGAAAGGCACCTGCTGTTAGATGGGCAAAAATAAAAGCAGACATTGAATATCCCTTTTACATGTAGCAGAGTGAAGTTATTAATTACACTTTGGATATGGTACCATTATATCCAGTCACTACAAAGGCACAGGCGTCCTTCCTAACTCAGTTGCCGGAGAGGAAGGAAATCGTCTCAGGGATTTCACCATGAGGCCGATGGTGACTTTAAAACAGTAAAGAGTTTAATGACTGAGAATGGATTAACAACATTGTAGTTACTCCACAATACTAACTTCACAAAACACAAGGCCAAATATACATGGGAGTTGCTTACCAAGACGACATTGAATGTTCCTGAGTGGCATAGTTACAGTTTTGTCTTACATCGGGTTGAACATCTGTGGAAAGACTTGAACAATTCTGGCAATTCTTTTTACCAGGTAAGTTGACTGAGAACACATTCTCATTTACACCAACGACTTGGGGAATAGTTACAGGGGAGAGGAGGGGGGGATGACTGAGCCAGTAGAAAGCAGGGGGTGATTAGGTGGCCATTATGGTATGAGGGCCAGATTGGGAATTTAGCTAGGCCACCGGGGTTAACACCCATACTCTTACGATAAGTAACATGGGATCTTTTAGTGACCACAGAGAGTCAGGACACCCGTTTCATATCCCATCCAAAAGATGGTAATGTCACCAAACACTGCCCTGTGGCATTGGGATCCTTTTTTAGACCAGAGGAAATAGTGCCTCCCACTGGCCCTCAAAACACCACTTCAGCATCTGGTCTCCACTCTAAAATGTGCAGTTTTGTCACACAACACAATGACACAGATGTCTCAATGTTGTTTAAGAGAATATGGCAGTACGTTGAACCGGCCTCACAACTGCAGACCAACACCAGCCCAGAACCACATCCGGCTTCTTCAACTGCGGGACCAGCCATCCGGCCAGCTGATGAAACTGTGGGTTTGCACAGCTGAAGAATTTCTGCACAAACTGTCAGAACCCGTCTCAAGGAAGTTCATCTGTGTGCTCGTCATGCTCACCAGGGTCTTGACCTGACTGCAGTTCGGCATTGTAATCGACTTCAAATGGGCAAATGCTCACCTTCAATGACCACTGGAACACTGGAGAAATGTGCTCTTCACAGATGAATCCCGGTTTTAAACTGTACCGGGCAGACGGCTTCACGTGGGCAAGCGGTTTGCTGATGTTAACGTTGTGAACAGAGTGCCCCATGGTGGACGTGGGGTTATGGTATGGTCAGGCATAAGCTAGGGACAACAAACAAAATTGCATTTTATCAATGACAATTTGAATGCACAGAAATACCGTGGGGAGATCCTGAGGCCCATTGTCGTGCCATTCATCCACCGCCATCACCTCATGTTTCAGCATGATAATGCACAATCTCATGTCGCAAGGATCTGTACACAATTCCTGGAAGCTGAAAATATCCCAATTCTTACATGGCCTGCATACTCACCAGACATGTCAAACATTGAGCATGTTTGGGATGCTCTGGATCGATGTGTACAACAGGAAATGTGTCGCGCTGTATGAGGCAAATGGTGGTCACACCAGATACTGGTTTTCTGATCCACGCCCCTACCTTTTTTTAAGGCACACTACATGGCCAAAAGTGCTAGACGAACATCTCATTACAAAGTCATGGGCATTAATCTGGAGTTGGTTCCCCCTCTTTGCTGCTATAACAGCCTCCACTCTTCTGGGAAGGCTTTCTACTAGATGTTGGAAGATTGCTGCAGGGACTTTCTTCCATTCAGCCAAAAGTGCGCATTAGTGAGGTCAGACACTGATGTTGGGCGATTAGGCCTGGCTCGCAGTCGACGTTCCAATTCATCCCAAAGGGGATGGGGTTGAGATCAGGGCTCTGTGCCGGCCAATCAAGTTCTTACATACCGATCTCAACAAACAATTTCTGTATGGACCTTGCTTTCTGAACGGGGGCATTGTAATGCTGAAACAGGAAAGGGCCTTCCCCAAACTGTTGCCACAAAGTTGTTAGCACAGAATCGTTTAGAATGTCATTGTATGCTGTAGCGTTAAGATTTCCCTTCACTTGAACTAAGGGGCCTAGCTCAAACCATGAAAAATAGCACCAGACCATTATTCCTCCTCCACCAAACTTTACAGTTGGCACTATGCATTCGGGCAGGTAGCATTCTCCTGGCATCCGCCAAACCCAGAGTCATCCGTCAGATGGTGAAGCGGGATTCATCACTCCAGAGAACGCGTTTCCACTGCTCCAGAGCTTTACACCACTCCAGCCGACGCTTGGCATTGCGCAAGGTGGTCTTAGGCTGCTCGGCCACGGAAACCCACTTCATGAAGCTCCTGACGAACATTTATTGTGCCGAAGTTGCTTCCAGAGGCAATTTGGAACTCGTTAGTGAGTGTTGCAACCGAGGACAAATGATTTTGACACGCTACACGATTCAGCACTCGGCGGTCCCGTTCTATGAGCTTGTGTGGCCTACCACTTTGCGGCTGAGCCGTTGTTGCTGCTAGACATTTCCATTTCACAATAACAGCACTTACAGTTGACCGGGGAAGCTCTAACAGGGCAGAAATTTGACGAACTAACTTGTTGGAAAGGTGGCATCCTATGACGGTGCCATGTTGAAAGTCATTGAGCTCTTCACTACGGGCCATTCTACTGCCAATATCTGTCTATGGAGATTGCATGGCTGTGTGCTCGATGTTATACACCTGTCAGAAGCGATAGAGGCTAAAATAGCAAAATCCACATACATTTGGCCATGTAGTGTATCTGTGACCAACATATGCATATATGCATTCCCAGTCATGTGAAATCCATAGATTAGGGCCTAATGAATTTATTTCAACTGACTGATTTCCTTATATGAACTACATGAACTGTAATATTTCATACGGAAAGAAGTATGTTCAATAGAAAAGTAAAATTAGCAAGTGCGCGTCCTCTTCGTCCCGCGCCCACAGACTGATTTCCAACTGTGACTCCCAGTACCAAAACTCTAAATTCTTCCTCGTTTGAGAAGAAACAAGCCTGAAACCTTGAACAAAGACTGTTGACATCTAGTGAAGCCATAGGAATTGCAATCTGGGAGCTGGAATTGCATAGCTGGAATTGCAAACCCCATAGCTTTCCATTGTAAGAGCATGGGATCTCAAAAAACTAAAAATTCTGGTTGGTTTTCTCCTACCATATCAATTGTGTTATAGTCTCATAAGTTATTCTACATACTTCAAAGTGTTTTCTATCCAATGGTACCAATTATATGCATATCCTGGCTTCTGGGCCTGAGTAACAGGCAGTTTACTTTGGGCACGTCAGTCAGAAGGAAATTCTGAAAAAAGGACCCTAGCCCTGAGAAATAGGATGACCAAGAAACCTTCTACAGACTATAAATGGGTGACATGCATAAGGCACGTGATGAACAACGTGAGTCACTGGCTAAGATTGTTAATGACAAATATGGCTCTCCCCACAACCCACCTGTTGCTGTTTACATACCACCTAGTTGCAATATGGCACTGTTCAGTCGGTTCCCAGTGAACCCTGATGAAATTCCTATAGAAGGCTGAGTTGCAGCTATGAAATCCACTATGAAAATGTGGTAAACCCCAGTATTTACAGGGACAAGCCGTGTGTGTTAAGTCTGTTTCAAGATGGCGGCGCTGATTTGGAAGTGATGGGTCAATGCTGCCCAAAAAGTGCAGTAACTACGAATTTGGCAAGAAATCTTTGATCTATTGTAATGGCCAGATAGGGGTCTGAAATGATTGACACCTGTGATAAAGATGGCATAATAACACAATAACCCCAAGCACACATCAACATCCACAAAGAAATGGTTAATTGACTTCAGCATACAAAATGTCAGCATACAATATAGATAAGTATTTGTATTATTTATTTTATAAAGTATTTTTTGCTCATCAAGGGTGCTAATTGTTTTGACCTGACTGTATATTTGGAAATACAAATTTACAATACAATTTTTTTTAGCTTTTCCTCACAAAATTAGGGCTGTCAAACAATAAAAAAATGTAATTTAGTTAATCAGAGGATTTGCTGCGATTAATCACAAATCCTGAATTTGCTCTAATTGAGCTGTAATTTACGATAGTTTGTACACAAAAAGCATGACAAGAATACAGACGTATTGGGGCGAAATTGTCCAAAGGGTTAGCAAAATTAGGTAAATTAATAAAGCACATTTTCTTTAGCTTTTACCCATTTTCGCCCCAATTTCGTGATATCCAATTGGTATTTACAGTCTTGTCCCATCGCTGCAACTCAAATCAAATGTTATTGGTCACATACACGTGTTTAGCAGATGGTATTGTGGGTGTAGCGAAATGCTTGTGCTTCTAGCTCTGACATTGCAGTAATATCTAACAAGTAATATCTGACAATTACAGAACATATACCCAATACAAACAAATCTGGTAAAGGAATGGAATTAAGAATATAAACATATATGGACGAGCAATGTCAGAGCGGCATAGAATAAGATACAGTAGAATAGTATAGGATACAGTATATACATATGAGACGGGTAATGCAAGATATGTAGACATTATTAAAGTGACTAATTAATGGGACATTAAAGTGGCCAGTGATTTCAAGTCTATGTATATAGGCAGCAGCCTCTATGTGCTAGTGATGGCTATTTAACAGATGGCCTTGAGAAAGAAGCTGTTTTTCAGTCTCTCAGGTCCCTGCTTTGATACACCTGTACTGACCTCACCTTCTGGATGATAGCGGGGTGAACAGGCAGTGGTTCGGGTTCTTGTTGTCCTTGATGATCTTTTTGGCCTTCCTGTGACATCGGGTGCTGTAGGTGTCCTGGAGGGCAGGTAGTTTGCCCCCGGTAATGTGTTGGGCAGACCGCACCACCCTCTGGAGAGCCCTGCGGTTGCGGGCGGTGCAGTTGCCGTACCAAGCGGTGATAGATACAGACCGACAGCATGCTCTCAATTGTGCATCTGTAAAAGTTTGTGGGTTTTAGGTGACAAGCCAAATTTCCTCAGCCTCCTGAGGTTGAAGAGGCGCTATTGCGCCTTCTTCACCACACTGTCTGTGTGATGTGATTGGACCATTTAAATTTGTTGTTTCCTGAAGTCCACAATCATCTCCTTTGTTTTGTTGACGTTGTGTGAGAAGTTATTTTCCTGGCACCACACTCCCAGAGCCCTCACCTCCTCCCTGTAGGCTGTCTCGGCATTGTTGGTAATCAAGCCTACTACTGTTGTGTCATCTGCAAACTTGATGATTGAGTTGGAGGTGTGCTTGGTCACACAGGCTTGGGTGAACAGGGAGTACAGGAGGGGACTCAGCACGCACGCTTCTGGGGCCCCCGTACGGACTCAGGAGAGGCGAAGGTCGAGAGCCATGCGTCCTTTAAAACACGACAATGCCAGGCTGCACTGCTTCTTGCTTAACCCGGAAGCCAGACGCACCAATGTGTCAGAGGAAACACCGTAGAACTGGCAACTGTGTCAGAGTGCATGCGCCCGGCCTGCCACAGGAGTCGCTAGAGCGCGATGGGACAAGGTCATCCCTGCCAGCCAAACCCTCCCTACCCTGGATGACGCTGGGCCACAGACCGGGATTGAACCCGGAACTGTAGCGACGCCTCAAGCACTGCAGTGCCTTAGACCGCAGCGCCACTCGGGAGGCACAATGTCAACTTGTTTTGACGTCGTATTGTTTTTAGCTGTATAGAGTATGTATTTTGGATGTTTTTAAAAAAACATTCAGAATTTTGGTTTTACATCAATTAAACTGAAGGAGTGAGCAAAGTATTTTGTGATATATAAGGGTACACACAAACCGAACAAAATAATCATAAAATGGAAACATTGATTTTTTTACATCGCATTTGCAATAACAAACATAAAACTTCAGTCCTATGGACAACAACTTTATTTTGCCTTCGTCAAAAGTGCCATAACCTGAATTTCACAGTTAATTTCGCTGGATATTTGAAGATAATAAAGTATTGAGACCTACATGCCCCTAGTGCATTTTTGCCTTAGCAACCAAATCATTTAAAACACTGGCACAAAAGAAAAAGGGACAAATCTGGCATGCAATTAAAAATGCAAAGTAGTCCAAGCAAGGCAATATTCCCTTACCACTAGAATGATTATTTCATCCAATCGTGGCAATTCAGATTGGCCAGCCTAAACTGCTTTGGGTCCCACTAATTACATATGGCTGTAACCAAGCTGTATTTCATTCTACCAGACACATATCTATTCTGCATATTTAAAAGCATTGAATACATTGAGATGTCCTTTGAGACTCGGCTGGAGCAGTAAAATGTCCCTGTTGCAGTGGGTTGCCTGAACTAGCCTCCATCAGTGCTATATCAACTCGTGTTTTGTAGTTTGTGTGTAGAACAGAAGTGGAACAGAAGCAGCAAGAGAGAATGACTGGGAGTGTGCATACAGTCTACACCCCAAACAGTCATCAATGGGCAGAACGAGTCACTAATTGCAGTATAACCAAATGACGAGTTTTATTAAGTCAACAAATACCCTCAAAAGAAGAGTAAAAAAAAGCTATGTATTCGAACTGTTATTGTGGCAGAGTGTGAAGCTTAACAGAGAAGGAGACGAGGGAACGAGTGGCATTTCACTCTCAACAAAACAAAGGCAGTTTGTATTGCTGTTACTGTGAAATAGTCCTGTAATTCTACTGGTTGTCTGTCCATCAACCTCTTGCACATGTATGAAATGTATTTTAAAAAATGACAAAAGAAACTTCAAAGATGGCTCCATTATCCCATAACCCCTGCTAAGGGAGAAATATTGCGCATTCTCCACATCGATAATGTCCACCATTTCTTTTATCTTTTCTGTAGGTGTAGATGGGTATAACCGGTCCCTACATATGAAGATGTATATAGACACTCTTTTTCCTATTGTTTTGTTTATTCCATGTGTACGTCTGTGTTGTTGTTTGTGTCGCACTGCTTTGCTTTATCTTGGCCAGGTCGCAGTTGTAAATGAGAACTTCTTCTCAACTAGCTTACCTGGTTAAATAAAGGTGAAATAATATTTAAAAAAAAAAAAAAGATATTGATGATTGAGATTTAATACTGGACACACACTCTGCCAAATACTCTCCCCATGTTGGTCCTCACAAAGGCAGCATTCATTCTGCTATAGAAAGAAATGGGTTCAGTTGAACAGCCACTACAGTACTTGAGAACATGAGTGCAAGCTGTCATTTTGGGCTCCAGCTAAGTACACTTCACAGTGTCCTTCTGGATCTGAACAGAGGTTTATTTGATTAATTCTCTCCTCGATAACAGCTTCTTAAAACACTGGCAGCAACAACGTGGTGAGGACTAATGACTATTCGGTGAGAGGGCAAGGATGGGGAAGCGATTACATCTCGGCTCTACTCGGATATCAATGGAAAAAGACCCAGGGCTCGCGTTTTTTCAACAATACATTTTGAATGGCATTGTGAAATAATGGAGAACATGCGTACAACCTGAATACAAAACCATATCAACGTATCTGAAGCATGTTGTACACTAGCATCTGTACCAGTACACTAATATCTGTGCATGGACAAGACTCACGGAAGACTTTAAATGATGCTGTGCCTCAGAGGAACACAAACAATTACTGAACTAAAACAGCAAAAAAAGCATTTTGCCTTTGAATAAAGCTTCAAAGTATGGAATTTTGCAACCTCCCAACTGTGTGGTACTGAATTGCACACCTGGCCACAAAAAGGAATTTGTTGAGAGGAATCTAATTGCTTTGGACAGTGTCCAGGATGAGGTGGTTTATTATACGTTGTGATCCGGCATGGCAGAGGATCAAATGGGAGGCAGAGATTCATGTTGCTCCAATGACTTCTATGGCCAATGTTTCTGGGTCATCAGTATACTTTTTAACACAAACCGTGACAAGGGCAACAACAACAAAATGTAAACTGCATTGGGAAATAATTACGAACTTGGCATAAACATGAATTGAAATGTGCTGTTCCACGCTTAGGGAACTCAAGCGCTATACTAGTCACATTTTCATTTTGTATATCTTAATATTTCATTTCGGTATGTCTGAGACGTGAAATCCATAAGATCAGTAAATTGGTATTGCATCGACGCCAAAAAGACGTCACGTTTTCAGCAAATCCGTAAAAAATGTAACGCCACAGAAGAAATGCCTGTCAGAAATGCCTGTCAGTCTATGCATGCATCGTTGCTCATGATGCAATCAGTAAGATTAAAAGACAAGCCAATGAACATGGCCAAATTGTCCTTGATTTGACAGACCCATTCATCAGGCTGTGTCAGATTCCTCTGTCACCACCAGCAGCCCCTCAATCTGTTCTGTTGCACCGCTTTGATGGGAAAATGAAATTGTTGTTTAGAACCACCACACATAAGTGTTACCAATAGAATGCAACAAATATGTTTTTGACAATGACAAACTTTATTAACGTGGCTAATGTAGACGGTTTGCCATAAGCCCAATGTTAAGCAAGCTAGCTAACTTTATTATTAGCAACGTTAGCCATCTTATCTAGCTTTGGTCCAACCTCACAAGCACTTGAACACAATCATGTCGGACTTCCCACCTCACCCACGTCCCACGAGCACATTCACTTAATAATGTTTACATATCTTGCATTACTCATCTCATATGTATATACTGTTTTCTATACTATTCTACTGTATCTTAGTCCGTTCCCCTCTGACATCGCTCGTCCATATGTATATGGTCTTAATTCATTCCTACTTAGATTTGTGTGAATTGAAGGAATATGTTGTGTAATTTGTTAGATATTACTTGTTAGATATTACTGCACTGTCGGAGCCTGAAGCACAAGCATTTCGCTACACCCACAATAACATCTGCTAATCATGTGTATGGGACCAATAAAATGTGATTTGCTTTGACATGAATACCCCATAGACCTACAATGTGGTACCTGGTAGCATAATTCTTTACCACATAAATAGAGGTGCATTGGATTGTCACCCATCATAAATGCCTTTCTTCATAAATTCAGCTTTCGGTTTCTTACACCGAATTGAATTCCTCACTTGAAATCCACCACAGCTTCAAATAAGCTATGGTTATCAAATAGTTTACTCACAGTCCTTATATCCTAATTAGGCATATTTAATTTGGCAATAATCATTAAAAATGTCACGCCATTTTAACTTAATTCATTAACTTTGTTTTAATTAACTATGTTCATTTGTAAACCTTCCCCCATTGCCCCTGCCACCACGCGTCACCTGCATCATAATATGATAGTAACGGAAAAACTGAAAGGTGCTTTAACACATTTACAGTGCTGCAGAGTTAATACCATAACATCTACTGGAAGAAAAACACGAAATTAAAATGTCAAAATAATTGTACGTTCAGCAGGTAAGATCGAAGATTGTTTTACTAACGAGGCACAAAGACGTCTGGAGGTTCCATAAAAGCCTGCTTTTCTCTCCTGATGAACCATGACCACGTGTAAATTCAGAGAATTAATGAAGCTCACACAATGCCTTGAATATTTCTGGGTTCATGAATTTTACTCATTCAAATATTCTTTGTGTTACAAAATAGTCCAATATCGCAGAGAAACCAATGAGGTGAGGCCTCTCGGAAACATTTAGCTTACAAAACCATTTCTACTTAGTACAGTAGACCCTGACATTAGGTTTATACTATGTATGTAAATTACAATATTGTAACCAAATTAAAAAAGGCACAATATTCCATTCCAGGTATATTTGCAGATACGTTCAGAGCTAAGTAATCTAGAGCCTCCCTGGGTGTATTTTTCCTCCTGTAAACAAAGTTTAGATGGGTAGGGCAAGAGAGACTATCAGCACCCTAGTACCTAGGATGTATTTGTCAGCCTTACTTAATGTACGATTCATTTTCCACTGTGCGTGATCACCAGCGAGACAGCAAGTAAAGCCCTGATTTAGGCAGCATGGCCATCTGAGATATATTACTGCATGACTCAACAACCAAAACCATTATAATTTATTATCAAAGAAAGGAAGGAAGGAAAAGAAAGAAAGAAAGAAAGAAAGGAGGAAGGAAAAGAAAGAAAGAAAAGAAAGAAAGAAGGCAAGGAGGGAGGGAGGGAGGAAGGAAGTAAGAAAGGAAAGGAAGGAAGGAAAGAAAGAAGGAAAGAAGGAAAGAAAGAAAGAAGAGAATAAAAGAAAGAAAGCAAAAAATGTTTTGTGTGGACCCCAGGAAGAGTAGCTGCTGCTTTTGCAACACCTAATGGGGACCCTAATAAAATACCAAAAATAGCCAATTATCCTGCCTGGTCAGCCCTTTAGCACTACCTTCTAACCACAAGACCTGAACACAAACACCTATTAACCGTCAATATGGCGCATTGTCCTTACTACAGTGTTTGTGGACATGAAGCAGCCAGCTATAAAATCAATGGGACCCCCACAAACCAAGCCAGCTGTATTAGAATATATTTGGATTATTAAAACGATAACTGTTTGTGCTGTAGCCTATGTACTGTAGATGTCAGTGTCTTCATTAAGCAAGAGAAGGAAGCCCCCCTCCCTCAGACAGGCAGTGCTCTATGGTGCACAGTGCATTGTGGTGTGAGGTGAGGGGTACCTCGGGTGTTTCACAGCCCCGTTTCAAAGGGAGGGCACGCTCTCTGATCGATGTTTTTATAAGTAAGACCTTGCACTGCGTTCCTCCTGGGCCGGGCCTATGCTTCCTGGCATCAATCACACGTCATTTCCATTCCTGCACCACCACGTGACAGAAATACTGTAAAGGTGATCTATGTGTGTGTGTTAAGTAATTATTAAGTGTCCAGCTGCACTAATAAATCATTCACATCCACCGACCACCTCCTCAACACTCACATTCTCCCGTTCTTATACACCCCCCCTTTCCAAAATAATAACTTCAAGCTAGGGAACTACAGTAGGGTTAGTGCTATTTACATTTTCTTTCCGGGGGTTATTTAATTGAGGTAGGGAGGCTTGGCCTAAAGGTACGCTGCGAATTTGAGCTGCCGGCTGGGTTGGGCTGTACGGCTCTGGCTGTGGCGCTGGCTGGTATGGTTTTAATGAGAAGCCTGCCATCAATCAGAGGCTGCGGGACGGGAGATGACTGTAAATAAGGTGGTGATTACGGGAGGCCAGTGACAGGTGTCAAGGTGACAGGGGTCAGGGCACACCGCGGGACCATTATTGGAAACTGATGCAGGACCCAAGATGCTCCCTGTCAGCATGGTGACCACACTGCTGATGGATGACGCTGTGGGACCAATCTGAGGGAGGGGTTGTGTGGGGGTTGGGCAGACTAATGGCATTGAAATCCATTGCCTTTTAAAGTGTTTCAGTACTTCTAGGTGGACAACAATAAAATCATGAAGGTGAAGCAGACTATAAACACCAAGATTCATCTAATTCAGTTGCCACTTTATATGGAGATGCTTTGATTGCAGTCAATCATACCTACTGTGCACAAGCAGATTTGATTGTAGTCAACCATACTATGCACATGCAGATTTGATTGCAGTCAACCATACTATGCACAAGCAGAGTTTTTAAATCATCATGACAAAGATGGCAACCAAGTGAGTCACTTGTGGAAGAAATAGCTCCAAAATGTACTTGAAAGGGGACTCCCATTCTTTTCATTCTATTTCTGTGCATTTAATCCTAACTGACAGGTGAAATCCAGATCAATTTAGCAAATTACATTGAGTTTGTCTAACAAGAGGCTCGTTCACACTGCACTTTAGCCCACTTTAGTTCTAGGCTAAGGGAGATTTTAGCCCAGGGCTAAGCAGGTGTTCACACTTGCACATTCTAAAGTGGGCTAGCACAAACCTTAGCCCAGGGCTATATGGCCCTGCTCTGGAGCAGGGTTAGCACCGGCTTTTCGGGGCTAGCCCCAGAAACACTGTGCCAAAATAGCCAGTGTGAAACGGGGTCAAACACAATGCATAGAATTTTCACTGTCCAAACTTAAAAGCTGCACTAGTATATATTTGCAGACGGGTTTCAGAAGAAAGGTCTTTGTTTCTGGCCATTTTGAGACTGTATTCAAACACACAAATACTGATGCTCTAGATACTCAACTAGTCTAAAGAAGGCCAGTTTTATTGTTTCTTTAATCAGCACAACAGTTTTCAGCTGTGCTAACATAATTGCAAAATGGTTTTCTAATGATCAATTAGCCTTTTAAAATGATGAACTTAGATTAGCTAATACAACGTGACATTGGAACACAGGAGTGATGGTTGCTGATAATGGGCTTCTGTACGCCTATGTAGTTATTCCATAAAAAATCTGCTGTTTTCAGCTACAATAGTCATTTACAACATTAAAAATGTCTACACTGTATTTCTGATCAATTTGATGTTTTTTTAATGGACGAAAAAATTGCTTTTCTTTCAAAAACAAGGACATTTCTAAGTGACCCCAAACTTTTGAACGGTAGTGTATGCTGAGCACTTGTTGGCTGCTTTTCCTTCACTCTGCGGTCCAACTCATCCCAAACCATCTCAATTGGGTTGAGGTTGGGTGATTGTGGAGGCCAGCTCATCTGATGCAGCACTCCATCACTCTCCTTCTTGGTCAAATAGTCCTTACACAGCCTGGAGGTGTGTTAGGTCATTGTCCTGTTGAAAAATAAATGATAGTCCCACTAAGCCCAAACCAGATGGGATGGCATATCGCTGCAGAATGCTGTGGTAGCCATGCTGGTTAAGTGTGCCTTGAATTCTAAATAAATCACTGACAGTGTCACCAGCAAAGCACCCCACACCATAACACCTCTTCCTCCATGTTTTACGGTGGGAAATACACACGCAGAGATCATCCGTTCACCCACACTGCGTCTCACAAAGACACGGTGGTTGGAACCAAAAATCTAAAATTTGGACTCCAGACGAAAAGACAAATTTCCACCTGTCTAAATGTCCATTGCTCGTGTTTCTTGGCCCAAGCAAGTCTCTTCTTCTTATTGGTGTCCTTTAGTAGTGGTTACTTTGCAGCAATTCGACCATGAAGGCCTGATTCACACAGTCTCCTCTGAACAGTTGATGTTGAGATGTGTCTGTTAATTGAACTCGTGAAGCATTTATTTGAGCAGCAATTCCTGAGGCTGGTAACTCTAATGAACTTACCCTCTGCAGCAGAGGTAACTCTGGCTGTTCTTTTCCTGTGGCGGTCCTCATGAGAGCCAGTTTCATCATAACGCTTGATGGTTTTTGAGACTGCACTTGGAAGAAACTTTCAAAGTTCTTGAAATTCCGTATTGACTGACCTTCATGTCTTAAAATAATGATGGACTGTCGTTTCTCTTTGCTTATTTGAGCTGTTCTTGCTATAATATGGACTTGGTATTTTACCGAATAGGGCTATCTTCTGTATACCCCCATACTTTGTCACAACACAACTGATTGGCAAGAGTGGCAAGAATGCCAAGAGTGTGCAAAGCTGTCATCAAGGCAAAGGGTGGCTATTTGATGAATCTCAAATATAAATATATTTTGATTTGTTTAACACTTTTTTGGTTACTAGATGATTCCATATGGGTTATTTCCTAGTTTTGATGTCTTTACTATTATTCTACAATGTAGAAAATAGTTTCAAAAAATAAAGGTTATTGTGTGTAGATGGGTGAGAGAAAAAAATCACTTCATCCATTTTGACAACAAAATGTGGAATACCTCAATGGGTATAAGTACTTGCTGAAGGCACTGTATATATTTCTGCCGAGATACGCTTTTAAATGGATAGTTGTTGGCTCAAATGACTAGAAGTCTATGGGAACAGCTAGCATGTCATTGCGCTTAAGCTAATAGTAGTGTGACCACTAAATCTACTTATTTTGTTTACCTACTTCTGTTTTATGTCTTCTAAGCAAAGTAGCTGAATTTCAGTATACTCAATTGCCTCCATTTTATCATACCCAGGCTATTGTGGTACTCCCTGCTCCAATATGTTCATGCTACAAGCCCTGAGGCTCCTTAGGTGAGAGAACCTGAACTTCATGATGGAACGCACAGCAGCCCAGCCATTTCTAATGCAAATTAGTCACAAAATTACTTCTTTCATAATATGCATTAGAAGAGTGTTTGCATAATAATTCCATGTTTAACTATATTTAAGATAAAGGTATAGAGCTCGGATCTCTTTTTCAGCAGGGTAATGATTAAGCAGTCATTCTTTCCTAGCTACAGTTTTGGAAAATGTAGAACTGGTTAATAAGGTCTAATGCAATATCTGAAGATAATATTGGAACAAGCCGAGCTGAGGAATGTTGTATTGTTTACAGTCAATTACAGTACCGCAGAGCAATGGTTAAAATAGAAGCATTGCAGTAAATACTCATTTTACTGTAGGCCCGCAGAGAAAGAGGACCTATTTCTACCTTCCCTCAAGCGTCCTGTCTAGGGTGTGTACTTGTACATCAAGCTGCCTCACGTTACAGAAACTGGAGATAGGCTCCTGTCCTATGGGTCGTTCTGGCTCGGAAAAGTCTTCGGCTCAGCATATACAGTATAGTACAGCTTCTCCCAAACCCTATCCTGGGGTGCACGTTTAGTTTTTTTGCCCTAGAACTACATAGCTGATTCAAAATAATCAAAGATTGAAGAATGTATTATTTGAAGTGGTTGAGTAGTGCTAGGGCAACAACCAAATGTGCACTCCTTGGGGTCCCCAGGACCAAGTTTGCTATAGGACCAAGGTGCAAATCCTTACCACCGGGGGAAGTCTAATTGGTAATGCCACTGTCAGTCAGAAAAAAATGCTGAGACTGATCAGACAGACAGGCTTGGATGATATCTTTAGGGTTAGGGTCCTCTGCACGGCTCACAAAATTATTTTAGACCCAAGCCACCCGCTCTACCTGGACTTCAAACTATTCCCCTCTGGGCGCTGGTATGGAACAGAACTGTATATACTAATATGGTATAGCACTTATACATTTTATTTGTGAATTTGCTGTGTACTGCATTGTTCTTTTTTTAACACCATTTTAAACATGGACATGATACTACAACAACTGTTTCCCACTGGGACAATAAAGTCAGTAAAGTAAACATGTTACACCTTGTCAATGAAAATCTTTCATAGTGCCAAATTCAGTCCAACAACAAAAATGAATGCAGATGTATGACCAGAATAGCCAATAACAATGAGAACACTGTGTACAGTAAACTAGGTTATTCTATGTATAGTACAGCATATGAAACATGGATAAATCCTAACTAAAGGCTACTTCGATATTTATTGATTTTTCCCTTAATCCAAATGTATCTGGAACCCTAGTCCATCTGTCAGCAGGCAGGGCCCCTTGTAGATTCTGGGGGAGTTTGAGAAGAGTTTGGGGGTTTTCCCAGATGTCAACTTAGTCCATAATATACTGGCCTATCTTTAAAATGAATGAGTGGGATCACAGTGGATGAGATGCAACAACCACAGAGATAGCAATAATATCCATCCAGTCTGCCATCTCGGCTGTACAGGCCGCTGGCTCTGTCCTCACCTGGGAGGAACCCGGCATTGGGACAAGGAAAATAAATCTACTTTTGTTGATCAAATCAAATTGTATGGGTCGCATACACATATTTAGCAGATGTTATTGCGGGTGTAGCGAAATGCTTGTGAGATGGAGGGTGCTACAGAGTGTCACAGTAAACTTAATGAACAGACTATAGGTTCTTCAGGAGAAAAAAAACACAGATCAGCAAAGAAACTTTTCATATCAATCCCAGATGGTACCAATAGGACATTCTCAGATCCTTTACATATATTATACTGCCTACTGTATAGTAAACAGAATCATTTGAACGTCTTCCATCTTTTCCATAATCAAAAGTATACTGAAACTGTGCCATTTTTTGGGGGGGATACATCACATTTGAAGAATAAATTCTTTACCTTTCTGTGCACTATTTTAGATGTGTGTTGGCTGTACAGCACATACTGTACACACAGTGCCTTTTAACTCATCCTATAGTAATGAAATGACTGCTTGGTGTCACAGTGCTGCAGTTCATCCTCCCGGTTTGAGACTGGAAGTGGAGAGGCAGGTGTTTTTAGTAACACTGCAAGCTTTAAAGCTGCTTCCTTTTGATGAGAGCAACAGAATTCGGGTTGATCCCAGCATGTCGCACACATACAAGCCCACTTCCACCGAGGTTGCCTGATGAACCATGAAGCCCAATATGATGCTGGCCCTCAGCACAGCTAATCTTGGTGCACCGGAGCCCTGCTGGGGGACCCTAGACAATCTCAGTTGACATGGTGGCCTGCCTGACTCCCAGCCTGGCTTCTCCAACATATCTCCATAAACATGAGGCTGCTCTCTGACCTGCTGGACACACACAGGAAGTCCGCTCCCTCCTCACTCTTTCCCTTTCTCACTGCCCTGTGTTCCTCACTACCTAGTAGATCCATTGATTTTCTAAACTGGTGTCTAATGCAGGATGATGTCTCGCCCCAGCGCCCTTCCCCTAGTATGAACTCTGGGTCGGTGGGCCTGGCATGTCCAGAGAAGGAGAGAAAGCCAGGCCAGGGTTGAATAATTCCCAGTGGCTGATGGGTTTGGATGAGACCTTGTCCACCCTCCGTCTCCATGGCGGTGGCAATAATGATGACAGCAGCGGCTGCGGTAATGGCGACACATGCAGACGGGATCCATACAAATAAGAGTGAGATAACACTGATGGTCTCAACGTCATTAGTGTCCATCACACAGAATTACAGGGCAAAACCTCAAAGCCATATCTGTTATTATCAGCACGGCAGCCTGGGGTGTGTTTCTGCTAAAACAAGAGAGATTAGGCCCATCAACCTGGTCAGGGAATCTGATGCAGGCTACTAGATTGGAGTGCTGCTACAGCTGGACATGAATGTGACTCCTCTACCCCAGTGCCTTTTGTCGTCATAATAGCAATACTCTATATTGTTGACATCAAACAAACTAACACAGACAATGCAGGGATAAAACCCATCCATGTATTTACAAGTTTGTCCTAATCTTTAACAGGCAACTCAAACATGGGATTAAATATTCAAATTGTTGCAATGTTTTAAAAGCTATTTTATGTATTTTATCTCTCGCTGCATTTATAATATAATTGCTCATTACCACAGAACGTAAAATATTAACACCTTAAGTGGATTTGGGCAAGCATCAACATATATGTCGCTATTAACTTTGACACATTCCAGCATTAATACTGCACATTCCAGGAGGTATACTTCAAACTCATGTTCATTTTGTATAATGAGAAGCCAGGGAAAATAACAGAATGCTCTGGGGGAATAGCTGTAAAGGCATCATCCCTCATAGCACCCCACTACACTCTGAAATATCAACAGAGCTGTGTATATGGTGATTTCCCCGTACTAACATGGGGGGGAGAGAAAGCAGGAGAAATAGACTATTCTTCATGAATTTAACATTCCAGGCATGCAGCTACACACGGATGAGAGGGAGGCTCAAAGGTTTTTGGGTGCCAGAATAAGGAGGGTAATTGGGAGGGTAATATAAATGTTCAGGTTGCTCTATGATGATTAGTCCAATGACGGTTCAGTAGGTTTAATAATATTTTCCTAAATCAATTTACCATGGATATAAATGAAACAGACTACAAGACTGACTTATATCCTTTCTAAGTAACCCCATTAGGCTTTCCTTTTGTGAGTGTGTGTGTGCAGTGGTTATTGCATTTAACCATAATACAGATTTCGTGATAATGGCTTATTAAATCCAAAGTTCACCGTGGTACAAAAAAATTATTTAAACTGGAGTGCAGACATTCCAATAACATTTCGATATGCCAACCCCCCCTAATAACATGACAAACAGACAGTTAGCTCAAATAAAATGGTACCACTGTGGTATAGACACATGAAACTTCGCACATAGGTATAATTTGTCAAACTGAACAATTGTAGTGCCATTTGATCCAAACATAATTAAAGAGTGTAGCGCCACCTATAGGCTAAACCTGCAGCTAGGGTTTCACATTTTGGGGAATATTCAGAGGTGGAAACATTCCGTGGGAATTAACGGGAATATATGGGAATTAACGGAAATATATGCAAATTATTATTATTAATATCATTTAAATGTAATGTTTTTTCCATTGGATATATTTACCATATCATACGGAGACAGAAACAAAACCTTTTACCTTATCATAAGTAGACATAATTGCAAATGATGAAATCCTTCCAATAGAAATGAAGAAAAACATTTTTACAAAAAAAAGTTACAAATTGAACTTTAATTAAATGAGTTGACTCTTCACATGGGATGATTCCACCAATTTTTCAACCCTTGGATTGGTCAGCCTGCGTGCTTTGGTGTGTGTGTTCCCAAACAAGGACCAGTTGCGCTCTGAGGTGGCTGATGTTGATGGGATTTGGAGGATGATGGAGGCAACAGGGGAAAGGGCCTCAGATCCACAAAGTCCCTTCCACCAGGTGGCTGATGAGATATGTTGGCACGACTGCCATATTTCATCTCCATCACAAAGCCTTTGCTTGGAAGTGTACTTCGCCAGACTGCCAAGAACCTTGCCCTCATCCAGGCCAAGGTGGCGAGACACGGTAGTGATGACACCATAGGCATTTTTGATCTCTGCACCAGACAGGATGCTCTTGCCAGCATACTTGGAGTCAAACATGTACGCTGTGGCGTGTATTGGTTTCAGGCAGAAGTCTTCCCACTTTTTGATATATATCAGAACTGCAGTTTCCTCTGCTTGGAGCAACGGTGAAATGGGCAGGGCAGTACGGATTTCTTCTCTTACATCTGCAAGCGGAGTCTGAACATCAGACAGGATGGCATTGTCTCCTTTAATCTGTGCAATGGTTACTGCTATAGGTTTCAGGAGTTTCAGAAAGTGCTTACCACTTTCTCCCAAAATACATCATCCAGGAGGATCCTCTTGATGGGGCTGTCCATACCGGCAGACTGTGATATGGCCATTCCTTGGAAAGACTCCTTCCCCTCCAAGAGACTGTCAAACATTATGGCAACACCACCCCAACGGGTGTTGCTGGGCAGCTTCAATGTGGTGCTCTTATTCTTCTCACTTTGCTTGGTGAGGTAGATTGCTACTATAACTTGATGACCCTTCACATACTTAACTTCTTATGGCTGCAGGGGCAGTATTGAGTAGCTTGGATGAAAGGTGCACAGAGGTGCCCATAGTAAACTGCCTGCTCCTCAGTCCCAGTTGCTAATATATGCATATTATTCGTATTGTATAGAAAACACTCTGAAGTTTCTAAAACTGTTTGAATTATGTCTGTGAGTATAACAGAACTCATATGGCAGGCAAAAACCTGAGAAGTTCCACTTCCTGTTTGAATTGTTTCTGAGGTGGCAGATTTTCAACCAAGCTCTCATTGAAATTACAGCGAGATATTGATGAGTTTTCTCTTCCTATGGCTTCCACTAGATGTCAACAGTCAATAGAACTTTGTCTGATGACTCTAATGTGAAGGGGGMCCGAAGGAGACAGGAATTAGTAATCACTGCCATGAGGTGACCACGCATTGAACACGCGCCTTCACATGAGGAGGACCTCCGTTCCACCGCTCTTCTGAAGTCAATTTAAATCTCCGGTTGGAATGTTATTCAAGATGTATGTTAACAACATTCTAAAGATTGATTCAGTACATCGTTTGACATGTTTCTACTGACTGTTACGGAACTTTTGGACATTTAGCCACGTTATAGTGGATGCGCTTTGTGACTTTGGAATTGTTTACCGCTAACGCGCTAACCAAAGTAGCTAATTGGACATAAATAACGGACATTATCGAACAAATCAAGCATTTATTGTGGACCTGGGATTCCTAGGACTGCATTCTGATGAAGTTCATCAAAGGTAAGGAAACCTTTATCATGTATTTTCTGGTTTCTGTTGACCCCAACATGGCGGCTAATTTGGCTATTGTTCTGAGCTCCGTCTCAGATTATTGCATGATTTGCTTTTTCCGTAAAGATTTTTTGAAATCTGACACAGCGGTTGCATTAAGGAGAGGTATATCTATAACTCCATGTGTATAATTTGTATTATCATCTACATTTATGATGAGTATTTCTGTTGAAACGATGTGGCTATGCAAAATCACTTGATGTTTTTGGAACTAGTGAATGTAACGCGCCAATGTAAACTCAGATTTTTTGTTATAAATGTGAACTTTATCAAACAAAACATGCATGTATTGTGTAACATGAAGTCCTATGAGTGTCATCTGATGAAGATAATCAAAGGTTAGTGATTAATTTTATCTCTATTTCTGCTTTTTGTGAAAGCTATCTTTCGCTGGAAAAATGGCTGTGCTTATTGTGGTTTGGTGGTGACCTAACATAATCGTTTGTAGTGCCTTCGCTGAAAAGCATATTTGAAATAGGACACTTTGGTGGGATTAACAACAAGATTACCTTTAAAATGATATAAGACACATGTATGTTTGAGGAATTTTAATTATGAGATTTCTGTTGTTTGAATTTGGCGCCCTGCACTTTCACTGACTGCTGTCATATCGATCCCGGTAGCGGGATGCAGCCATAAGAAGTTAACCAATTCCTTGGCTCTCTTATAGAGCGTATCCATTGTTTTCAGTGCCATGATGTCCTTGAGGCGCATATTCAATGCATGAGCAGCACAGCCAATGGGTGTGATGTGAGGGTAGGACTCCACTTTAGACCAAGCAGCCTTCATGTTCGCAGCATTGTTCCAGTGTCATGTCTGTGTGTTGTTTGTGTTTCTTATTTTGTATTATGTCATGTTAATTTATTAAAACACTCACTCCCTGAACTTGCTTCCCGACTCTCACTTACTTGTTACAGATTAACGCCTCACCTAAGGGAAGCATCAGGGAGTGTTTTTTGTTTTTTGTGTCAGTGGGCCACTACAGGCCGCTACAGGCTCCCTTGCCCCCATCGGCTAGTCAGGCTCTCATGCCTCAGCCGGATCGCCAGGCTCCCCTGCCTCAGCCGGCTCATCGGACTTTCATGCCTTCGCCGGATCGCCAGGCTCCCCTGCTTCCACCGGCTTGTCAGACTCTCATGCCTCAGCCGGTCTGTCAGGTTCCCGTGCCCCAGCCAGCGACAGGTTTCCCGCGCATTAGCAGGGGTGACCGGTCCGCTCCTGATCCCCGGGATCATCATTTTGGTCGGCGTCCTGCGGCCGGAGCCACGAGTCGGGGAGGGGGTACTGTCGCGTGTGCTCCCTCTCCGACCTGTAGGTCACTAGGCTGCTCGTTATGGTGCACACCTGTCACCATCGTCACACGGACCTGCGTGTCATCAGACTCACCTGGACTCCATCACCTCCCGGATTACCTTCCCTATATATGTCATTCCCTTTGGTTCCTTCCCCTGGTGTTACTGTTTCTGTTCCAGTGTCATGTCTGTGCGCTGTTCGTGTTTCTTATTATGTTGTGTTCATTTATTATAACACTCACTCCTGAACTTGCTTCCTGACTCTCAGCGTACTCGTTACAGTAGTAGTGTGGGCTCAATAGCATCTTGTTAGTGTGCAAGATCTTGAGAATCAGCTGTACCTGTGATGGAAGAATGCACTGTGCATGCAGAGGGTTGCAATTTCATTGAATTGGGGATAGTTTAACCAAAATATGCCACAAGACCTAGAACTGCCTTTTGTGTATCCCACAAAAAAAGGTTCACTATTATAAGCTAACCTTTTTAATGAATTTAAGCAAAATTCCCCAAATTCCAGGGCTTAACTTCCCATGGAAGCTGGCTGGCTGGCTAGTGGCCGGTGTGGGTATTTTGATATATGGTGGTTAGCTAGAGTAAACTACCTGTGTTGCTGCTGCTGCTGCTGCTGGAACACTTGCAAATCCCGACTGAGGAAAGGATGGGGTTGGGTTTTAGATGCAGCCACTCATCTCTTTCTGCTTATCTGCTGCACGTATCAGCCAACCAGACCAAATATGGATTATGCAAATCAACTGTAAACTTTTTTGGGATAGGGTGCAGCATTCGGAATTTTGGATGAAAAGCGTGCCCAAAGTAAACTGCCTGCTACTCAGGCCCAGAAGCTAGGATATGCATATTATTGGTAGATTTGGATGGAAAACACTCTAAGGTTTCCAAAACTGTTCAAATAATGTCTGTGAGTAAAACAGAACTGAAATGGCAGGCAAAAACCCGAGGGAAATCCATCCAGGAAGTGCTATTATTTTGAAATGGGTGTTTTTCCATTGAAAGCCTATCCACCATTTAAAGGGATAGGACCCAGATTCCGTTGCCTATGGCTTCCACTAGCTGTGAACAGTCTTTAGACATTGTTTCAGGCCTTTATTCTGAAGAATTTGGGAGAATGAGCCGTTTCAATGAGAGGCCAGTGGAAAGTCCCCAACCTGTTTGGTGCGCAATCCCGAGAGCGAGCCTTTCTTGTTAATCTTTTATATTGACGACGCTATTGTCCGGTTGAAATATTATCAATTATTTAGGCTAAAAACAACCTGAAGATTGATTATAAACATCGTTTGACATGTTTCTACGGACTTTACAGATACTATTTGGAATTTTCGCCTGACTCTTGTGACCGCATTTGAGCCATTGGATTACTGAACAAAACGCTTCAACAAAATTTAGGTTTTTGGATATAAAGAGGGACTTTATCGAGCAAAACAAACATTTATTGTGTAACTGGGAGGCTTGTGAGTGCAACCATATGAAGATCATCAAAGGTAAGTGATTCATTTTATTGCTATTTCTGACTTTTGTGACAAAATCTACTTGGCTGCTAACGGTTTGTAATGTTTTATGTGCTGAGCGCTGTCCTCAGATAATCGCATGGTTTGCTTTCGCCATAAAGCCTTTTTGAAATCTGACACGGCGGCTGGATTAACAACAAGTTAAGATTTATTTTGATGTATTGCACTTGTGATTTCATGAAAGTTAAATATTTATAGTAATTTAATTTGAATTTGGCGCTCTGCAATTTCACCGGAAGTTGTCGAGGTGGGACGCTAAACTCCATAAGAAGTTTTTAATCAACTGTTATGCTGCAGCTGCTGAGGCAGGACTGTTGATAATTAAAACAGGTAGCTTGCTACATATACTCACTCATCTCAAGATATGCATGTTTGGATACCGCAATCTCCATGGGCAGACCGGGAAACAGGCGCAACCGAGCAACCGATCGTGCGCATGCTTTTATAGTACTTATAAAGAAAGATGGATTTTTCTGCAATTTGGAATCCTTGGGCAGGCTGCCTGAGCATTTTTTCCGGGGAACGCCTAAGTACAAATATATTTTCTGGATGGAAAAACACAAACTTAAATGACTGAAACCAGATAAAGTATTTAGAAAAGATAGCGGACCTATATATTTTAAAATAATATAATCCTTGGGAACTAACAATCACCAAAATAAATGCAAGACAGTCAGGGAAAATTGTAAATGACAAAAAAACAATGAACTTAGCAGTATTGATATTCAGTGTTGTAGTACTTGAGTCTGGTCTCTAGACTACATATTGAGTGTCACGGTCTTGCCTTGGTGTTGGACAGCAAGGACTCGTAATTTCATAATTATCAGCTTCCATTCAGTCAGCATATAAAACTGTTTTGCCAGGCCAAATATTATTGAAACATTAATATTAGTGATGAACGATATATCGTTGAACATTTCGGAATCGGACGATATTAGCTAAAAATGCCAACATCAGTATCAGCCCGATGTCTAGTTTAATGCCGATGTGCAAAACCGATGTCAAAGCTGAAGTGCATACCAATATAACGTAGGTACATGATGTAATGACGCCACGTACAATTTTGCGCTACACGTGCAACACAGCATTCATAACCATAGCCCACAATGTCTGCTGTGTGGATCGAGCATTTCAGCAAGACAACTCAAATACGAAATCCATTAAACGCCAAGATAATGGGATTCATTGCCCTGGACAATCAACCATTTTCTATCGTGGGTGATGTTGGCTTTCGCGACTGGTCGAGCACCGGTACACACTACCAAGTGCGCTATTTTTCAGATGTTGCCCTACTGAATTTACACAGTAATAGTGTCACTGCTATTAGCTTCACGATATACTACGGAATGCTGTTTGGGTCTTTGCATGTAAAAAAAAAAGATACCCGTCAAATAACTATTTGACAACAACACTATTTGATGCGTTAAATAAGCTTTTAATTTGACATGTCAAATAACACAGTTCTATTATAAAATAAGATCATGTTAAACAAGGTTGGAATGTGAAGCAATGAAATGGGGTATCAGTTTACTCGGTGATACCCACAGAACACAACTGTGAAGAGTTTACACAAATATTAGCGTTGTAGCTCTTATCACGGGACTGTGACCATGTGACATCACTTCCCCAGTCAGCCTATTGTGTGTATTGACATTCATGTTGCACGGTACAGCTCTACCTATGGATTGGGGATCAATGAAATGGGGTATCAGTCTACTCAATACCCAAGATATTTTTTTCCCAACGTCCTCCTCAGAGTTATCAGACTCCAAAACATCCATGCAGTATTGTTTTCCATAGGAAATAGTGTTCAATACACATAGGTTGACAATAAATGTGTCTCAATTCACAGTTGTTTCACAGTGTTCTGAATTTGCACATGCAAGCCAAGCGCCACCACTATTATCAGTAGCGCTGTCAAAGCTGTACAAAAGTCTACAAACAAGCAAACACCAGTCACGAATGATGTGTTTACAATACCGCATTTGTAATAAATAATTATTTGTTTGAGCGCAACTTCTCGTGTAGCTAGCTAGCTTTAGCTTAGTACCTAGCTAGCACCAATACAACCAGCCTGAAAACAATGACCAGTAGAAACTGCAGGCATTTTCATTATTCTTAGCAATGATTTAGGATTCCTTGTGAGTAAGTATTAGCTAGGTAGCCACATGTTGTTTGCCTATTGAAATGTAACTTCAGTTCATGAAAATAAATAGCTAGCCAGCTCCTTAACCCTGTTGCACAAAGCTAAAGTTATAAGCGGCCAGCTAGCTTCATCTGGCTAGTGAAGCTCGACCGGACCGGGTTATGTGTTGTGAAGCTAGCCATAAATAAGGATTAAGCACAATAGTGGAATTTGCGGTTTGCCTTCAAAATAAAATACAATTTGAAAGTGATATAGAAGGTTACAATTGGTGGAATCATGCCATATTTAGACTAGATCATGTTAAACAAGGTTGTAATGTGAAGCAATGAAATGGGGTATCAGTTTACTCGGTGACACCCACAGAACACAACTGTGAAGAGTTAACGCAAATATTAGCGTTGTAGCCCTTATCACGGGACTGTGACCATGTGACATCACCTCCCCAGTCAGCCTATTGTGTGTATTGACATTCATGTTGCACGGTACAGCTTTACCTATGGATTGGGGATCAATGAAATGGGGTATCAGTCTACTTAATACCCAAGATATTTTTTCCAAACGTCCTCCTCAGAGTTATCAGATTCCAAAACATCCATGCAGTATTGTTTTTCCTAGGGAATAGTGTTCAATATACATAGGTTGACAATAAATGTGTCTCAATTCATTGTTGTTTTAGAGTCCCGCAATAAGAGCTACAACGCTAATGTTCTCTGGGTGTCACTGAGACTGATACCCCCATGTCATTGATCCACAATCCAAAGGTAAGACTGTACAGTCGTGGCCAAAAGTTTTGAGAATGACACAAATATACATTTTCACAAAGTTTGCTGCTTCAATGTCTTTAGATATTTTTGTCAGATGTTACTATGGAATACTGAAGTATAATTACAAGCATTTCATAAGTGTCTAAGGCTTTTATTGACAATTACATGAAGTTGATGCAGAGTCAATATTTGCATTGTTGACCCTTCTTTTTCAAGACCTCTGCAATACGCCCTGGCATGCTGTCAATTAACTTCTGGGCCACATCCTGACTGATGACAGCCCATTCTTGGATAATCAGTGCTTGGAGTTTGTCAGAATTTGTGGGTTTTTGTTTGTCCACCCGCCTCTTGAGGATTGACCACAAGTTCTCAATGGGATTCAGGTCTGGGGAGTTTCCTGGCCATGGACCCAAAATATTGATGTTTTGTTCCCCGAGCCACTTAGTTATCACTTTTGCCTTATTGCAAGGTGCTCCATCATGCTGGAAAAGGCATTGTTCGTCACCAAACTGTTCCTGGATGGTTGGGAGAAGTTGCTCTCGGAGGATGTGTTGGTACCATTCTTTAGTCATGGCTGTGTTCTTAGGCAAAATTCTGAGTGAGCCCACTCCCTTGGCTGAGAAGCAACCGCCCACATGAATGGTCTCAGGATGCTTTACTGTAGGCATGACACAGGACTGATGGTAGCGATCACCTTGTCTTCTCCGGACAAGCTTTTTCCGGATGCCCCAAACAATCGGAAAGGGGATTCATCAGAGAAAATGACTTTACCCCAGTCCTCAGCAGTCCAATCCCTGTACCTTTTGCAGAATATCAGTCTTTCCCTGATGTTTTTCCTGGAGAGAAGTGGCTTCTTTGCTGCCCTTCTTGACACCAGGCCATACTCAAAATGTCTTCGCCTCACTGTGTGTGCAGATGCACTCACACCTACCTGCTGCCATTCCTGAGCAAGCTCTGTACTGGTGATGCCCCGATCCCACAGCTGAATCAACTTTAGGAGACGATCCTGGCGCTTGCTGGACTTTCTTGGGCGCCCTGAAGCCTTCTTCACAACAATTGAACCGCTCTCCTTGAAGTTCTTGATGATCCGATAAATGGTTGATTTAGGTGCAATCTTACTGGCAGCAATATCCTTGCATGTGAAGCCCTTTTTGTGCAAAGCAATGATGACGGCACCTGTTGCCTTGCAGGTAACCCTGGTTGACAGAGGAAGAACAATGATTCCAAGCACCACCCTCCTTTTGAAGCTTCCAGTCTGTTATTCAAACTCAATCAGCATGACAGTGATTTCCAGCCTTGTCCTCGTCAACACTCACACCTGTGTTAACGAGAGAATCACTGACATGATGTCAGCTGGTCCTTT
Source organism: Salvelinus sp. IW2-2015 (assembly GCF_002910315.2). Taxonomy (NCBI): domain Eukaryota; kingdom Metazoa; phylum Chordata; class Actinopteri; order Salmoniformes; family Salmonidae; genus Salvelinus; species Salvelinus sp. IW2-2015. The sequence continues at coordinate 10,924,526 of NC_036839.1, read as the reverse complement.
TGTGGCAGGGCTGAAATTCAGTGGAAATGTTTTTTGAAGATTCAGTTCATTTGCAAGGCAAATAGGGAATTTGCAATTCATCTGATCACTCTTCATAACATTCTGGAGTATATACAAATTGCCATCATACAAACTGAAGCAGCAGACTTTGTGAAAATGTATATTTGTGTCATTCTCAAAACTTTTGGTCACGACTGTACACTAAGGCATTGTTGGCAGAATAGATGGATGCAGTTCAATGTATTATTAATATAATTCACCAATACATTTCTTGATAGGCCAAAAAATATTGCTATCGGGTTATAAATCAAAGCTGGCCTGGTATATTGTTTTCCGCCTCCATTCGGGATGTACTGTTTCAGTTTCAATGACTCAATAACAGACAAATGTAACTAAGGCTGGGAATGTCAATACAATCAAACTAGCAAGGGCAATGATTACAAGTCGGTCATAGTGTGGCTAACATGCTAGCGTATCTCTTTATGTAGCAAGCTAAAAACATGGAGCCTAACATTAGCTAGATAACAAGATAGCTATCTGCTAGGAGGATGCCATGTCATGCCATTGGAGAAGTGGGTGAGTGACTGACTTTTTCCACTGATATCATTTTTTGGTGACAATACACAGCTAGAGATGCAGGTGTCATTTGGTTAGCAAGCAAGAACTTGAACGACTGTTTTCCAGTTAGCATATCTCTTGCGTTTGTAAATTCACTCTGGCTATCTACTCCGATTTCAGAGCACTCTCGTCTGAGTGTGCCTGAGCGCAGAACAACTGATGAATTTACGAACAAGCAACACCCGCTGACCAGTGTCAGTAAATGTAGACTAAAAAAGTAATAGTTAGTCAAGAATGCTCTAGATAACATGTAAACAGTCTAACTAGCGAGTAAAATTGTCAAAGTGAGGTGTTCTCTCATTTGTGTCTGGACGTTGCTAACTAGCAACCTAGCCAACTTCAGCCAGTTAGCTTGGGTGCTTGGTTGGGACAAGCATGCATTGGCAGGAAAGCTGCAGAAGGATGAGTAGGCTACAATTCTCCATTGTTTATCAGTGCAATTTTGACAGCCAACTAGCTGAAAAAGTTTGAGAGGGTCTATCTAATGTTCCTTCGTTAGATTTTAGCTCATCTTGCTCTGGCTAGCACTAGTTGTTGATCTTGTTGTTGATGTGCATAACTGAGGGAGAGAGACTAACATTTATAGTTGTTTGATCAATAGGACTGTAAAGTTCCAAAATGTAAGGGGACTCCCATGGTGTTTACATATTTGCAGAAATCCATTCAGGTGTATTTTGTGGCTTTTGGCGAATGCGTTGAGGATCAGCGTAGTGGAGGTGTTGTTTCCTACCTTCACCACCTGGGGGCAGCCACCTGGGGGCAGCCATCAGGAAGTCCAGGACCCAGTTGCACTGGGCGGGGTTCAGACCCAGGGCCCCGAGCTTGTTGATGAGCTTGGAGGGTACTATGGTGTTGAAGGCTGAGCTATAGTCAATGAACAGCATTCTTACATAGGTTTTCATCTTGTCCATATGGGAAAGGGCAGTGTGCAGTGTGATGAAGATTGCATCGTCTATGGACCTATCGGGGCGGTATGCAAATTGCAGTGGGTCTAGTCTGACAGTTAAGGTGGAAGTGATATGATCCTTGACTAGTCTCTCAAAGCACTTCATGATGACAGAAGTGAGTGCTACGTGGCGATAGTCGTTCATTACCTTTGCTTTGTTGGGTACAGGAACAATGGTGGATATCTTGAAGTAAGTGGGGACAGCAGATTGGGATAGGGAGAGATTGAATATGTCTGTAAACACTCCAGCCAGCTGGTCTGAGGACGCGGCTAGGGATGCCGTCTGTGCCGGCAGCCTTGCGAGGGTTAACACGCTTAAATGTCTTACTCCCATTTGCCACAGAGAACGAGAGCCCACAGTCCTTGGGAACGGGCCACGTCCACTTTGTCTCTGTACTGACATTTTGCCTGTTTGATTGCCTTACGGAGGGAATAACTACACTGTTTGTATTTGACCATACTCCCAGTGACCATGGTTAAATGCTATGGTTAAATGCGGTGGTTTGCGCTTTCAGAATTCCGAGAATGCTGCCATCTTTCCACGGTTTCTTGTTTGGGTAGGTTTTAATAGTCACAGTGGGAACAACATCCCCTATACACTTCCTGATGAACTCAGTCACCGTGTCCGTGTATACGTCAATGTTATTCTCAGAGGTGACACGGAACATATCCCAGTCCGTGTGATCGAAACAAACTTGAAGCATGGATTCCGATTGGTCATACCAGCGTTGAATAGACCTTAGCACGGGTACTTCCTGTTTGACTTTTTGCCTATACTAAAGGAGGAACAAAATGAAGTCATGATCTGATTTGCAGAAGGGAGGGGCTTGTAGGCATTTCAAAAGGGGGAATGGCAATGATTGAGTGTTTTATCAGGGCGAGTACTACAGTCAATGTGTTGATAGAACTTCGGTAGCGTTTCCCTCAAATTTGCTTTGTTAAAATCCCCAGCTACAATAAATGCGGCCTCAGTATATGTGGATTCCAGATTGTATAAAGTTCAGTGTAGTTCCTTGAGGGCTGCCGTGATATCGGCTTGGGGGGGAATATACACGGCTGTGACTATAACCGAAGATAATTCTCTTGGGAGGTAATACGGTCAGCATTTGATTGTGAGGTATTGTAGGTCGGGTGAACAAAAATGACTTGAGTTTCTGTATGTTATCACAATCACACCATGAGTAGTTAATCATGAAACATACACCGCCGCGCTTCTTCTTCCCGGAGAGTTCTTTATTCCTGTCTGCGCGATGTATTGAGAACCCGGGTGGCTGTATGGACCGGGAAAGTATATCCCGAGAAACAAAAATGTTTCACATACAAGTTATTTTCAAAAGAGATGACTAACAGCAAGCGCGCTACACTAAAAAAACACAGTTCCACTCACCAGATGATGATCATTTGAAACTTAACTTCTTGAAGATTATTGTTGAAAAGGGAGAAGCTAACAAATTAGCAACACCCTATTTGATAACACCTGCTGCAGCCACTGTAAACTAGCCGAAAACAAAAGCGAGCTAGCTAGATCATGGGGAAACTATTGCTCGCTATTGCACAGTGACCTGTTGGCCTTCAAGGCAGAAATTTCCATATGTTTTTGTAAAAACGGTCCCACCCATTAAGTCAAAATGTGATTGGTTGATTCCACTGTCACTTCAAAATGTTGCCCTAATACAGTTGAATGGCAGGTGCCTTTATCTAGCTTCTGATAGCCAATGGCTGACATAGATAGCTAGATCTATCTTCCCAGACTTGAGCAAAGAAAGATCCTGTCAGTGTTAATCCTGAAGAGATTAAATTAGAACATCATTGAAAATAATATAATTGTCATTATTATTATAATCATTATTTATAAATCCTTAGAAGGCCCTTCCGTAGAAGGCCCATTGTTCCCCACTGTGTTTGGGTTAGTAATAATTTGCCACACACATTGCCACGCTCATAGCCCCTTTTTGATCCCCCCAAAAATTACCTGGATGCAACCAGAGGTTTGAAAATGGGTGCTAATGGTGTAGCAAACAATGAAGACAACAATCCATGAGGAGCTCATTTGGGGATAAATCAGGGGGCTGAATCTTTATCCACCCAAAATATCCTTCAGAGTACTAGAAGCCATGAAAATTGTGGCCCTAACATACCGCTAATGCTAAGGATGGCCAGTTCTTTGCGTTATTGGCCAGTTGATGCCTGGTCCTGAGAACATTACAACCTAGTCCTGTTGACTTGCTATGTGGGATATTCTACTCTCATCTTCGAGCCTAACCACTTGGTTCAATTCATGACTGCATGTCTTCTTAGAAACACATTAACTGCTTTTCCCTAAAGGTGATTTAAAGATAGCTGGGGTCTCTCTGGACTGTGGCTTTCCAGAGGCAGGCCTGAGAGCTGCAGGTCCTTAGGGAGACCTTGGTACAGTACATCTGGCTCCATTAAGCCTGCCAGGCTGGGTCTCTGTGATCAGCACCCCACACACACACTCACTCTGGGGTGGGTTGCGGACAGGTGGGGCCAGATCACCTTGCTCTGTAAACAAGCTCTGGAAAACATCATCATGCCAAAACACAGCTCATCACTATTAGCGAGTAATTTCAGCAAATTGAATCCCCTCAACTCCTCTGGTTAGCAAACAGCTTTAGGGTGATAGCTAAATATTTAGAAAAAAAAGCCAGGCAAATGAAGCCCTCACCTTAATGATGCTTGTGGGACAAACAGAGAAATAATATGCTGGTTTTGTTAATGATCACAGACCAGGGTTTGACAATTCTTTTCCCGTGAGCAAACCAATCGGTTGGTTGAGGGTATATAATACGAATGTGGCCTCAGTGGAAACATGCCCTCCAATAACATTACAGACACCTAATGAGAGAGAGCATATCAAATCAACTAATGAAACGCTTTGTCACTATCATGTGAGGGGCATGGACAGGCAAGTGTCCTCTGTAGAAAGAAAGCAAATCGTTTATTTCTTCTCAGTGTGCCACCAACTTCTTTTCCTTTTGAGATTGCAGTTTAAATGTGATGACGCACAAAATGCATGTAATCAAATAGGCTGCATCTTTATAGGAAAGCAAAGACTGAGGAATGGGGAAAAATCATGAAACGTGAGCTGGGGAAAAGTAATCGCACAGACTACAAAACTGGACATGGATGCCCTTTCCCTCATGCTTACGGAACACATCCAGTGCCTATAGAAAAAGTCTACACCCCCTTTAACTTTTTTTCACATTTTGTTGTGTCCGTACCTCAGAGTTTCATGCAATTAAATAAGGATTCCCCCCCCCACTTATTTACACCATACTCCACACTTAAGGGGATTTTTTTCTTGTGAAAAATTATATAAAAAATACCAAACTGAAATTTCATAATTGGTTAAGTCTCCACCCCCATGTTAATTAAGCAATAAGGCCCGAGGGGGTGTGGTATATGGCCAATATACCACGGCTAAGGGCTGTTCTTGGGCACAACGTAACACAGTGTTACCAAGGCAACTACTGTAGTTATCTAGTACATTTGCTAGCTACTTCGGTGGATGTTGAACACATATCAATCTACCTGCAAATGAACACATTTCTAGCGACAAATGTGTTAAATTATAGCCATGGTATAAAACTGATAATCAACTCGGGGCTCTATGCATTCTCTGGAAAATAATGCAACTCCGTGGAAGCTCAGTTCCAACGTCGTTCATTATTTTCTATAAAATGCATAGCCTCTCGATGATTATCCCTTAAGTGGAAGCACCTTTGGCAGCCATTACAACTGTGTTGGGATAACATTCTATAATTATTATTATTTTTTATTTTTTTTACATGTTTCTGATTCTGGACATCAGAACAGCGATCACCCACTTCGATTTGGATGGAGATTTCTACTTCAACGAGTCGGCAGCGCGGGACATATTGCTCACCCCAGACCAAACCCTATTCCCAGAGACTCGGAAAAAGAAGAGACAGTGTAAGAGGCCGACGTGTAGGCAGCCTTACAAAACTACTTCGGTGAGTAAATACCCCGCCTCTGCCCTCCATTCTATAGGCGAACCTACAATTACTAGGGAACAAACTGGATGCGCTCTGTTAGAGACTATCCTCTCAACGGGACCTGAAGAACTGTAATGTCCTATGTTTCTCTGAGTCGGGGCTGAACAAGGACATGGATAATATGCACTACATGACCAAAAGTATGTGGACACCTGCTTGGCGAACATCTCATGCTAAAATCATGGGCATTAATATGGAGTTGGTCCACCCCTTAGCTGCTATAACAGCCTTCACTCTTCTGGGAAGGATTTCCACTAGATGTTGGAACATTGCTGCGGGGACTTGCTTCCATTCAGCCACGCACATTAGTGAGGTTGGGCAATGATGTAGGGCAATTAGGCCTGGCTCACAGTCGACGTTCCAATTCATCCCAAAGGTGTTTGATGGGATTGAGGTCAGGGCTCCGTGCAGTCCAGTCAAGTTCTTCCACACCGATCTTGACAAACCATTTCTGTATAGGTCTTCACTTTGTGCATGGGGACATTCTCATGCTGAAACAGCAAAGGGCCTTCCTCAAACTGTTGCCACAAAGTTGGGGGCACATAATCGTCCAGAATGTAATTGTATGCTGTAGCGTTAAGATTTCCCTTCACTGGAACTAAGGAGCCTGAACCATGAAAAACAGCCACAGATCATTATTCCTCCTCCACCAAACTTTACAGTTGGCATTATGCATTCAGACAGGTAGCGTTCTCCTGGCATCCGCCAAACCCAGATTTGTCCGTCGGACTGCCAGATGGTAAAGCGCGATTCATCACTCCAGAGACCATTATTTCACTGCTCCAGAGTCCAATGGTGGTGAGCTTTACACCACTCCAGGCTTGTGTGCGGCTGCTCAGCCATGGAAACCCATTTCATGAAGCTCCAGACAAACAGTTATTGTGCTGACGTTGCTTCTAGAGGCCGTTTGGAACTCAGCAGTGAGTGTTGCAACCGAGGACAGCACTTGGCAGTCCTTTTCTGTGAGCTTGTGTGGCCTACCACTTCGCGGCTGAGCCGTTGTTGCTCCTAGACATTTCCACTTCACAATAACAGCACTTATAGTTGACCAGGGCAGCTCCAGCAGGGCAGAAATGTGACGAACTGACTTGTTAGAAAGATGGCATCCTATAACTGTGCCACGTTGAAAGTAACTGAGCTCTTCAGTAAGGCCATTCTACTGCCAATGTTTGTCTATGAAAATTGCATGGATGTAAACACCTCTCAGCAAAAGATGTAGCTGAAATAGGCAAATCCAATTATTTCAAGGGGTGTCCACATACATTTGTATATATAGTTTACATCTCACTGGTTTTTCTATACATCGGCAGGACCCAACGGCAGCCTCGGGTAAGCCCAAGGGGGGAGGTGTGCGCACAATCTGTAATATTAAAGCTGCAATATAACGTTTTTGGGAAACCCGACCAAACTCACCTAGAAATGCGAGTTATAAATCTGTCACTCATTGAAAGCAAGTCTAAGAGGTACAAAATAAAATAAAATGTTATTGGTCACATACACATGGTTAGCAGATGTTATTGTGAGTGTAGCGAAATGCTTGTGCTTCGAGTTCCGACAGTGCAGCAATATCAACAAGTAATCTAACAATTCCACAACTACCTAATACACACACATCTAAGTAAAGGGATGGAATATGGAATAAATATATGGATGAGCAATGACTGAGCGACATAGGGAACATGCAGTAGATGGTACAAAATACAGAAAATACATATGGGATGAGTAACGCAAGATATGTAAATATCATTATTGAAGTGGCATTAACAAAGTCACTAGTGATCCATTTGTTAGAGTGGCCAACGATTTCAAGTCTGTATGTAGGCAGCAGCCTCTCTGTGTTAGTGATGGCTGTTTAACAGTCTGATGGCCTTCAGATAGAAGCTATTTTTCAGTCTCTCGGCCCCAGCTTCGATGCACCTGTACTGACCTTGCCTTCTGGATGGTAGCGAGGTGAACAGGCAGTGGCTCAGGTGGTCGATGTGGATAGGGGGGTGCTCCCTCTAATGTTTCCTAAAGTCCACATCATCTTCTTTGTTTTGTTGACATTGAGTGAGAGGTTGTTTTCCTGACACCACACTGAGTGCCCTCACCACCTCCTTTTTTATTTTTTTTGGTGATCAAGCCTACTACTGTTGTGTCGGAGACGTGCATGGCCACGCATTCATGGGTGAACAGGGAGTACAGGAGGGGGTTGAGCACGCACCCTTGTGGTGCTCCAGTGTTGAGGATCAGCAAAGTGGAGATGTTGTTTCCTACCTTCACCACCTGGGGGCGGCCCATCAGGAAGTCCTGGACCCAATCGCAGAGGGCGGGGTTGAGATCCAGGGCCTCAAGCTTAATGATGAGCTTGGAGGGTACTATGGTGTTGAATGCTGAGCTGTAGTCAATGAACAGCATTCGTACATAGGTATTCCTCTTGTCCAGATGGGAAAGGGCAGTGTGCAGTGTGATGAAGATTGCATCGTCTATGGACCTATTGGGGTGGTATGCAAATTGCAGTGGGTCTAGTGTGACAGGTAAGGTGGAGGTGATATGATCCTTGACTAGTCTCTCAAAGCACTTCATAATGACAGAAGTGAGTGCTACAGGGCGATAGTCATTCAGTTCAGTTACCTTTGCCTTCTTGGGTACAGGACCAATGGTGGCCATCTTTAAGCATGTGGGGACAGCAGACTGGGAGAGATAGGGAGAGATTGAATATGTCCGTAAACACACCAGCCAGCTAGTCTGTAAGGACAGGAATGCCGTCTGGGCTGGCAGCCTTGCGAGGGTTAACACGTTTAATATCTTACTCACTTCGGCCACGGAGAAGGAGAGCCCACAGTCCTTGGTAGCGGGCCACGTTGGTGGCATTGTGTTATCCTCAAAGCGGGCAAAGAAGGTGTTAAGTTTGTCTGGAAGCAAGACGCCAGTGTCCGTGACGTGATTTTCATTTTGTAGTCCATGATTGTCTGTAGACCCTGCCACATACGTCTCGTGTCTGAGCCATTGAATTGCGACTCCACTTTTTCCCTATACTGACATTTCGCTTGTTGATTGCCTTGCGGAGGAAATAACTACACTGTTTGTATTCGGCCATATTCCCAGTCACCTTTCCATGGTTAAATGTGGTGGTTCGAGCTTTCAGTTTTGCGTGAATGCCGCCATCTATCCTCGGTTTCTGGTTAGGGTAGGTTTTAATAGTCACAGTAGGTACAACATCTCCTATGCACTTCCTTATAAACTCACTCATCGAATCAGTGTATAAATCTATATTATTCTCTGAGGCTAGCCAGAACATGTCCCAGTCCACGTGATCAAAACAATCTTGAAGCGTGGATTCCGATTGGTCAGACCAGAGTTTAATGGTCCTAGTCACGGGTACAGCCTGTAGCTGTGATGTGTCTAATATCAAGTTCATGATTTTCCAGACAGTTCATCAGAGCTTGATGTATGTCATTTGCAGTTTCATCACTGTCTTCATAAAAGTCAAGTAACTTGCACTGCACTCCATCAGACACAGAGAAATATCTCACGCACGCTGGAAACATTTTTCTATTTCCCTTGTTTGAGGCATCACTGGCAACTGAGAAATACACGGGCTCACCTTCCGTAGGAGGCAGATCATCATTTTCCGCAGTAGACGTCACAAAGAATGCGCCGATATTGCTAGCACCTTTAGCTAGCGTGGCCTTCTTGTGCATTTCTGTGGATGCATGCTGAGTTTGGTCACTCTCCCCTCCATGGCCAATTGAGAATTCCTGACGGCATAAAGTACAGAAAGCTTTCGTCGAGTCACCACTGACAGCCTTAACCCACGTCTTGTTTGCTTCCCATTGTTTGTTGTAGCTGTACAGTCTTTTCTTTTTTGCAGTTTATCCATATTTCCTTGATATGCCAAACCGACCGAACAACGACAGAAATTACTTTGCAGGAATTGGCGCGTTTACGCTATACTGTGATTGGATGAATATACAGGACAAGGGAGATCACGTATGGGACAAACCAATTTAGCCCAATATAAGGGACATCCCGGATAATACGGGACAGTTGGCAACCTTATGTGATGCACAAAGAATCCCGTTGGCTGTACCGACTCCGACAGCATGTCCCCAGAGAGCCATGTTTCCGTGAAACCGAGTAAATTACAATCCCGGATGTCTCTCTGGAAAGCAACCCTTGCCCTGATTTCGTCTACCCTTGTTATCTAGAGACTGGAAATTAGCGAGTAATATACTCGGAAGCGGTGAGTGGTGTGCGTGCCTTTGAAGTCTGACCAGAAGGCCGCTCCGTCTCCCTCTTCTGCGGCGACGTTGTTTTGGGTCCGCCTCTGGTTCGAACAAAGGATCCGCTTCAAGAAAGTCGTATTCCTGGTGTTGATAAGTTGACATCGCTCTGATATCCAATAGTTCTTTCCGGCTGTATGTAATAAGACTTAAAATTTCCTGGGCTAACAATGTAAGAAATAATACATATTTAAGGACGAGGTGACCCTCTCTGTCGGCACCATCTTGCTCCGGGGCGGCAGGTAGCCTAGTGGTTAGAGCGTTGGGCCAGTAACCGAAAGGTTGCTTGATTGAATCCCCGAGCTGACAAGTTAAAAATCTGTTGTTCTGCCCGAGCAAGGTAGGTAACCTGTCTGGGAACAGGGTTCCGCCAACAGCCAATGAAATTGCAGGGCGCCAAATTAAATCAACAGAAATCTCATAATTCAAATTTCTCAAACATACAAGTATTAGACACCATTTTAAAGATAAACTTCTCGTTAATCCAACCACAGTGTCCGATTTCAAAAAGGCTTTTCAGCGAAAGCACAACATATCATTATGTTAGGTCAGCAACTAGTCACAGAAAGCATACAGCCATTTTCCAACCAAAGAGAGGAGTCACAAAAAGCAGAAATAGAGATAAAATGAATCACTAACCTTTGATATTCTTCATCAGATGACACTCCCGGGTCAACATGCTACACAATACATGTATGTTTTGTTCGATCAAGTTCATATTTATATCCAAAAACCTCAGTTTACATTTGGCTTTGCTTCCAAAACATGCCGTGAATTTGCACAGAGCCACATCAATTTACAGAAATACTCATAATAAACTTTGATAAAAGATACAAGTATTATGCACAGAATTATAGATATACTTCTCCTTAATGCAACCGCTTTGTCAGATTTCAAAAAAGCTTTACGGAAAAAGCAAACCATGCAATAATCTGAGTACGACGCTCAGAGACCAAAACAAGCCAAACATATACCCGCCATGTTGCGGAATCAACAGAAGTCAGAAATAGCATTATAAATATTCACTTACCTTTGATGATCTTCATCAGAATGCACTCCCAGGAATCCCAGTTCCACAATAAATGTTTGTTTAGTTCGATAAAGTCCATTTATGTCCAAATACCTCCTTGTTGTTCGGGCCTTGAGTTCACAAATCCAAATTCCTGACGCGCGATCAAAAGTTCGATCAAAAGTTCCGTTACAGTCCGTAGAAACATGTCAAACGATGTATAGAATCAATCTTTAGGATGTTTTTAACATAAATCTTCAATAATGTTCCAACCGGAGAATTCCTTTGTCTTTAGAATTGCAATGGAACGCAGGTCGCTCTCACGTGGACACGCGTGGTCAGCTCATGCCACTCTGGCAGACCTCTGACTCATTCAGCTCCCATTCCCCCTCCTTTACAGCAGAAGCATCAAACAAGGTTCTATAGACTGTTGACATCTAGTGGAAGCCTTAGGAAGTGCAATATGACCCCATAGACACTGTATATTCGATAGGCGATGAGTTGAAAAACTACAAACCTCAGATTTCCCACTTCCTGGTTGGATTTTTCTCAGGTTTCCGCCTGCCATATGAGTTCTGTTATGCTCACAGACATCATTCAAACAGTTTTAGAAACTTCAGAGTGTTTTCTATCGAAATCAACTAATAATATGCATATATTAGCAACTGGGCCTGAGTAGCAGGCAGTTTACTCTTGGCATGCTTTTCATCCAAACGTGAAAATGCTGCCCCCTATCCCAAACAGGTTAACCCACTGTTCCCTGGGCGCCGAAAACGTGGACGTTGATTATGGCAGCCCCCCACATCTGTTCTATGTGCGCTATTTCTATGCTACCTGTTCTTTAGTTTAGCTTTTGCGTCTCTTGCTTTTGTACACCAGCTTCAAACAGCTGATAATACAATATTTTGGTTATGGAAAATGTATTTCACAACAGTTTAGATTGCACGACGATTCTGTAGACTATACTTGCTTGTTTTGTCACAAACTGAAATTAGGCAAACTATTAGAATTTTAGCAACCAGGAAATGGCGGAGCAATTTCTGCATAGTGCACCTTCAAGTCTCGAGGTTCTGCTCGCAGGAGTTAGAATACCTCTTAATAAGCTGTAGACCCTACTATTTACCAAAAGTTTTAATGTAAATGTTTTGTAGCTGTCTATTTACCACCACAAACCGATGCTGGCACTAAGACCACACTCAACGAGCTGTATAGGGCCATAAGCAAACAAGAAAATGCTCATCCAGAGGCTGTGCTCCTAGTGGCAGGTGAATTTTAATGCAGACAAACTGAAATCCGTCTAACCTCATTTCTACCAGCATGTCACCTGTGCAACTAGAGGCGACAAAACTTTATATCACCCTCCATTTCTAAAATCTGACCATACCTCTATTCTCCTGAATCCTGCTTACAGGCAATAACTCGAACAGGAAGTAACAGTGACACACAATACAGAAGTAGTCCAATGAGTGACCGTACGTACATATCTAAACCAGAAGCCATGGATTACAGGCAACATCCGCACTGAGCTAAATGGCAGAGCTGCTGCTTTCAAGGAGCGGGACTCTAAATCAGAACACTTACAAGAAATGGCAACTGCTTGGTATCCGACCGCAAGGTGCCACAGAGGGTGGTGCGTATGGCCCAGTACATCACTGGGGCTGAGCTCCCTGCCCTCCAGAACCTCTATACCTGGCAGTGTCAGAGGAAGACCATAAATATTCTCAAAGACTCCAACAAATCTGGGACTAACACGACACTGAACAGCTTCTACCCCCAAGCCATAAGACTACTAAATAGTTCTCAAATCATGTCAATTAGCCTATCAGAAGCTTCTAAAGCCATGACATAATTTTCTGGGACTTTCCAAGCTGTTTAAAGGCACAGTCACCTTAGTGTATTTAAACTTTTGACCCACTGGAATTGTGATACAGTGAATTATATTTGAAATAATTTGTCTGTAAACAATTGTTGGAAAAATTACTTGTGCCATGCACAAAGTAAATGACCTAACCGACTTGCCAAAACTATAGTTCGTTAACAAGAAATTTGCGGAGTGGTTGAAAAACGAGTTTTAATGACTCCAACCTAAGTGTAGTAAACTTTCTTGCAGAAGGTTTTCCTTAAGGATTTTTCTGTACATTGCTCCATTCATTTTCTTTTCTATCCTGAAAAGTCCCTGACAATGAGAAACATCCTCATAAAATGATGCTGCCACACCATGCTTCACAGTAGCGATGGTGACCTTTGGGTGATGTGCTGTGTTTGCTCCAAATGTAACGCTTTGCATATAGGCCAAAAAGTTCCATTTTCGTTTCGTCAGACCACAAAACTTTGCCACATGGCTACAGAATCTCCCAAATGTTTTTTTGCATACTTGAAACTGATTCAAGATGGGCTTTGAGCTTTGAGTAATGGCTTCCGTTCATGCCAGATGTGGAGTGCTTGGGATATTGTTATCACATACACACCGACCAGTCTTGGCCCTAAAGGCCTGTAGTTCTTTCAAAGTTGCTATTAGACTCTTGGTAGCCTCTCTGATCAGTCTCCTACTTGCTCGGTCGCCCAGATTGGAGGGACGGCCTGATCTAGGCATGGTTTTGGTGGTACCATACACCTTGCACTTCTTAATAATCGTCTTAACTGTGCTCCAAGGGATATTCAAGTCCTTTGAAATATTTGTATACCTATCCCCTGACCAGTTCTTTTGAAAGCTCCTTTGAGCTCATGGTTGAGTGTTTGCTTTGCAATTCACTCCCGAGCAGAGGGAACCAATAGGAACTGCTGAATTTATCCTGAAATAATGTGAATAACTACAGTTTAACACAGCTGGAGGCCAATTAACTTGGTGTGTGATTTTGAAGGTGATTGGTTACACCTGAGCTAATTTAGGATTGCTATTACAAGGGGTGTGGACACTTATCCAACCAAGTTATTTCAGTTTTTTAAAGAAAAATCTGAAGAAAGAAATTTTCCTGGAAGTTGTGAAGTAGGATATGTAGACCAAATGGGAAAAAACAAATGCATTTTAATTCCAGGCTATAAGGCAACAAAAGGTGAACACTTTGAAAGGGGGTGTAGACTTTCTATAGGCACTGTAGATAATCTGATAAAAATTCAGAATCTCTGTGATGAGGTAGAAAGCAGGGTAGGAGGCATCTTTCACAAACACTAAGCTACCAGGCCAAAACCCAAAGCTACTCAAAAATGTATGTTCTATTAGTAATGGGTCTTATGCAAGTGTTCTCAACCAGTCTGGCCCAAAGAACCATGTGTTCTGAAATAGCATGTTCTGGACCAAAAAGTCCATGTCTGTGACCAAAAGTTGGTATATTTTCTAGAACCAAAAAAAACTATCATATGCCAATTAACTATACGTTTGAGTTTCTTGCAATATTCTGAAAGCATTGTGGGAATGTTTTAAGAAATACAAGACAATGTTGCAAAGCTTCTAATAACCTTTGCTTGTTAGAAAATCAGGGCTGGCATAGTTTATGTCCATTGTCCTTGTCGATCCACATCCAACTTGACATCAATGCAACTTTAACTTTCAGCGATTTACTGTCTTTTCTATTGGAAAGGGAACGATGTGATCTAATCTAAAGTGAACTAAATAACCACTAAACCCACAGCAAAGCCTCAGATGCAGTTAGCTATTTTCTTTCTGATAGACGGGATGAAATGACATTCACAGGTCCGTTTTCAAAACATGATGTCTGGAGCCTGCCTCCAGACGCCGCAATAAATCAGGATGACTTTGCAGAGTCCGACTAATGGCGACAAAACAGAAGATTAGTACGGCTCAAGGTTTTGATAAAAGTCAATTTAGTAAAAGTATGCATCCGTTTGAAGCAATTACCACCAGTGATCTGGCTGTACCTGCAGAATTAGGGTTGCCATGGATACCCGCTGAGCTGGAAATGAGAATGTTCCCCTGCATGACAACATCTTGGATTTGTTCATTACACTCCTATTTACCACTGCTAAAGCCAAACAAGCAATACATTTGTCCTAAAACTTAAACATTGCCAGTCGTGTACAAAGACATTAGCCTTGTATCTTTTTCATTACACAAACACTGTAAATATATTTCTGCTCGTGAATGTCTGGGAAATTTTAGCATCATTCTTTTCTTGACAGGAAATGTCCTCTTTTGTGGTCTGTGCCAAAAGCAAAAGGGTAAAAAGTGTTAATGAATGTGTTTATTAATGTTGATTAGCTTCCATACTGGTACATAATCTTGAATTTCAGACCTCTAAAAAGACTCATGGAAATGGAGATAACCCTGGTGCAATGTGACAAGACATCAATATTGAGCAGTCAATCTCAGTGCTGAGGCCTCCTCTGGTTTGTTTTCCCATTGTAAGACTGCATTGATCTGATCATCAGTAATAGCACGGTACCTACCACTGTGACCACTGTCAACACACCAAACTTCTAAAACGGGTCTAATCTAAGTCTTCTCTCCACATCGGCAATACAACTTACCTAACAATATTAGCTAGCAAGTCAGAATAGGCCAATACCAACTGCAAGGGATCCTGTTAAAACAATGTTGACCTATGAGGATATAAAAAGTCTCCAAGTCTAATCATGTACACCAGCAAATTACAAATCGTGAGTAGATGCGCAAGGTATTTCTGAGGGTGTGTTTACATGTGAGAGACCGAATGATTTCCATAAGTCAATACGACTTGCTTGATGAACGCTGCATCTAGAGAACAATTAATCGTCTACAGGCCACAATGTCTCTCTTCAAATGTTTCATATTCCTCCCAGTGCAGTTTGTCTAATTGTCATAATGTATGGCATTCATTCATATGATTTACCAATATAGTTATTCAACTGATATATTACTGTGAGGTTATGACAATCAGATTGATAAAATATAGGTAGAACCTCATATTTTCTGAAGATACCTCTATGCGGTGACAGCGTTTTAATTAAACACCAAACACGAGAGTGAAAGATAAAGTCTTCACAACTTAATGCCTTGTCAGTCGCTGCTATGGAGATGGAAAGAGAATGGGGAGGTTATTTACACCAAGAGGAGAGTTAATCTGCTTTGATACTCTTAGATCTAGTCAAATAGAGATATTGCATATATAGTACCAGTCAAAAGTTTGGACACCTACACCTACCCGCATTCAAGGGTTTTTTAATTATTTTTACTATTTTCTACATCGTAGAATAATAGTGAAGACATCAACACTAGGAAATAACACATATGGAATAATGTAGAAACCAAAAAAGTGTTAAACAAATGAAAATATATTTTATATTTGAGATTCTTCAAAGTAGCCACCCTTTGCCTTGATAACAGCTTTGCACTCTTGGCATTTTCTCAACCAGCTTCACCTGGAATGCTTTTCTAACAGTCTTGAAGGAGTTCCCACATATGCTGAGCACTTATTGGCTGCTTTTCTTTCACTCTGCGGTCCAATTCATCCAAACCATCTCAATTGGGTTGAGGTCAGGTGTCTGTGGAGGCCAGGTCATCTGATGCAGCACTTCATCACTCTCCTTCTTGGTCTAATAGCCCTTACATGACCTTCCGAGTGGCGCAGTGGTCTAAGGCACTGCATCACAATGCTAGTTGTGCCACTGGAGATTCTGGGTTCGAGTCCAGCCACTCTCACAGCCGGCCGTGACCAGGAAACCCATGGGGCGGCGCACAATTGGCCCAGCGTTGTCCGGGTTAGGGGAGGGTTTGGCCAGCAGGGATGTCCTTGTCCCATCGTGCACTTGCAACTCCTGTGGCGGGCCGGGCGCAGTGCACGCTGACACGGTCGCCAGGTGCATTGGTGCGGCTGGCTTCCGGGTTAAGTGGGCATTGTGTCAAGAAGCAGTTCGGCTTGGTTGGGTTGTGTTTCGGATGATGCATGGCTCTCGACCTTCGCCTCTCCCGAGTCCGTACGGGAGTTGCAGCGATGGGACAAGACTGTAACTACCAATTGGATAGCACAAAATTGGGGAGAAAACAGGGTAAAACAAATAGCCCTTTCGGGGCCTGGTGGTGTGTTTGGTCATTGTCCTGTTGAAAAACAAATGATAGTCCCACTAAGCGCAAACCAGATGGGATGACGTATCGCTGCAGAATGCTGTGGTAGCCATGCTGGTTAAGTGTGCCTTGAATTCTAAATAAATCACTGACAGTGTCACCAGCAAAGCACCAGCAAAGCAAAGCACCCCCATACCATCACACCTCCTCCTCCATGCTTCATGGTGGGAACCACACATGCGGAGATCATCCGGTCATCTACTCTGCGTCTCACAAAGACACGACGGTTGTTACCAAAAATCTAAAATTTGGACTCATCAGACCAAAGGGCAGATTTCCAACGGTCTAATGTCCATTGCTCGTGTTTCTTGGCCCGTGTTTCTTGGCCTCTTCTGCTATTGGAGTCCTTTAGTAGTGGCTACTTTGCAGCAATTCGACCATGAAGGCCTGATTCACGCAGTCTCCTCTGAACAGTTGATGTTGAGATGTGTCTGTTAATTGAACTCGGTGAAGCATTTATTTGAGCAGCAATTTCTGAGGCTGGTAACTCTAATGAACTTACCCTCTGCAGCAGAGGTAACTCTGGCTGTTCTTTTCCTGTGGGGGTCCTCATGAGAGCCAGTTTCATCATAACGCTTGATGGTTTTTGAGACTGCACTTGGAAGAAACTTTCAAAGTTCTTGAAATGTTCCGTATTGACTGACCTTCATGTCTTAAAGTAATGATGGACTGTTGTTTCTCTTTGCTTATTTGAGCTGTTGTTGCCATAATATGGACTTGAACTTTTACCAAATTAGGCTATCTTCTGTATACAACCCCTACCATGTCACAACACAACTGATTGGCTCAAACGCATAAAGAAGGAAAGAAATTCCACAAATGAACAAGGCTGTTAATTGAAATGCATGAAGCTGGTTAAGATTTATTTTTAAATTATTGAACCTTTAGGCAAATCAATTAAGAACAAATTCTTATTTACAATGACGGCCTACCGGGAAACAGTGGGTTAACTGCCTTGTTGAGGGGCAGAACGACAGATTTTACCTTGTCAGCTCAGGGATTCGATCCAGCAACCTTTACAGTTACTGGCTCAACTCTCTAACCACTAGGCTACCTGCCACACCAATGCCAAGAGTGTGCAAAGCTGTCATCAAGGCAAAGGGTGGTTACTTTGAACAATCTCAAATATAAAATATACACTGCTCAAAATAATAAAGGGAACACTAAAATAACACATCCTAGATCTGAATGAATTAAATATTCTTATTAAATACTTTTTTCTTTACATAGTTGAATGTGCTGACAACAAAATCACACAAAAAGTATCAATGGAAATCAAATTTATCAACCCATGGAGGTCTGGATTTGGAGTCACACTCAAAATTAAAGTGGAAAACACACTACAGGCTGATCCAACTTTGATGTAATGTCCTTAAAACAAGTCAAAATGAGGCTCAGTAGTGTGTGTGGACTCCACGTGCTTATGACTCCCTCAACGCTGGGCATGCTCCTGATGAGGTGGCGGATGGTCTCCTGAGGGATTCCTCCCAGACCTGGACTTAAGCATCCGCCAACTCCTGGACAGTCTGTGGTGCAACGTGGCGTTGGTGGATGGAGCGAGACATGATGTCCCAGATGTGCTCAATTGGATTCAGGTCTGGGGAACGGGCGGGCCAGTCATAGCATCAATGCCTTCCTCTTGCAGGAACTGCTGACACACTCCAGCCACATGAGGTCTAGCATTGTCTTGCATTGGAGGAACCCAGGGCCAACGCCACCAGCATATGGTCTCACAAGGGGTCTGAGGATCTCATCTCGGTACCTAATGGCAGTCAGGCTACCTCTGGCGAGCACATGGAGGGCTGTGCGGCCCCCAAAGAAATGCCACCCACACCATGACTGACCCACCGTCAAACCGGTCATGCTGGAGTGTTGCAGGCAGCAGAACGTTCTCCACGGCGTCCTCCAGACTCTGTCACGTCTGTCACATGTGCTCATGTGCTCAGTGTGACCCTGCTTTCATTTGTGAAGAGACACAGGGCGCCAGTGGCGAATTTGCCAATCTTGGTGTTCTCTGGCAAATGCCAAACGTCCTGCACGGTGTTGGGCTGTAAGCACAACCCCACCTGTGGACGTCGGGCCCTATACCACCCTCATGGAGTCTGTTTCTGACCGTTTGAGCAGACACATGCACATTTGTGGCCTGCTGGCGGTCATTTTGCAGGGCTCTGGCAGTGCTCCACCTGCTCCTCCTTGCACAAAGGCGGAGGTAGCGGTCCTGCTGCTGGGTTGTTGCCCTCCTACGGCCTCCTCCACGTCTCCTGATGTACTGGCCTGTCTCCTGGTAGCGCCTCCATGCTCTGGACACTACGTTGACAGACACGCAAACCTTCTTGCCACAGCTCGCATTGATGTGCCATCCTGGATGAGCTGCACTACCTGAGCCACTTGTGTGGGTTGTAGACTCCGTCTCATGCTACCACTAGAGTGAAAGCACCGCCAGCATTCAAAAGTGACCAAAAACATCAGCCAGGAAGCATAGGAACTGAGAAGTTGTCTGTGGTCACCACCTGCAGATCACTCCTTTTTTTGGGGGTGTCTTGCTAATTGCCTATAATTTCCACCTTTTGTCTATTCCATTTGCACAACAGCATGTGAAATTTATTGTCAATCAGTGTTGCTTCCTAAGTGGACAGTTTGATTTCATAGAAGTGTGATTGACTTGGAGTTACATTTTTGGTTTAAGTGTTCCCTTTATTTTTTTGAGCAGTGTATTTTGATAAAGAAAAACCCTGGAATGAGTAGGTGTGTCTAAACTTTTGACTCGTACTATATCACTACAGTATAATCCAGCCTACCCATACACTGAGATGTCAGATTAAGGCAAGAATTCAGTGCAATATGAGTACTTCTTGCATAATCTGAGCCACCTGTTTCTAGCATCTACTGTACTTCATATAGCAGTATGAAGTGCATTATTGCAGTATGATATGTGGAACAGGCTTATTCTGAGTACTACTCGTATCAGATGGTGAAACTGAACATGAAAGACTATTCCATCTGCAACAGTCTCACCAACAGCCTCCTTTAGCCCTTATTTCAGGATCCATGTGCACTCGGGAGTAGAAGACATGTGGTCTAAAAATGATATGAACTGCTTTGGAAATGCCAAAGTAGAAAAAGGGACTTCAAACAGAATATATTTAAAGCTTTGATGTCTAGTTAGTGCCTTTATGTGCAAAAAGAAAGATTTAGCAGACAGCTCATTCAAAAAGGTATTACTATTAGGGATGCACGATATATCGTTGAACATTTCGGAATCAGACGATATTAGCAAAAAATGGCAACATCGGGATCAGCCCGATGTCTAGTTTAACGCCGATGTGCAAAACCAATGTCAAAGCTGATGTGCATACCTATATAACACAGATAGATGAGAACATCTTTGTACATAACGTAGATACATGACGTAATGACGCCATGTAAAATGTTGTGCTACACGTGCAACACAGCATTCCTAACCTAGCCCACAATGTCTACTGTGTGGATTGAGCAGTCAACAAGTCGAGCAGTAATTTTAAAGAGTATGAACATTTCAGGGAGACAACTCAAAGGCTAAATCTATTAACGGCAAGATAATGGAATTAATTTCCCTTGACAATCAACCGTTCTCTGTCGTGGGTGATGTTGGCTTTCGCCAACTGGTCGAGTACTGGTACACTTATTTTTTTGGTACTATTTTTCAGATGTTGCCCTACCCGAGTTACACAGTAATAGCGTCACTGCTATTAGCTTCACGACTGACATTTGGACCAGCGATATCAGTCCCATGAGCATGCGGAGTCTGACAGCACAGTGGGTCGTCGAGGATTTTGTACTGAGCAAAGTCGTATTGCATGCTCATGAATATGCTGGTTGTCATCCCGCTGCTGCCAAATGGCATTTGAGAACATGTTTGAAACATGAACATACTAGCTAGCTCCATTCTAATAACTGACTCGAGAAATAAGCTCATCAACTGCGCCTGCATCAGACGTGATACCCTCTGTCATGGCATTGAAACGCCTGCTCAACAAAACTGACAGGGATGTAAACAAATGTACGGAACATTTCTGAGATCTTTTTTTTCAGCTCATGAAACATGGGACAAACACTTTACATGTTGCGTTTATATTTTTGTTCAGTGTAGTATTCGTATTCTAATTCCTAATTCTAATGCCACCGATTCTGTCACATAACAGCGGATTGCGCATGCCCATAATGACTTCGCCAATGCTAAGCTAACCAGTTAGCTAGCAGCTAGTGTGCGACGTTAGTGCTGACTAGTTTCTATGGAGTGAAGATGGCCCCTTTTCCCGACGAGGTGGGCAACAAAACTGCCCACAGGCTGTGAACAAGCGATTCGGTGGCATTCTCGCTTTACTGTGACGCCACCATGCTCGAAGCTATGTACCAGGACCGCTACTTCGATGCAGACAAGAAACAGGGTTTATGTGAAATGTTACATACACAGCTGGACAAGATGGAAACAGACACAGTGACAGTGCGCACCGAGGAACAGAGGCCACGGACAGACAGCGCTGAAACTTCACTGCTTGACATGTATGATGAAATCCTGGTTGAGAATGAAACGACTGAACAAATGAACAACGAAACAGCACAGCAAGTAAGTGAAAGCCCAGTAAGTAAGTGAAATAAATAGGTTTTGATTATGTTTTACTGGTAATGGGGACATAAGTAAATGCCAACAAAATAACTTTTTGGTCAGTGTGGTGTGTGTGTGTAACCTTTATTTAACTAGGCAAGTCAGTTCATTAAGAACAAATTCTTATTTACAATGACGGCCTACCTCGGCCAAACCCGGACGACGCTGGGTCAATTGTGCGCTGCCCTATGGGATTCCCAATCACGACCGGATGTGATACAGCCTGGATTCGAACCAGGGACTGTAGTGACGCCTCATGCACTGAGATGCAGTGCCTTAAACAACTGCCTCCGTGTGTGTGTGTTAACTAACTGTACTAGAATGCTTAAAATTTAAATATCGGTTATCGGTATCGTTTTTTTGGCAAGGAAAATATTGGATATCGGTATCGGACAAAAATGTCATATTGGTGCATACCTATTTACTATTATTTTTTCTCAAAACAAAAGTAGCCATACATCACTACATTGTTCTTTCACTATGACATCACTTTCTTACAACAGAGAACTGGGGCTGGTCTTCCAATAGTGATGGAATTTATGATTATGAGCGTTTTAACGATGCATCTTTCCTTCAACAGTCAAAGAACGTTCGCTAAATGAGCCGTCGAGGCATGATTCGATGCTGATATGATCTAAAGAAAGGCAGCACTGCTCTCCGATCAGCTTTCTCCATTCAAATGTTACCTTAACATTAGAATTATTCCACAATACTGACAACATATCAGCTCCTAGAGAGATATCATTGCACACATGTTAGGCTACACATCATGAAATATTTTGAGGAAAGAATGACAGACAATAGTCAAATAAAACTCCATTGAAATGTATAGGCCTATTTAGTCTATACTGAAGGTAGGCAATTTTTATCTTTAATGCGGTCATCTCAGTTTTCATTTGAATAATATTTTTATCCTTCGCTTGTTTGTAACAATTGCGAAGACATTGGCAACTTTGTATTTGAGTCAACTTCGTTGTGAAGTTATTGGCGGTCACAGAGAGACATCMTGATTCTATGTTTAGCGGAGATCTTCTGCGTATAAATTGACGCGGTAGGGGAAACGCATCCGACGATGCACTTAGCTGTTCTACGAGTAGTCTGAGGCAGTCGGTAAATAGTGAGCATTGATCAAGTGCAACTTCGGTAATGACGGTTTTGGGAAACTGCTCACAGATTTAGCGATGCTCCTATGAAGGTTCTAACCGTGAACTTAGCCTTAAGGTGCTTTTGGGAAACTGGGCCCTGGTCAATTCGAACATTTCTGATTCAACAATAGGCGGAGGCCTGTATGCATATGTCTTAGTTAATTGTCATCTTCCATACACCATGCAGGCCTCCACTGAAAGGATTACGTCAAAAGGCAGAAGGAAAAATGACTCACTGACTCAGTCTTCGACCGTGCAATGGGCTTTCTGAAAGCGACATGACTTCACCATGTCCCAGAGGCGGTGTGAGGCTCGGTCATACAGCTCTGTCCAGTCAAACCTACACAGGTACAGGTCATATGTCATTGAGAACAGGTCTTTGAGATTCTTTCGGTTCGCTTCATCCACAAGGTCAGGCAAGTTTGTTGTATGTTCAGCAGAAAAAGACCACATCTTCCCAATATTCTCCACATCGCATTCAGTCAGCACAAAGAGTCTGGGTGGATTTAAATTGCAGAAGGTTACGGCAGGGAAGTATCCCTGTTGAGCTCTTTGTCATGTTTGGTGATAAGGTTGAGCTGGAAGTAGTAGGTGATTGCAAAGATGCAGAGGTAGAGGAAGAAACAGAGTGACCTGGAGAAAGCCAGAGGCATCGCCTGATGCTGGAGGAGCCACGGTTGACTGCATCTAGTAGACCATGGAGAGAGGTTCTTCTGAAAAACCGCTGCAAATATTCCGGCATCTTCAGCTGCTCAGGGCGAGTATGAACAGGACAGGTTGGAATATGGCAAACATTCATACCATCCACCCAACTGTGAAGTTTACATTTTACAGCTCATAGCCAACTAACAAGACTGAAGTGGATTTAATGGTCTTTTATACATCTCTGGCATCGATAGGCACAGCCACTTATTGTTTCAC
The DNA here is from genome assembly GCF_002910315.2 of Salvelinus sp. IW2-2015. NCBI lineage: Eukaryota > Metazoa > Chordata > Actinopteri > Salmoniformes > Salmonidae > Salvelinus > Salvelinus sp. IW2-2015. The sequence continues at coordinate 10,900,882 of NC_036839.1, read as the reverse complement.
AATTACCAAGGGGGGGATTTACACACAGGGAATGAAACCACAAGTAGGACTTTTTACAGTCAATCACATTACCCTCTTTATCAACAAACCTTTTATTATCAACCAAACTCATAACAGCAGCAAAATACATTCAAATCTCAAGATGATAATGAAAACAAAGCAGAGTAGATGTTAAAACACCCATTTAAAAAGCTTTCTCTTTTGGTTGAATGAGTCCAGAAAGTTATTATAATGGTCTTAGTTCCCTCTGGTTCAGATAGCAGGGATGATAAGGGCTACAATCTACCTGCAGTGAAGCCGCTCAACATTTACATTACATTCAGTCATCTAACAGACTCCCATCCAGAGCGACCCACAGAAGCAACCAGAGTCAACGCCCTGCCCAAGGGCAAGTCGACAGATCTCCCACCAAGTCAAAACGGGGACCTGAACCAGCAAACTATCGGCCACTGGCCCAAGCTCCCAACCACCAGGCCACTAACCTGTCTCTTATACACATCTAGATGTGTATAAGAGACAGGTTCCCTACAGTCCCACGAGAGCGTACCCCGCCCCCACCCCCCAAGCCACCGTCCCCCAATGCACCAATAACCAACAAAATGAACTAAAGAGAACACAAAAACAATGCGAAAACAAGACATCACTGTACACGTTAGAGTGCACTATTTACATGTGTGTATTTGTGTGTGTGTCCGTGCACCTGCGCGGCATTAGCCTCAGGCAAACAGGCATTGGATGTAACAGCGTTGCCCCTCAGTGTCATTCAAAACATACTTTTGATTATTTTGACTTATCTTCGACCGCCAATCTGTCCTTCACCCAGCAACTCCACACCCACTTTCCCAACTCTCCACACCCACACCCAACTCTCCAGTTCCACATCCCAACCCTCAGCTTCCCTCAGCCCATCCCACCTATCTCTGCTGGCTACCCTCTTTGGATTTCTATGCAACATATATCTTTCAACTATGCTGTGGTGTTTAACATACAATTTGAATATCTAATCGAATAGAATCCACAGATTGCGAGTTGAAGATATATTAGTAATTAACTGACCAGGTCTCTCCAGATCTCCCAACAATGCTATTCTAGGGTCAATTTTAGAATAATGTTATGCTTTTTCAGCCATTCCTGAGCCTGAGACCAGAAACAGGCTACCTGATGGCAATACCAGAGCATGATAATGGCTTATTGATCAGCAAAATGAATGGGACACGCTTTGGCAAATTTAGGGCACATTTGCGTGAAAGCATTGAAAAACAGTAGTAGTTTGAAAGCATGGTTGAGCAATCTTGAGGAAAACCATTTTAGGGCTACAGTTTATATGGTTCGTGTTCCAATTGAGTATTACACAAAATATCTTCAATGAAAAACACTCAAGATAAATGCATTTAAAATTGTTGTAATTTGACAGATGCTCTTATCCAGAGGGACTTACAGTGCATTAAATAAAGACAAAAAAGTTATTGTAGATAGATTGTGAAACTGTATGGTTATATCAACATAGATATTTTAGTGTTCACCATCCTTCTCTTCATGGGCAATGATTTCCTGTTATACAAAGAAGTGGGCTCTGGCTTCCACCCAAACAACCCCCTACCCCTGTGAGACATCTCACTATAGGGAGTGTGATGTCCTGCCGACACCGATCAGAATACATCCAAGACACTGCATGTCCTCTCCGCTTACCATCTCTACCTGACAAACCTCTTAGCCTACCTTCCACGTACCACTGGCAGACAGACAAGATACTGTACTGCCTGACAAAGGATCACCATCTCCTTTGGCGCAGCTCCAACTGCACCCAATAATAAATCAAAGAACATCTTTCCGGGGAAGAGAACTGATACACAAAACGACGCCTTATTCAAAACAGAGTTTTTCAATTTAAATTATTAGTGACACGTTTAAGGAAACTAGGCGTATGTCGTGCGTCACTACTTCACAGGAGCGCCATTAGAAGTTGAAACATGCAGGGTAGTAACGTTATGATTTGGGATTATGGTTCATTGCAAGTAACTAAAGTACCAGTCAAAGGTTTGGACACACCTACTCATTCCAGGGTTTTTATTTTTACTATTTTCTACATTGCATAATAATAGTGAAGACATCAAAACTATGAAATAACACATATGGAATCATGTAGTAACCAAAAAAGTGTTAAAAAAATCTAAATATATTTTATATTAGAGATTCTTGAAAGTAGCCACCCTTTGCCTATATAAACTCAGCAAAAAAAGAAACGTCCCTTTTTCAAGACCCTGTCTTTCAAAGATAATTCGTAAAAATCTAATTAACTTCACAGATCTTGATTGTAAAGGATTTAAACACTGTTTCCCATGCTTGTTCAATGAACCATAAACAATTAATGAACATGCACCTGTGGAACGGTCGTTAAGACACTAACAGCTTACAGACGATAGGCAATTATGGTCACAGTTATGAAAACTTAGGACACTAAAGAGGCCTTTCTACTGACCAAAATAAAGATGCCCAGGGTCCCTGCTCATCTGTGTGAACGTGCCTTAAGCATGCTGCAAGGAGGCATGAGGACTGCAGATGTGGCCAGGGCAATGAATTGCAATGTCTGTACTGTGAGACGCCTAAAACAGCGCTACAGGGAGACAGGACGGACAGCTGATCGTCCTCGCAGAGGCAGACCATGTGTAACAACACCTGCACAGGATCGGTACATCCAAACATCACACCTGCGGGACAGGTACAGGATGGCAACAACAACTGCCCGAGTTATACCAGGAACGCACAATCCCTCCATCAGTGCTTAGACTGTGTGCAATAGGCTGAGAGAGGCTGGACTGAGGGCTTGTAGGCCTGTTGTAAGGCAGGTCCTCACCAGACATCACCGGCAACAACGTCGTCTATGGGCACAAACCCACCGTCGCTGAACCAGACAGAACTGGCAAAAAGTGCTCTTCACTGACGAGTTGCGGTTTTGTCTCACCGGGGGTGATGGTCGGATTCGCGTTTATTATCGAAGGAATGAGCGTTACACCGAGGCCTGTACTCTGGAGCGGGGTCGATTTGGAGGTGGAGGGTCCGTCATGGTCTGGGGCGGTGTGTCACAGCATCATTGGACTGAGGTTGTTGTCATTGCAGGCAATCTCAACGCTGTGCGTTACAGGGAAGACATCCTCCTCCCTCATGTGGTACCCTTCCTGCAGGTTCATGCTGACATGACCCTCCAGCATGACAATGCCACCAGCCATACTGCTCATTCTGTGCGTGATTTCCTTCAAGACAGGAATGTCAGTGTTCTGCCATGGCCAGCGAAGAGCCCGGATCTCAATCCCAAAGAGCACGTCTGGGACCTGTTGGATCGGAGGGTGAGGGTTAGGGCCATTCTCCCCAGAAATGTCCGGGAACTTGCAGGTGCCTTGGTGGAAGAGTTTGGTAACATCTCACAGCAAGAACGAGCAAATCTGGTGCAGTCCATGAGGAGAAGATGCTTGCAGCTGGTGGCCACACCAGATACTGACTGTTACTTTTGATTTTGACTTCCCCTTTGTTCAGGGACACATTATTCAATTTCTGTTAGTCACATGTCTGTGGAACTTGTTGAGTTTATGTCTCAGTGTCAGGGGTGCGTAACTGGTGGCATGGAAGTCAAACGCAGGAGAGCAGAACTTGGTAAATAGCCGGAGCCGTTTAATGTACATAACTACCGGCATACAAAAATAACAAAACACATGGGCAACAAAACCCTTATCGCACCAGTCACATAAAGCACACGTACTTACAATAAACAATTCCCGACAAGGACATGGGGGAAACAGAGGGAACATATACATGTAATTAGGGAATTGAAACCAGGTGAGTGTGACAACCAGACAAAACAAATGGAACATGAAAAATAGATCGGCGATGGCTAGAAGACTGGTGACGTCGACCGCCGAACACCGCCCGAACAAGGAGAGGAACCGACTTTGGCAGAAGTCGTGACACTCAGTTGTTGAATCTTATGTTCATACAAATATTTACACATGTTAAGTTTGCTGAAAATAAACACAGTTGATAGTGAGAGAACGTTTCTTTTTTTGCTGAGTTTATGTATATATTCTTATCCCATTCCTTTACTTAGATGTGTATGTATTAGGTAGTTGTTGTGGAATTGTTAGATTACATGTGTAAGAATATTTTAAGATAATACACAACGCAGAGGACTAAAGGTCAAGAGGGAATTAACGATCAATGGAAATAGCATTTTTTCTGTAATAGGGAATTAATGATCAGTGGGTTAGAGACATCGGAGGAATTTGTCTATACATTGAGCCTGAAACAAGATACTTGTTATTTGGCCAATGGCCCAGTTTTATTGGAAATTCTAATTGGTCAACCACAGGCTAGGGTTGGGTAATAAATTACATCCTGTTTGTTCTGTGGAGAGAATCACTGAGGACAGGGGAGAATAAACATTTACCTCTAAACATAACATCTATTATTTGTCCTCTTTGAATAAACCTATTTAAACCTCAACTGCCAACACATTTTAGATATTGCTGCACTGTCGGAACTAGAAGTAGAAGCATTTCGCTACACTCACAATAACATTTGCTTACCATGTGTATGTGACCAATAACATTTTATTTGATATGGCCGGTGTCAGTAAACGTTGGCAAAAAAACATAATTAAATTGTTGCCAGCAGCACAGTTGCAGTCACCAACACTCGGGATAACATCAAAACAGCCTAACATCAAAACAATCTAACAATAAGGTATTCCTGTTTTTTTATTTTTAATACATTTGCAAAAATGTATTAAAAATGTATTTATGCACTGTAAAAAATCATTCACTGTATGATATACCATTTTCTAGCTCAGAGTCTCTACTTTTATCCAATGTAAAAAAAATAATTAAAAAAAATCAGATTTTGCTACATAAGACCGAAAATTCTTGCAACCAATACAATGTTATATACAGTATATGGGGGATACAACCATCTCAGCTCTGCAGCTTTTGCTGCGAAGAGACAGAATTGTTAGATCATTTGTTTTGGTACTGTCCATGTTTTTGGTCGCAGGTTCAGGAATGGCTGAAGAATTGCAACATTTACCTGAAGCTAACTCTGCGAATAGCACTGCTGGGTGATTTAAAAAGTCCTAGTCAATCAATGAATAATATAATAATAATCCTGGTAAAAAAAAATATCTTTCATTTACAATCTGTAGAAACTATGAGAATAGAAAGGTTCAGAACTTTTGTGAAACATCACAGCACAGAAATCAAAACTGGATGGTGTTCAGTGATAGATGGGAGGTGTTGAGGGTAGCTGAAGGATGGGACTAAAAACAAACAAAAAGTGAACTATTGTAAAATGTATATAGTATAAATAAACTGGAAGTAGAATCAAGTGTTGTTGTCCATTAGTTTACTCCAATTAGGGGAAGGGTGGTAGGGTTAGGGGAAAATAATCAAAGGAAAATATATATATTTTAAATATATATGTACGATTATTTTTTTTACAGTGCATTCGGAAAGTATTCAGACCCCGTCCCCCTTTCCACAATTTGTTACATTACAGCCTTACTCTAAAATGGATTAAATCAATAAAAATCCACACCAATCTACATGCAATACCCCATAATGACAAAGCAAAAACAGGTTTTTAGAATTTTTGCAAATAATAAAAAACAGGAATACCTTATTTACATAGGTAGTCAGACCCTTTGCTATGAGACTCAAAATTGAGCTCAGGTGCATCCTATTTCCATTGATCATCCTTGAGATGTTTCTACAACTTGATTGGAGTCCACCTGTGGTAAATTAAATTGATTTGACATGAAATTGATTGGACATGATTTGGAAAGGCACAAACCTGTCTATATAAGGTCCCAGAGTTGACAGGGCATGTCAGAACAAAAACCAAGCCATGAGGTCGAAGGAATTGTCCATAGAGCTCCAAGACAGGATTATGTCGAGGCACAGATCTGGGGAAGGGTACCAAAACATTTCTGCAGCATTGAAGGTCCCCAAGAACACCGTGGCATCCATCATTCTTAAATGGATGATGTTTGGAACCACCAAGACTTCCTAGAGCTGGTCGCCCAGCCTAACTGGGAAATCGGGGGAGACGAGCCTTGGTCAGGGAGGTGACCAAGAACCCGGTGGTCACTCTGACAGACATAGTTCCTCTGTGGAGCTGGGAGAACCTTCGAGAAGGACAACCAACTCTGCAGCACACAGCCAAGACAACACAGGAGTGTCTTCAGGACAAGTCTCAATTTCCTTGAGTGGCCCTGCCAGAGCGCAGAGCCCAGAGTCTGGACTTGAACCTGATTAAACATCTCTGGAGAGACCTGAAAATAACTGTGCCGCGACGCTCCCCATCCAACCTGACAGAGCTTGATAGGATCTGCAGAGAATAGGAGAAACTCCGCACATGCAGGTTTGCCAAGCTTGTAGCGTCATACCTAAGAAGACTCGAGGCTGTAATCACTGCCAAAGTTGCTTCAAGAAAGTATTGAGTAAAGGGTCTGAATACTTACGTAAATGTGGTAGTTTATTTTCGTTACATTTTCCCAAAAAAATCTAAAAACCTGTTTTTGCTTTGTCATTACGGGGTATTGTATGTAGATTGAGGGGGGGAAACAATTTAGTCCATTTTAGAATAAGCCTGTAATGTAACAATGTGGAAAAAGTCAAGGGGTCTGAATACTTTCCGAATGCACTGTAATTAAGTGAAATATCATCATCTAGTTATCTTGATGTAGGCCTATTTATCATTGTAAATTAAAAACTCATGCTCCAAATTCATTTGTAGATAACAGCAATGGAAGATGGTGAAAGTATTCTCCAGTTTTAGTCCCTAGAGTAAAACTATGAAGACAGAGAGATAATAGTCAGGGCTGTCTTTGTCATGTCTGTCCTCAGATATGGAGACCTGTGAAAGCTTGTCTGCAGATGAAGAGGTCCCAGTGAATGGTCCAAGAGACTGCTGGCACATCCTTGTATGCCATGGGTTGTATGTATACTTATGTCAGCAAATGTTGTATACAACAATACAGTTAAAAGTCACACACAAAGTAGGCTACAAACTTATCACAACTTTAGCAGGCAAATCCTTCTCCTGGAGGTATGCTGGGTGTGCAGGCTTCTGTTCCAGCCCAGCACTAACACACCTGATTCAACTTATAAAGCCTAATGAAATGATAATGTGTATTATTGCTGGACTGGAATAGAAGTCTGCTCACCCAGTAGATCAGAGTGGCGCAGGGTTGGCACCTCTGGTATGGACTTTTTTGTTCACCTGAAATTATGCTTTAGTAATAATAGCCTATTACTAAGAGGTCTAACATTTACAAACAAGTTAGATTATTTGTACATTTTGAAATTATATTTTAATTAATTCAATGTTGATTCATTCGAAGTGAAGTGTTTAAACTTGTTTTAATTCTTAACTTAAAAACATTATTCAAGATGAACTAGTGGCAATGTTCATTCATCACAAATCACAATTCTGCAATAAAACGGTGTGAAGGGGATCGGTCTCTAATTTGTCTGTGTTTCTGTGTTGCTTTACCAAATGAACATTACCTTTTTGTCTAGTTGTGAGCTTTTCCATCGGTTTTATTTGATTGTCACTCTGTCTCAGGATATCAGCCATGTGAACAAATTTTGCAGCTTATCATAATGGCATGCATCACCAATGCAGCCAAGAGGCCTACAGTATGATGGCATTATTGGCCTAATGGGCATGTGCAATCAATGTGCCCCTTGTCATTGTACACCCGAAGCAGAGAATAGCTAAACTCACACAGCATTTGTATATTGATGGGCTAACTATACGTTCTCAATTTAAAATGACACCAGTAGATAATGTATGAGGCAAACCATGAACCAGGTTTTATACATTATTTTTCTGACATGAAATTGTTTAGTGCAAACCCAACCCTTGTATTCTAGGTACAGTACTGTACATGAAAATAAAGAGCTGTAGTCTAATTAAAAATATAAAAAAGGGAAATAATGTGGTGTGGGGAGTGTTGTAATTTGACCTTGTTTATTTGCTGAGAATGATTTTAGACTAAATCAGAAGGTCAATGGCATGGAGGAGGATTGCAGAGATGTTGGTGTTTGTTGCAGGGATGCAAACTGGTGAGGACCCAAAAATGGGATACTTTTTTTGCACTGAAACATGCAAAAAAAATCCCTGCTAGGGGGAAATGCCGGTTTGAACTAATTAAACAACAAATAATATGATCTACATGATCAGTCTCTGTGTGTAAAATAAAAAGTGGTTCATGTGAACCTAACTCACAACTAAAAAAATGTAAAGAAAGCAATCCAATGTTATTTGTTGCCTAGACTTTATTGCAAATGACACTCAAGTCTTGAGAACAAAACAATACACTAATATTGCAGTTAGCCATGACAGCCTTTATAATAGAACACTTGTTACCATGACAGCCTTTATAATAGAACACTTGTTACCATGACAGCCTTTATAATAGAACACTTGTTACCATGACAGCCTTTATAATAGAACACTTGTTACCATGACAGCCTTTATAATAGAACACTTGTGACCACACACATCTAAATATTGCATTTGTGAAGAAACATCTTAATGTAGAATAAAACAGGCATTCTATTTTGCTCTATTATAGTGGCCACTATAGTAGACGTCGATCAAGTGCACAAGGCTACATGGGTGCAAAAATAACGTTGACCGAGTAAAAAACGTAATAATCCCCCCTCACGTGTTACTGTTAAATTCAACACAATAAAAACAATATATTTGGGCTACACCGCACATTATTACATCATACACTTTCTGCCTGTGGACTTCTATTCTACAATGTGCCAGCAGAGCATGATACCCTTTGTTGGCATAATTGATCTCTTTCAGGCATAGAGTATACCTGGCATACCCCTTTTTATCCACTGTATTGAAGAAGTGAGAAAGAGCGAAAGTGTGTGGTGTTCCTTTCAACTCTATAGTGGCTTCCATCTTAAACCAGCTCCAGCTACACTTGATCCCTGAATCCACTTGTTTAACAAGCAACGCCTCATATTCACCTAAATCTCTCATTCTGAAAATGAACCACATACTGTAGAGGGGAAACATTAGTTCACAGATAGTACTCTAATTAGTTCTTTAACTTGTTAACATTTCACACAGATTGCCAGGGTCCAGTAAGCAACTTGAGGAACGTGTTATAACTTGAGGAACAGCAAGGAAACTTGAGGAAGGCAAGTAAACGTTAGTCGTATACCAGTTAATACTATAGCGAATGGTTAGGTTACTAACGTTAGCTCTTCTGGCCTTATTAGTCAGCTAATTTTCACACCATATCAATTATTTGGCTAATGTTGCTCAACATTTTTCTGGCTAGCTAGCGGAGAATTCGATCCAGCTACTGTAGCAAGATACTTAACAATGCTCACAATACTTGTTCCACCACACTTTCTCCCTCACCTCAAACTTTCCAACTGCCAGTTGTTTTTCGGTTACAGCTCATGAAGTACGCTTGTCTCCGTGGTCAGGCTTCTCACCTACCTCTTCGTTATCGTTCAGGGGACGCGTTGCTGTAGCTGGTAAACTGCCATTCCATGCTATAACTGGCCCATTGGTTGCATCTTCTCTCTTCAGTCGAGTGCTGCATTCTGTTATGTGAACGATTGGAGCAATACTGGCTCAGGCCTTGGATACAGCCAGTATTGCTCCAACGCGCTTCACTCGTTCGCATACAGCCAGTAGTGATCCAAAGCCCCCCCGCCCAAACTTTTCTCATCGGATCTACACAAATCACGTAGGTCACCTATTTTTGGATAGGTGGAGAATTGGAGAATTGCGCCGAAAGGAGACTAGTTTGCATCCCTGTTGTTGATGGTGGGTAAAGAGAGATTTGCACAACAATGTTTGCAAGTCAAAGCCACAATTCCCTTTACCCAAAGTACCCATTCATGCAGGCCTATGTATTTTACAGGAAGTGAGCTATAATCATCAATGTCATGACACAAGCATAATGAAAGAGCCATAAGCTATAATATATGATAATCATAATGTCTCAAAACACAATACAAAGATAGGTCTACACAATTATCCTGCAAAGGGCTATTATTGGCAAGAATGATCTGTCAAAGTCAATGGGCTGGGAAGGTTTACAGACAGTAATTTGTGATGAGGAAGGGGGTTTTGGTTGTGCTTATACAGTAAATGTATTGTTGTGTATGAGAGCAATTGAGGTGCTATTACTATGTAAGAACTGCCTTCCTAAGACTTTTCACACCTTCTTTAGCTCCCCCAGCCCATTCACGTTGTTGACCGATTTTTCCTCTCAAAAGCAGCTCCAAATGTCCCCTCATTGTCCTTAAACAATACGCTAGCCGGTCCCATTCAGTTGATACCTTTACCAACAAAGTCATGTTGCCCTACGTCCCTTCCACAAAAAGTATTAAATTCTAACACCACAACCATGTCTTTCCAAGAGTCGTGCAGTACCAGCAAATCTTCTACAAGAGGACTAAACAGTTGGTGGTTAAGAAGCCCTACACCCCTTTCGTCAAAGTCTTATCCAGCTGGCCGTTCACCACAGACAGTACAAGCCCAACGCCACAAAGAGTCTCAGCTTCCCCAGCCCAACATTGCCAGTGTACCTAAGCCGAATAAAGGACTATGGCTGCATTTACTGAACGATCAGTTCTGAAAACGATCTGATGTGATTAAGACCAATTAGTGTAAAAACTGTCAGAATTTGGCTGCCTGTGTAAATGATTCCAGTGTGACTCAGCATAAGACCATGTAGAACACACAGGAAGCTGTTGAGTGGAGGACTGCCCATAATAATGTCCGTAACGGCGCAAATGGAATGGCATCAAACACTGGAAACAAAATCAAATCAAATTTTATTGGTCACATACACATGGTTAGCAGATGTTAATGCGAGTGTAGCGAAATCTTGGGATTCTAGTTCCGACAGTGAAGTAATATCTAACAAGGTTGTTAGATATAACATCAGGTGCTGTAGGTGTAATGGAGGGCAGGTAGTTTGCCCCCGGTGATGCATTGTGCAGACTGCACCACCCTCTGGAGAGCCTTGCGGTTGAGGGCGGTGCAGTTGCCGTACCAGGCTTTGATACAGCCCGACAGGATGCTCTCGATTGTGCATCTGTAAAAGTTTGTCAGGGGGCGCTGTTGTGCCTTCTTCACCACACTGTCTGTGTGGGTGGACCATTTCAGTTTGTCTGTGATGTGTACGCCGAGGAACTTAAAACGTTCCACCTTCTCCACTGCTGTCCCTTCGATGTGGATAGGGGGGTGCTCCCTCTGCTGTTTCCTGAAGTCCACGATCATCTCCTTTGTTTTGTTGACATTGAGTGAGAGGTTGTTTTCCTGACACCACACTCCGAGTGCCCTCACATCCTCCCTGTAGGCTGTCTCATTGTTGTTGGTAATCAAGCCCACTACTGTTGTGTCGTCTGCAAACTTGGTGATTGAGTTGGAGGCGTGCGTGGCCACGCAGTCATGGGTGAACAGGGAGTACAGGAGGGGGCTGAGCACGCACCCTTCTGGGGCCCCAGTGTTGAGGGTCAGCGAAGTGGAGATGTTGTTTCCTACCTTCACCAACCATGTTTAATGTATGCTATACCATTCCATTAATTCAATTCCAGCCATTACCACGAGCCCGTCCTCCCCAATTAAGGTGCCACCAACCCCCTGTGGTATAACAGGGGTCTCCAAACCTGTTCCTGAAGAGCTACCCTCCAGTAGGTTTTTGCACCAAACCCCAGTTAACTAACCTGGTTCAGTTTATCAACCAGCTAATTATTAGAATCACGTGTGCTAGATTAGGGTTGGAGTAAAAACCTACAGGATGGTAGCTCTCCAGGAACAGGGTTGCAGAGCCCGAACCACCATAAAATAAATATGGATATTTTCTATCAATCTTTGAAATATGTCTGCCCTTAAGGATTCACATAATATATTTATATAAGCTGTACAGGGCACTGTAGCATCAAACAGATGCTAGACATTCAGGTAAACAAAAATTATTTGGCTATTTGTCAAATTCTAAAACACAGGAGTGTACACTATTTAAAGCTAACTCAAGAGAACTGGGTATTCAACAAAAAATGTATATGGTAAAAGTAACTTAAAAATAAGTATGAACAGTGTAGTTCACTGTCCGAATGTGTCTCAGGTCTAGAGACACAAGTGCAGAGAACTGTAGCTACAGATTGTTACACCGGATAATGTGATTTACCCAAATACTTTTGCCGACATCTTGTCTATTTCAAGAATTCCCTCATTGATCGAGACAGGTTGTCACGAATCCCGCTTCCTGAGTCTGGGTTTGCCTGTGTGTCTGTCCTGGAGTGTGTTTCAGGTGTCCTGGAACGCACCCTGTCTGGTTGCCGGGCGAATTAGCTCATTGGGAGATTGATTTCACCCGCACCTGTTTCCCGTCAGTAATCTGCACACCTGTCCTGATCATCATCTCTACCCTTCAAAAGCTCTGACCTGACTTCCATTCCCTGCCGGATCGTTAGCCATGACCAGTATGTTTTGCTCACGAACCAGTCTCCAAGTTATAGAGTTTGTTTTGTTTTGTTTTATTGTTTTGTACATCTGCTTGCCTTTAACTGACCTCCGTTTTGTTCTATCTACAGCCATTCTCCCGGAACCCATCACCCATCCCTGTCTGCTCGTCGCTAGTGTTTTTTCCTATCCTTTGGATCTGCTCATCCACTCCCATCAACCCACCTCCGCTGTCCGCTCCGCCACCCGGAACTATCTACCTCCACGTTCTCATCATTTAAATAAATTCCCACCATCTTCATACTCACCTTGTCCTGGTCTGCTTCTGGGTCCGATTTTTGTAAAGCGTGACAGAACGATCCGGCCAAGTATGGACCCAGCGGACCTGGACTCCGTTCGACATGCCATTTCCCATCAGGGGATGATATTGGGTCAACACAGCACAGCGCTACAGGAGATAGCGAGTTCTGTCCAGAACTTCTCTACCAGCTTGGCGAGAATCCAGAATCAGCTCAGTTTTCCGGCGGATTCTCCACCACCGTTTTCACCCCTCTCACCTGCCGCTTCTGGAGCGGTTTCCTTCCGTGAGCCCAAGGTACCGACGCCGGATAAATATGAAGGGGATTTGGGAGGATGCCGTTCATTTATTATGCAGTGTGGGTTAGTTTTTGAGCTGCAGCCCCACTCTTACGCCACAGACAAGGCTAGGATAGCTTTTGTTATTGAACTGCTGCGTGGTAAGCTTTGGAATGGGCTTCAGCTGTTTGGAACAACAGGACACCTGCATACATCATACCAGGATTCACGGCAGAAATGAGAAAGCTTTTTGACCATCCAGTCCGAGGTAAGGACGCAGCTAAGCGGTTGTTTTCTCTTCGCCAAGGAGCTCGTTATGTGGCAGACTTTGTGATTGAGTTTCGAACATTGGCTGTGGAGAGTGGGTGGAATGAGGAGGCACTACAAGCGGCTTTTTACCAGGGGTTGTCGGAGCAACTCAAGGATGAGCTGATTTCCTATCCGGAGCCTTGTGACCTGGACAGTTTGGTCGCATTATCCATTAGGGTGGATAACAGAGTTCGAGAGAGAAGGAGGGAGAAGCAGTGGGTTCGGTCCAATCTATCAGCTACTCGGTTACCATTCGGGTCAGGAGGGGAACCAGAAGGGGTTAATCAGGTTTCCTCACACGGGATTAATAAAGGAGTCCTGCCGCCAGATCCTGAACCTATGCAAGTGGGCGGCACGGGTTAACTAAGGACGAGCGCCAACGTAGACGTGAGACCAACAGATGCCTCTACTGTGGTAGTTCGGACATTACATCTCCGTTGTTTCTCAGCGCCCGTTAAACTGCTCGGCTCGTTAAGTTTGGGAGGGTTGTTTAGCGAGCCAGTTTCAACCTCTCAAGATACCCGTCAGACCCCGTTTTCCTGCTACCCTCATAAATAAGGATCAGAGTTTAGCGATTAACGCTTTCATCGATTCAGGTTCCGATGACAGCTTCATTGATGCCGACTTAGTGGAACAGCTGGGGCTTTCCAAGGAGCAATTACGGAAGCCATTGAAGCAACCACTCTGAACGGTAGTGTTCTGGCACGGATCACTATGAGGACGGAACCGGTTAAGATGTTGTTGTCGGGGAATCATTCAGAGGTTATTTCTTTTTTTATTTTGCCTTCTCCCATGTACCTCTGGTTCTTGGATACCCCTGGCTAAGAGAACACAATCCTTCGTTCGATTGGGTGACTGGTAAGGTAACTAGTTGGAGCATTGAGTGCCATGCTAACTGCCTCAGGACTGCCTGTTCTCATGCTGTCCCCAGTCGGGTCAGTGAGTCTGCTCCTCCTGATTTGTCCCTGGTTCCTGAAACATATCACGAGTTGGGTGAGGTGTTCAGTAAGCAGAGAGCTCAGTCACTTCCCCCCACCGACCTTATGATTGTACGATTAAGCTGTTCCCTGGAGCTGCCTTTCCCAAGGGACGGTTATACAGTATTTCTCGACCTGAGCGGGAAGCCCTGGAGACCTACATAAAGGAGTCTCTTGCTGCAGGTCTCATTCGTCCCTCGTCATCACCCCTGGGAGCTGGATTTTTTTTTGTTAGTAAGAAGGATGGCTCTCTCGACCGTGTATTGATTATCGGGGGTTGAATGATATTACGGTCAAGAACAAGTACCCCTTGCCCTTGATGAGCTCCGCTTTCGATTCTTTACAGGGTGCTACTGTGTTTACGAAGCTTGATCTACGCAATGCGTATTATCTGGTTCGGATCAAGGAGGGGACGAGTGGTTGACTGGATTCAATACACCTATGGGACATTTCGAGTACCTGGTGATGCCGTTTGGACTTTCCAACGCTCCAGCAGTGTCCAAGGTTTGGTGAATGACGTGCTGAGGGATATGATCGGTCTGTTTGTGTTCGTTTACCTGGATGACATCCTGATTTTCTCCAAGGAGCTTTCCAGCCACATCCAGCATGTTAAGCAGGTCCTGCAGCGGTTATTGGAGAACCGTCTGTTTGTGAAAGCAGAGAAGTGTGATTTCACGCCCACACTACATCCTTTCTCGGGTACATCATCTCCAGGGGAGAGATCAAGATGGACCAAGAGAAGGTTCGGGCGGTTCGGGATTGGGTCCAGCCCGGTACGAGATTGCAGCTCCAGAGATTCCTGGGGTTTTCGAACTTCTATCGGAGGTTTATCCGTGATTACAGCCGGTGGCCGCCCCATTAACGGCTCTGACGTCTTGCACCAGAAGGTTCTGTTGGACTCCTGAGGCAGACCGAGCATTTCTGGATTTGAAGAGTCGATTCACCAACGCCCCGATTCTCTCTCAACCTGACACTTCCCGTCAGTTTGTTGTTGAAGTGGACGCGTCTGATGTGGGGGTGGGCGCCATCCTGTCTCAGCGTAGCTCCACTGACGGTAAACTCCATCCCTGCGCTTTCTACTCTTGTCGTCTTTCTCCAGCTGAAAGAAACTACGATGTGGTAACCGGGAGCTTCTCGCTGTGAAGCTTGCTTTGGATGAGTGGCGTCATGGTTGGAGGGAGCGGAGCAACCGTTTGTGGTCTGGACTGACCACAAGAATCTGGCTTACATGCAATCGGCTAAACGTCTCAACTCCCGTCAGGCCAGGTGGGCTTTTTTTTTGGACGCTTCAATTTTTCCCTGACGTTCCGACCTGGGTCGAAGAACGGCAAGGCGGACGCCTTGTCCCGGATGTTCTCCAAGACGGAGGAGAGTGGGCCAAGACTGAGACGATTCTTCCCCAGAATCTTGTCGTGGGAGCCGTTACGTGGAGGATTGAGGAGGATGTGATGGCGGCCCTTCGGACGCAGCCCGGTCCTGGTAACGGTCCACCCGGTCGGTTGTTCGTGCCTGAGTCGTCCGTTCTGCTGTTCTTCAGTGGTCCCACGCCAGCAAGATAGCTTGTCACCCTGGCGTTGCTCGGACCTATGGCGCTACTGCGCAGACGATTTTGGTGGCCTGCCATGGGAGAAGATACCCGGAGGTTTGTTGCGCCCATGTCCTGTTTGTGCTCAGAACAAAAGTACCAATCGGCCCAGCTCTGGGCTTCTTCACCCTCTACCTATTCCTCGGCGACCTTGGTCGCATCTGGCCCTGGATTTTGTCACGGGATTGCCCCCTTCTGTTGGGAACACGGTCATTCTGACCATTGTGGACAGATTCAGCAA
Source organism: Salvelinus sp. IW2-2015 (assembly GCF_002910315.2). Taxonomy (NCBI): domain Eukaryota; kingdom Metazoa; phylum Chordata; class Actinopteri; order Salmoniformes; family Salmonidae; genus Salvelinus; species Salvelinus sp. IW2-2015. The sequence goes on along the minus strand of NC_036839.1, from coordinate 10,884,693 downwards.
GTTTGCTCATTTTGTTCCTCTCTCCAAGCTTCCATCGCTACGGAGACGTCTGAGATCCTGGTTAGGGAGGTTTTCAGGGTCCACGGATTGCCCAGTGACATTGTTTCTGACCGTGGTCCTCAGTTTACCTCTGCTGTTTGGAGATCTTTCTGTTTGGCCATTGGAGCTACAGTCAGTCTCACTTCTGGATTTCATCCTCAATCTAATGGTCAGGCGGAGAGAGCAACCAGAAGATGGAGTCCACGCTGCGTTGCTTGTCTCTTCTGATCCTACCTCTTGGTCATCTCAATTACCCTGGGTCGAGTATGCCCATAATACCCTTTTGTCATCTGCCACTGGGATGTCCCCCTTCCAATGCCTGTACGGTTACCAACCTCCTTTGTTTCCTTCTCAGGAAAGGGATCTCTCGGTTCCCTCTGTCCAGACCCACATTCGTCGTTCCCACCGACCTGGCATCGGGCCAGGAAGGCTCTCCTTAGAGCAGGGGTGTCAAAGTCAAAATGGACGGAGGGCCAAATAAAAAATTTAGCTACAAGCCGAGGGCCGGACTGTTCGAATGTTCATTGAAAATTTTTTAAATGACGCATATAGTCTAGTGAACCTAATTGAACCTACTGAAAACCTAACAAATATATTCCAATATGATCAGATAAATAAAGCAATATTTTTCTTATGGTTTTTGATGAAATCCCCCTCCGTAAATGCCGGCTGATTTAGCGATCTCTTCTGCCAAAATAAAACTGGCCTTGACAGCAGCCTGGCCTTGTGATTTGGCTTTTTTGAACAGAGCCTGTCGAGATTTGAGGCCTCGTTTTAATTCCTCTGCCTTTTGTAGCCTTTGTTCCATGTCCATATTCTTGTTTTTGTCCGCGTGTTTCGTTTCATAATGTCGTCTCAGATTATACTCTTTCAGTACCGCCACACTTTCTCCACACAGAAGACACACAGGTTTTCCAGCTACCTCCGTGAACATATACTCCGACTCCCACCTTGTTTGAAACCCCCGGTTCTCAGTGTCCTTCCGTTTTGCCATTTTTGATGGGTATCTGAAAGTTAATTTTACTGTGATGCTGACGACTGCTGTGCCAATAAATATTGAAATGAAGCAGCCTACTGCTCGGTGCGTCACCGTTGCATTGTGGGAAATGTAGTATTGGTGCGTGTAAAAGATCTGCGGGCTGCCGGCTTGCTGCGGTCTGCGGGCCCGTTCTAATAATAAATCAAGATCATCCCAGGGGCCGTAAAAAACCTTCTCGCGGGCCGGATGTGGCCCGCGGGCCTTGACTCTGACATATGTGCCTTAGAGTGTCTGATCGGTATCAGATATAGGCGAATCGTCACCGTATTCCTGCCCCAGCTTATACGGTTGGAGATAAGGTTTGGTTGGCTACACGGGATCTTCCTCTACGGACGGAGTCAAGGAAGTTGTCACCTAAGTTCATTGGTCCGTTTGTAGTGGAGAGAATCATAAATCCTGTGGTGGTTCGACTCAAGTTGCCTGCAACACTTAGAGTGCATCCCACTTTTCATGTCTCCTGTCTCAAGCCGGTTCACCTCAGTCCTCTGTTGCCTCCTCCTCCTCGTCCTCCTCCTCCTCGGATGATCGGAGGTGGTCCTGTCTACACGGTGCGCCGCATCATGGACTCCAGACGGCGGGGTCGAGGGTACCAGTTTCTAGTGGACTGGGAAGGATATGGTCCAGAGGAGAGGAGTTGGATTCCTCGGCGACAGATTCTGGATGACGACCTGATTCGTGACTTCTACCGCCTCCATCCTGGCGCTCCAGGTAGTCCGCCCGGTGGCGTTCGTCGGAGGGGGGTACTGTCACGAATCCCGCTTCCTGAGTCTGGGTTTGCCTGTGTGTCTGTCCTGGAGTGTGTTTCAGGTGTCCTGGAACGCACCCTGTCTGGTTGCCGGGCGAATTAGCTCATTGGGAGATTGATTTCACCCGCACCTGTTTCCCGTCAGTAATCTGCACACCTGTCCTGATCATCATCTCTACCCTTCAAAAGCTCTGACCTGACTTCCATTCCCTGCCGGATCGTTAGCCATGACCAGTATGTTTTGCTCACGAACCAGTCTCAAGTTATAGAGTTTGTTTTGTTTTGTTTTATTGTTTTGTACATCTGCTTGCCTTTAACTGACCTCCGTTTTGTTCTATCTACAGCCATTCTCCCGGAACCCATCACCCATCCCTGTCTGCTCGTCGCTAGTGTTTTTTCCTATCCTTTGGATCTGCTCATCCACTCCCATCAACCCACCTCCGCTGTCCGCTCCGCCACCCGGAACTATCTACCTCCACGTTCTCATCATTTAAATAAATTCCCACCATCTTCATACTCACCTTGTCCTGGTCTGCTTCTGGGTCCGATTTTTGTAAAGCGTGACACAGGTGGGTGTCCACCCCAAAAGTGCTGCATGTCATGAAGACAAACCTGTCTCGATCAATGAGTGAAAAGACTTGAAATAGACACGATGGAAGCACACATATTGTTGGATTACTTTAAGGAGCATTTTATAAATTACAACTTTCCCCCAGACATTGAACAAGGACATTTTCGAGGATGAAGGTGGCATCGCTAAGGTTGGTTGAAAATTCTCTGTGCCACACAAAACAGTACCTATCCTGTAACTCCCAGTAATGGATACCAAACATCTTTGGTTAAATCCCACTATCTGGTGTAACAATCTGTAAGTAAGAGAACTGGTGTTCAGCAGATGATGGGAATGATGAAATTGCACGTCCAATAATAAACATACAGTAAATTGAGAGAGTACTCATGAGTCATCTGCAATCTGAAATCCAGCATAATGTCTAATCCCTCTAGAAGGACACAGTTCACGGGATACAGTTCTGCTCCAATGACACACGCAGGCAAGGAATTCTGTTTCTGTATCTAGAACCCACTCCAGGAAGAAGCCCAGGCATCACACAGTATTTTCTTTAAGACAAAAAATATATTTTTTTTTACTCAAAGTTTTAGTACACCTACTCATTCAAGGGTTTATCTTTATTTTTTACTATTTTCCACATTGTAGAATAATAGTGAAGACATCAAAACTATGAAATAACACATATGGAATCATGTAGTAACCAAAAAAGTGTTAAACAAAACAAAATAGCCACTCTTTGCCTTGATGACAGCTTTGCACACTCTTGGCATTTTCTCAACCAGCTTCATGAGGTATTCACCTGGAATGCATTTCAATTAACAGGTGGGCGTTGTTAAGTTAATTTGTGGAATTTCTTTCCTTCTGAATGCGTTTGAGCCAATCAGTTGTGTTGTGACAAGGTAGGGGGGGTATACAGAAGATTTGGTAAAATAGTCCATATTATGGCAAGAACAGCTCAAATAAGCAAAGAGAAACAACAGTCCATCATTACTTTAAGACATGAAGTTCAGTCAATATGAACAATTTCAAGAACTTTGAAAGTTTCTTCAAGTGCAGTCGCAAAAACCATCAAGCGCTATGATAGAACTTGCTCTTATGAGGACCGCCACAGGAATGGAAGACCCAGAGTCACCTCTGCTGCAGAGGGTAAATTTATTAGTTAACAGCTTCAGAAATTGCAGCCCAAATAAATGCTTCACAGAGTTCAAGTAACAGACACATCTCAACAATAACTGTTCAGAAGGATACTGTGTGAATCAGGCCTTCATGGTCGAATTGCTGCAAAGAAACCACTACTAAAGAACACCAATAAGAAGAAGAAGACACTCGCTTGGGCCAAGAAACACAAGCAATGGACATTAGACAGGTGGGAATTTGTCCTTTGGTCTGGAGTCCAAATTGGAGATTTTTGGTTCCAACCTCCGTGTCTTTGTGAGACGCAGTGTGGGTGAACGGAAGATCTCCGCGTGTGTATTTCCCAACGTAACGCATGGAGAAGGAGGTGTTATGGTGTGCGGGTGCTTTGCTGGTGACACTGTCAGTGATTTATTTAGAATTCAAGGCACACTTAACCAGCATGGCTACCACAGCATTCTGCAGCGATATGCCATCCTATCTGGGTTGGGTTTAGTTGGACTATCATTTGTTTTTCAACAGGACAATGACCAAACACACCTCCGTGCGGTGTAAGGGCTATTTGATCAAGAAGGAGAGTGATGGAGTGCTGCATCAGATGACCTGGCCTCCACAATCCCCCGACCTCAACCAAATTAAGATGGTTTGGGATGAGCCAGACCGCAGAGTGAAAGAAAAGCAGCCAACAAGTGCTCAGCATATGTGGGAACTCCTTCAAAACTGTTGGGAAAGCATTCCAGGTGAAGCTGGTTGAGAGAATACCAAGAAGAATGCCAAGAGTGTGCAAAGTGGTCATCAAGGGTGGCTATTTGAAGAATCTCAAATATATTTAAATTGTCAGCCATTCTTTCTGTTAATGCAAATTATTGCTAGTTTTACCACCAGAGGGCATCTTTGAGAAGCATTTGATAGTCTTCCATATATAGGAAGGAGTAGGCTGTCCTTGTAAATAAGAATTTGTTCTTAACGGATTCCATGTGTTATTTCATAGTTGTGATGTCTTCACTATTATTCTACAATGTAGAAAATAGTAAAAATGTAGAAAAGTCCTGGAATGAGTAGGTGTGTCCAAACTTTTGACTGGTACTTGCTTAATGAATTTGATTAATATTATGGTGTTTCTATTCCAAGAAAAACCCTCTGGGTAAATTCAGACCGTTTCACACTCGGAGCGTTCGGGCTGAGGAGTAGGGTTGATTTGAGCGTTCTGCCCTTACAACGGCAGTCAAGCACCCAAGCTAATGTTGGCTAGCTTACTAGCTACTTCCAGACACAAATGAGACCGCTCTGACCATTTTACTCGCCCTAGCAGAGCTGGTTAGGCAGTTTTCGTGTTAACCAGAGCGTTGGTGACTAACTATGCTGCTGGAAACAATTTAATTAAGCTTTTTTGCTGACGTTTACTGACACCGGCCATATTCAACAGGTGTTGAGCGCTCGTAAATTCATTGTTCTGCACTCTGGTACACTCAGACGAGAGTATTCTGAAATCAGAGTAGATAGCCAGAGCGAATTTACGATTGCACCCGAATATCCATTGAGAACGTACAACGACTATACCATTTAGCTAAGCTAAGAATGATGGGAATAATCAAGTCAATAAACGTTGGGTAGTTAGATATCCTATAGTTAATATACTGTCAAGTTTGATGTATAAGTACTAACGTTAGGTACATACTGCTGTAATGATATGCTATGTGGTTCATAAGAACAGCGTAGCTAACAAATTGTCGGCCAACATAACGTGTAAGGTAACTTATTTGAAAAGTTATTACTTTATTACATTGAGTAGCAAGCTACCGCGAGGACGCGCTCTATCGACTCTTTTGGTGCACAGTCGATAGCACGCTGGACAAGAAGGTTGACGGTTCGAAACCTGCTCCCTGCTTGTTTCATTTGAAGTTGTGCACAATTATCAGTTTATTATTTGGTTTATATTGCCCATTCATTGTCAGTTAGAGACACAGTAGTGCACTGGGCCCCAAAAGCATAACGAGTGCTCTAACTCCCCTCCCCCTTGGTCGTTAGGGAAAATCTAGTCTGTGGTAGGACGGGTGGTTTTCACACCTAGCTCGGCTATTAAGACTATTCTTTAGTAACGGTTGAATAGTCTATAGTTCAGCTATTAGCCCCCCTCCCCAACTTGCATCAAATGGATGTCTTTTTGTCTAGGGTGAAACTTTTTTATTTTCCATCAAAAATAATTGTTCTGAAAGCAAAAACGAGGCTTCACCGTACAAAATCGAATATTTTGTAATAGAGTGTAAAACTTTATGCATTTTATTCCCCAAAAATATTATTTGAAAACAAAACTTCAATTTAATTTTGCTATCAACCACCCTCCATTTTGGCAATTTTTTGAGTGTCAGTTTGGCTACAACCAATACAGCCTTTCTTTCCGACACAAAGGAAGTCATAGCAGACACCTACGAAGGACTGTGTGATGATGGCAACTCAGGTAAGCAGCACTGGGTGTTCCTCCGTCCAACTTCTACATAGCTAGTAGTTATAAACCGAGACTGAATCGTAGGAGCTAACATTCTACTATATTACATAGATACATACATACTGTAGAATTATAAATCATGCAATTATTATTCTCAAACTAACCAAAAACATTTAGCTACGAACGCCTGTTCTCGCCATTTTCAGTTGAATTCATCTAACTGTCTTTCATGGCAACTCATACGCAGGCCATGTCCTATTTGTTTCGTAGTCGATATATAATCATATTTCATGACAGTGTAACGGTTAGCTTTTTTTTTACAGAAGGATGAAAGAACACAGTATGTCTGTCAGGGAATGCTATTCTGATATGTCAGATGAAGAGTTAGACCAGAAAGCCAGGGCCATTAAGGCAAGGATGCCCCATGTGGGCTTTAAATTGGTCAAAGGGAAGTCTCCAAGCAATGGGCCATCGTGTACAATGGCGAGAGTTAGGGAGTCTTTGCAGCATGGAGATGGTGCAGGTATCATTGCCAGAATGATCCAGCTTCTTTTTGAATTGCTCGGCAAAAATACTCTGTTCCTGCTCCCCTGTCTCTCGTTCACATTGATACAAATCATATATTGATAAGATACTAAGATGTGTCCATCTAATCTAAGAAGTAATTTAAACTTTTTTATTCTTACATATTCATAGACAAATCTTCAACGATGTATGAAATAGGAGTTGTTCTTCATCAACTGGTAATGAATAAATAATGAAGCAGGTTAATTAGGTTAACCATTTCACTTTTAATTCCAATGCTTTTTTTCAAGATACAACATTGTCAGCTTTGGCGGTATAGATGGATTTTCAAGGAAGGTAAGTATGTTATTTTGTATGCATATTTCCCATCACCTAATGAACAACCACAATACCAGTCTGGTGTTAAGATTTCTGTGCTTTATTGACGTATCCTGAAAATGACATCTGCTGCTTTAGATTGAACGGTCATATCTCAGTTATTGATTTCATATCTACAAAAAATAAGTTATTTTCTTTACTTTCAGAGAGCAAGCTGATCAAGGGGGCGGAAATGTAGATATTGCCAGATGTTCACTGTCCGAGGAACAGGCCGTGGAAGCTTTATTGCTGGCAAAAGTGTCCATAACCAGAGGTAATTCAATTGTTCTGTGTTATTTTTCTCTCTTCATCTCTGCCTGTCTTGTTGTACATGGAACCTGTCTCACATGCATTAATAAAAAACACTTAAGATGTCAGCTGCTAATTTTAAGGTTTACACCACATAAACACTCAGCCATTTTCACTGGACTATCAAGCCCCTGTTGCTGCCAAATGTATCATCACTAATACAGATTTGTTTCTTTTGAGCATTCCAGATTCAGCAGGTGGATAATCTGGAAACACTGACAATGGGGTCATTGTTCCTGACATCCCATGCCCCCTGTCTACTGAGAATCTTGCTGTGCTGCAACGTCAAGTGAACCCTGCAGTACCACTGACTCCTCATCTTTTGGTCAGGACATATACATGCATGCTCTTCGATTAGTTATGAGTCTCCAGCCTTTTTAGGTGCAATGCCTTTTTAGGTGCAACACTATGTAGGATATTGTTTTAGCCCCAGTGCCACTCTTAATAATGGCAAACATTTTTATATTTTGGAGGAGGGTGAAAGGATAGCAGGGCCAGCTGTCAAAGTGAGAGAGTAGGTTATTCTGGATAAAGCAGGTACTTTTGTGTAGTCTATTTCTTGTGAGGTTTTCTGTACTCAGATACAGAGAGCTGTGAAAGCCTGTCTGCAGATTAAGAGGTCCCAATGAAGAGCAGCGGTTCTCAGTCCTGGTCCTGGGAACACAAAGGGGTGCACATTTTTGTTTTTGCCTTAGCACTACACAGCTGATTCAAATGATCAAGTCATCATCAAGCTTCAAGTGGTATTTATGTGTTCATTTGTGATGCTATCCTTGATATGATCCTGCTATTGTCACATGCTACACATGCACATGTATCTATCTATTCAATGTTATCCTGATTTGTTATAAGGGATATTATACAGGAAGTAGTATTAAAGAGAAGCTTTACATTGAAATCCAGATAGAGATGTAGTAACCCCCGAGATAATGATCCAAGGTCAGTTTTGCATTTCACCTGATGATTATGATGACTGACCGTGTTAGAATAAATAAAGAAATCTTAATCGTGCCCTCGCTCTATCCATCTGTCTCTCGTCTCCAGGTATGTTTTGATGTCCCATCATCGCCACCTCACCTGCTCTTAAGATAACCAGCCTTGGGCTCCCAATCTGCCCAAAGGTTAGGAGACACTGCAAGAGACACTATGTAATTGTGATGAACTGAGAGAATACTGCTCCTCTGTTTTACCACTTTCCTTTTCTGTCTTCTACACCTCTCTCCCCACCTCCTCTTCTTCCTATTTTTTTTATAATGCACACCATATGTGCATTGAAGTACAGATTGAACTTGTATTTATAATATAATATTACAATTATAATATTTATAATGCATGTATTATGTATTTATAACACCTGGATAATGAACTTTCAATAAAGCGTTTCACATTCTCCACTGGTTGAAATTAAGTATCTCATTGGAATACTACACCTATCCTGTGTCCTCAGATTAATGCAGATGAAGGGAGTTAGATAGGCATAGGTGTATTTCTGTATATACAGTTGAAGTCGGAAGTTTACATACACTTAGGTTGGAGTCATTAAAACTTGTTTTTCAACCACTTCACAAATTTCTTGTTAACAAACTATAGTTTTGGCAAGTCGGTTAGGACATCTACTTTGTGCATGACACAAGTAATCTTTCCAACAATTGTTGACAGACAGATTATTTCACTGTATCACAATTCCAGTGGGTCAGAAGTTTACATACACTAAGTTGAATACGCCTTTAAACAGCTTGGAAAATTCCAGAAAATTATGTCATGGCTTTAGAAGCTTTTGATAGGCTAATTGATGGGTCTTCCAAATGGACAATGACCCCAAGCATACTTCCAAAGTTGTGGCAAAATGGCTTAAGGACAACAAAGCCAAGGTAGTGGAGTGGCCATCACAAAGCCCTGACCTCATTTCTATTGTGGGAAGCTTGTGGAAGTCTACCCGAAATGTTTGACCCAAGTTAAACAATTTAAAGGCAATGCTACCAAATACTAATTGAGTGTATGTAAACTTCTGACCCACTGGGAATGTGATGAAAGAAATACAAGCTGAAATAAATCATTCTCTCTACTATTATTCTGACATTTCACATTCTTAAAATAAAGTGGTGATCCTAACTGACCTAAGACAGGGAATATTTACTCTGATTAAATGTCAGGAATTGTGAAAAACTGAGTTTAAATGTATTTGGCTGAGGTGTATGTAAACTTCCGACTTCAACTGTGTGAATTACAAATCAACCTTTACTTAAATAATGTTTCTAGTCCATTGCATAGTTACAATGTGTAATCATTGATGTCCCAGGAGCAGGAGTGGTAAACACTGTTGAAGTGTATAATTGTAATACATACATGCAGACACAGCATCATTCAAAGAATGGAGTTTGATACACCTGGTATTGGATATGACTGAAAAAGAATGTCTCACAGAGATTCATACATGAACCGCACCTTTATTTGCCAAGGAAGAGTACATCATCAGTGAATATATTCAATGTACAGGCTACAATGTGGGGATCTAATTAGTGGTAATAACTACAGTACATGTATATAGGACTTGCATCCTTCGTACAATAAAGTTTTTATATTCTACTCAATCCATTGGCTTCGTTAATGCCATTTAGACTTCAAATCGATGCAACAACTATGATAGCTGAGGCTCAAATCAAATCAAATTGTATTAGTCACATGCGCCGAATACAACAGTGAAATGCTTACTTATGAGTCCCTAGCCTACAGTGCAGTTTAAAAAAATACGGATAAGAATAAGAGATAAAAGTAACAAGTAATTAAAGAGGAGCAGTAAAAAAATAACAATATATACAGGGGGGTGCCGGTACAGAGTCAATGTGCGGTGGCACGGGTTAGTTGAGGTAGTATGTACATGTAGGTAGAGTTAATTAATTAAGTGAATAAGTGGGTAGCCATTTGACTAGATGTTCAGGAGGCTTATCGCTTGGGGGTAGAAGCTGTTTAGAAGCCTCTTGGACCTAGACTTGGCGCTCCGGTACCGCTTGCCGTGTGGTAGTAGAGAGAACAGTCTATGACTAGGGTGGCTGGAGTCTTTGACAATTTTTAGGGCCTTCCTCTGACACTGCCTGGTATAGAGCTCCTGGATGGCAGGAAGCTTGGCCCAGTGATGTACTGGGCCGTTCACACTACCCTCTGTAGTGCCTTGTGGTCGGAGGCAGAGCAGTTGCCATACCAGGCAGTGATGCAACCAGTCAGGATGCTCTCGATGCTGCAGCTGTAGAACCTTTTGAGGATCTCAGAACCCATGCCAAAGCTTTTCAGTCTCCTGAGGGGGAATAGGTTTTGTCGTGCCCGTTTCACAACTGTCATGGTGTGCTTGGACCATGTTAGTTTGTTAGTGATGTGGACACCAAGGAACTTGAAGCTCTCAACCTGCTCCACTGCATCCCTGTCGATGAGAATGGGGGCGTGCTCTGTACTCTTTTTCCTGTTGTCCACAATCATCTCCTTTGTCTTAATCACGTCGAGGGAGAGGTTGTTGTCCTGGCACCACACGGCCAGGTCTCTGACCTCCTCCCTGTAGGCTGTCTCGTTGATCAGGCCTACCATGTTGTGTCATCGGCAAACTTAATGATGGTATTGGAGTCGTGCCTAGCCATGCAGTCATGAGTGAACAGGGAGTACAGGAGGGGGCTGAGCACGCACCCCTGAGGGGCCCCTGTGTTACGGATCAGCGTGGCGGTTTCATACACAAAAGGTCCATACACAGATCGGCTACATACTGTAGCTAGCTACACATCCATAGGCATACAGTTATTTTTATCCTCCACTACACAATAAGCAAATAAATAATAAATAGTTAGCTATGTTACTTCAGCTGTATTGCATGGCAAATATAAGCAAGGCAAACTAACACAATTGTACATTCAATTTGCAGTAAATGCTTTAGCTAGCTAGATTCTTTACATCCACTGTTACACAAGACGACAGCCTGGTTTGCTGGTTTTCTCAGGAGTCCCTAAAACATTAAACAACACAAATTACTACTCATGTCATAACACTAGCTAGCTAGCTGGCTAATGTTAGCTAGTCAGCTAACTTGCAAAATAGCGATTTTCGTAAATTAACTTTATGACAAAAAAATCTGCACAAACACTTTCTCTACATTAACTATCATATTCCTCTCAATTGTCAATTTTTTGCTTGACTCATTATGATGTTATAACTACTTACATTTTCTTCCACCGTAATGTTTTGTCAGCCGTCTTTGCTGAAGAAAGTCACCAGGGATGGGTGGCTCGCAACAAATTCGTCATTGGAACCACTCGATATGATTGGTCATATAAAAACCTTGGGACCCAAATGCATAATGAGTGCTCTAACTCCCCCTTGTGGTGGTCTGGAGCAATGAAGCCATGACGCTGGGTACCTCTAAGTCCTGCGGTGTAAACTCACAACTTTTAAAGGAGGAACCACTGTATACTCTATTGTACAGTTTGAACAACAGTTAAACCGTGCCAGCATAACGTCAACATTAGGGTAGACTATTTGAACATGCATGTGAACAGGCACAGATATTACATTTCCAACAATATCTAGGCCAATAAAAATAAATATGGCATAACTCTCAACTTTTGCACAGTGACCAGACTGTAGAAATGAGGCAGACAGTATCAGGCATGCTTAGGCAAATATTTGTATAGTAAAACCAGCTTCAGTTTTAGAGATTTGCAACAGTAAATTGTTGTATTGTTGTTTCTCCTCACTGTTTGATTGTAAACGTAGCTGGCTAGCTTGCTGGATATGTGATACTTGTTATTTACATCTGCTTGGAATTCTCTCTTCCATCATGGCTATAATTTGATGAGATTGAAATGCATACACTATCGGGTATGAAGGTAAGACCCAGATGCAGACCACGTCGAATAAACAATGGTTTAATATACCAACAGGGGCAGGCAACAGACAGGTCAAGGCAGGCAGGGGTCAGTAAACCAGAGGTGGGGCAACGGTACCGGGGGGCAGGCAGGCTCAGGTTAAGGCAGATGTCGGTAATCCAGAGGGGGGCAAAGGTAAAGATCGGCAGGCAGGCTCAGGGTCAGGCAGGCGGGCTCGGATTCAGGACAGGCAAGGGTCAAAACCAGGAGGGTGAGAAAAGAGAGACTGGAAAAAGCAGGAGTTGAGACACAAAACGCTGGTTGACTTGAACAAATAAGACGAACTGGCAACAGACAACACAGTTATAAATACACAGGGGATAATAAGTTAGATGGGTGACACCTGGAGGGGGTGGAGACAATAACAAAGACATGTGAAACAGATCAGGGTGTGACATACACGGTCATAATAATAACCAATGTGAAACCAATGTCAGCCTTCATCAATTATGTTACAGAGCTAGCTACTCAAATGTATTTACAGTTGCTGATGTTACACATGTTTGTGAACAAGTTACAAATGTTAGGCGTGGCGCATAACAAGTTACCAGGCGCCAAGCTAACTAGCTAGCAAACTCATCATGTGCCAACGTTTGCTGGTAACGTTAGTCATAGATATGGCTACCGGAAGTTGTTTAGCTAGCTAAGTTAGCAAATAGAAAAATAATGTAATTTCCCCCCACTATAACACAGTAGTATGTTAGCCAGCAATACACAATATGGGTTTCAGTAGATAAACTGAAGTTAGCTAGGTGGCTTGCAGGAAAAATAACTTATTTAGCTAGACACCGTAGTTGTCACCTGCCTTCTTGGTGCTGGCATCGGCTGTCGCTGACTTCTAACGTTAGCTAAATCTAACTCATTGTTTTGAATACTCTTCGCTATATTCCGGTTGAAACATGTATGGTGGGTCACCATGTAGCTAATAGATGCTCCATCGTCAAATTCGTGTTGATGAGAGGAATCACTTGAAGCCATTGCGTCTGGTCAGTTCTTTCAGTTTTGCCCAAAGGATTGTTGTTAGTGTCCCCCTCCTTTTCATAAAAGGCTGCCTTGGGGGAAGGACGGGGGCCAGAACATGAAGCACTGCCCAACACAAATTGTAGTCTTTCAGAGACTGGAAAAAATGTGTCTGCTTGCATATTTAGCAATGACTCTACTGATAGGAACATCGCTGAAAGACGTCCAATGGTTTCTATCAAACAACGACAACCATATCTACACCCACAAAAATGTATAGTGCAATCAGTATAACATACAGCCTTCACGAAATGCCACAAAGCAGGACTACATAGATTTTTAGATCTCACCCCGCCATCAAATGCCTCAGACATGATGAAAACAAGCCCATATTCCCCCAGGGTGAAATTCCCCTTTAAAGATATTCTAATTTCTGGACCGCCTCACCACTTTCATTCTTTGAGGACTTTTATCATCATCATCACAGTAATGGACTCTGGACCATATTCACTTAAGTGGGTTCATCATTCCAGATCACAAACGATCGGATCAAAAAATAAAATGCACATTAAGGAATAAATCAATTGAATAAATAATGCACACGGTCTAACAGGGTTATTTAAGGACATTTAATGAAAACATATCTGCCTCAAGCAGAAGAGACATGGACAGGTTTACCTGATTCCTTTCTATAAGAGCTGCAGTCATTCCTGTGATATTCACTGTTTGAATTGTGCTGTGACATTTGACACACAAATATATAGAATAAATTGTGATTGTTGGATGTAATCTCCTTACTCTGTTTGTTTAAAATTGCTACATTGTGCTTACAATTAAATCACAGGCTACACTGACATTTTCATTAGAGACTGATAATGATTTTTTAATCCGAGTCAATTTGCTGAAGTTCCCTCATAATAATCCAAATTACCCTAAACAGGCCGAGCAGAAATATCTGGATTTCTCTACTCCTTATCCTCCCAGATAAGCCTAAAAACCATGTACTTTGTGTAATTAGCTTCCATAAATTATGAATCACAACTAATTCATATTTCCATGTCTGGCTACTGTGTTAACAAAATTATATATTTTTTCGCCATACTTAAATTCCCTTCGGCGTTTGACTGAGTGCAGACAAATGTAAAACAAGAGAGTATTTATTCACAAGACTGTGTAATAAGTCGAAGTTGAATGTTTCCCAAGGTCTTATTTAGTGTTCAACAGGGCAATTAAACGCAATACCCTCAGAAACTATTTTAAAGGTGCCATCAGCAGTACTATGCAAATAACCTACCTTCCACCAATCAAGAGTCTGCACACTAACCAAGGAGTGTTAACTTACTATCTTGAAAATAAATAATATGAGGGCTCAGAAACTGTATTCTTTGAGGGTTAGTGTGTAAACAGAAAACACGGGTTTACTGTAAACACTGGCATGTAATAAACAAGAGATAGTATAGTATTGAATTAAATGTCAATCTATAGATCTAGACTATTGGATGTTTGAAATGCTAGCCAATGACTGGGGGTATTGTTCTATAGGCCTATTTGGTCATTTAAAAAAAGCATTTAAGAGCCATTTTGAACAATGAACCACATTCTAACAACATTGGCCTCTGGCATGTAATACATTTTCCCTTCTTACCTTATCAGCCAAGACACCAATAAACAGTCCTTGGAGCTCCAACACTGAACAAAATGACTTTGAGGGCTTTCAGCCACTTGGAATTTTGCCATTATTTGTGAATTATATCAAGAAAGAATCCCCAACCGCTTGGGCTGACAGCACCTTAAGTTATGCAATCTAATGCAAGTGGTCTTGTGAGCTCAACCAAGGGAGAACAAACATTTTCAGGAGCTCATCTGATTTGGAAAGTTGCCCAAAACTAAAATAAACAACATTCTGCAGTCTAATGTTGTGCCGTGTCCACAGCTCTACATCATGAGCATGAATTTCAAATTACCAATTTTAACTAAATAGAAACCACAACAATTTACATGTAAGCTTATTACTCCGATGTCCTCATTACAGTATAGTATATTACACAGGAAATGTGCATGAGTACCAGTCTTGTATAAGATACCGTATTCAGATGCATGTGCGTACTTTTGATATCTGTTATGAATCACACAATGTTCACTAGATTCTGATCAATGAACAAACACTCATATAATACACACAAAACAAACAACTGCTAGGCCTACAGGCAGGCGCCTGGCTGGATGCTATCCTCAAAAGTCACTAATACACACTTCCACTTGTGTCTTCATTCAACACCCAACAAAGATGCATACAACTCAACCTGACATTAAGTTTAAAATGGGTGTAGAAAGAAGAGCCCTCCATTCAGTCCGGTTTACATTTAGTCCATTCCCGAATCCATGTTTCCTCCTGTACATCCTCCCCTCCCTATTCACTCAGAATTCATATGGGTCCTGTTTTCACAGGAAAAGGATGGTTGCTCTCAGGAGAAACATCTTGGATGAAGAGAATGTAATAAATAAAACTAAACATGTCTAATGGGAGCTGATGGATGCTGCTCAACCTTGAAAGCAATTTGACAGTTTTACTAAGTGAGCAGTTGGAGCAAAATGTCCATACAATTAACAAGGGTTCGGCTGCCAAGGATTGTATTAAAAGCCAGTCACTAGTTCAACATGCTTGCTGATTCAAGAACAAATTGTAATGTGGTTTTAAGTCACATGAAATAAGAAAACTACATTTGTACACTTCACTAATGCCACATATCTCTGAATGTCTTATGTAGCGAAATTTGAAACAGTGTTTTTTTTATATTGGATAAAAGTAGATACTCAGAGCTACAAAATGGTATATCATACACTACAGTTGAGGAACAACGGGAAAGTAATTTTGCTTTGAAAGTTGAAAAACTCACTTTTGACAAAATGGCCTTTGAATGTTTTGGTACTACTATTGGAGAGCCCTTCTTTGTCTACACCCATTCAGCATCGTTCACACCCTCTTAAGCTTTAGCCCCGCCCATCTCTTTAAAGGTTGTCCGAATGTACTAACAGCAGCAGTCATGCACCCACGCCAACCTGCTAGCTACTTCCAGACATCTAAGTGAGAGAGAGAACAGCTCACTGAACATTACTCGCCCTAGCAGAGCTGGTTAGGCTGTTATGTTATCCAGAGCGTTGGTGACTGCAACTGTGCTGTCAGATTGTCCGTTAGTAAATTCAGAGCGTTTCGGTCACACCGGTCATATTCAACGGGCGTGAAGTAAATGGCCAGACTGAATTTACGAACGCACCCGAAATGTTTACTTGCATAGTGGAGTCTTTTGTTAAGACATGTAGCTAGCTACCTAGGTAAACAATGAACCATAATCACAACTCATGGCGTTATTACCCTGCATGAATCTGCAGGTAGTTAACCAATAAGGTTCAATATTAGCTAGCTAACATTAGGCTATAGCTAGCTAAGCAAATAGCTCTGAGATACGAATAATAATGTCATACACGTAACATCTAGGTAAACAATGAACCATTAGGCTATAGCTAGCCAAGTAAATGGCTTTTCTATCAAAATTAGAAATATGTCACATCTGATAATGTAGCTATTTTACCCGTATACATCATTCATGGTTAGACGCCTCTCCTGTCAGATGCATGGCGCTTAGTTTGAAGATGTAATCCAGAAGCTATCATACCCGAATTCCACTGATTTCAAACATCACTCTTTCAGAAAGTGGAGAGCAACCCTTGTGCAGTTTTAATACACAATACATTTTTTAAAGCTGTGTGAGACAGGATTACCTAGACATACTGACTTGCTCAAATAAAACAGAAGCGTGCTATATGGCAGACCAATCCAAACTCCTCTCTCGGCATGTCCAGCACACTCATTATCTCAGCCAATCATGGCTAGCAGGAAGGTTGCTGACTTTTTCTTAGGCTAAACCAACTAGGCTCGTAATTTAACAATTGTATTTGTATTTACAGATGGCATAGAAGTTTGTTATTAAGACACGTGAAAGTTCACATGTTCGAGAAGGCATTTCTGCCAAAAAATGCATTCGGATTTTTTTATAAACATTTACGTTCAAATGGCCCTCCTGTGAAGTAGTGACCCGCGACACACACCTAGTTTCCTGAAACGGGTCATAAATACCTAAAACAGGAATGGCAACCAAAAGTTAATATAGAGACATTTGTACATGGACATATTTTACTCACTGGAACCAGCCAGTGGAGGAAACCATTTGAAATGGGTAGAGTACAAGACGAGACATGGTTTGTGTTCAAAGTTGACATTTTCAAGCTTCTTAGAATACATTAAAGCATTACACAGAACGTCCTCTGTCAACACACTTTCCAACTATACAAAGCCCATTAGTTCATGCATTGCTTAGCCACAGACTAGTGAATAGGCAGCTTTTATTGGCCCAACTAACACAGAAACACACCTCAACAACTGTTTGAACAATCAATATGCCATACAGTGTTTTGAGTCCAGACCTGGGTTTAAATAGTACTTGAAATCTTTCAAATACTTAGTGTTTGCAGAGTCTGCCTGGAGTGCCAGACGGGCAGGGTTTGCAACTGTGTCGAATATTCTAGTGGTTCTATTAAGCCAGGCAAGCTCAATCAACAACAGATAAAATATTTGGAATAGTATTTGAACCCAGGTCTGTCTGAAACATGTCATTCCCAAATGTCATTCATAAACTGTCTGGTCATCACTTAATTTTACCACCTGACCACTGCAGCGGACTGAAATGCTGTATGCTGAACATACTCAAATCAAACACTATTGTTTTCGTCCGAGTTCACTGTCAACAAACCAATGTTTTGAGTGCCTTCTACACTTAAGATCTGCTTTAATCTCTCTCCTTTGCCTTCTTATCGACCATCCCCAAGTCTCACACATCTTTTTAAAACAGCACTTGTAAACGTACCTGCTCCACCTCCCCTGGGTGCAGTCGGTTCATTTAAAACCCATTGAATTAATTATTCAAGGGTATTATTTTTCACATTGAATCTATTTCCTGCATCAGCGATGCTGATAATGGCTCCCAGAAGATTTGGGGGCGCCATGCATCCCTTGTTTATTACACACACTGCCTTCATAAAAGCACCACAGATAAATACTACACACTAAAATCAATGTTCAAAGGTCCAGCAGTGTTAGTTAGACATGCTCTGGAATTTTGGCGACTACTAAGTATTTTTTTAAATCTTCCGCTTTAGGCTGGTTGTGTTAATGTGTAGTTCATACATGCATAATCTATGAGCAGAATTACTGTTACCTCAATTTGCCACAAAATCGCTAGTTTGAAAGCAACCGTTTTTGTGGAAGCTGTGCTGCACCATTTTCCCTACATTTCCCCCCCACGTGGGCCAGCCCCTAGCAATTCAAGTTCAACCAATGAGCTTCAGCCCCTCGCCATATGATTGACAGCTAGCAAGATGAACATGATGCACCCACAGCAGAGAGCGAGAGGGAGAAATGACATGGCGAACATGTATGACTTAGTACATAATTTTCAGGGACCACTTTTGGCTTGTGAGCGCTACTTTCAGAACTACTACTACCCTTTAAGCAAAGTACACCACTAAATGAAAGTTCTGTACTTAGCAGAGTGGTGTACTTAGCAAATGGTATTATTCCATTTGAGGGATTTGATGTAGACACTGGAATGGCCACCGCTCAAGATTGACAGAAGCAGGCCAGGCTTTTCAGCAGAAAACTTCAGAATCGACCAGTCATCTAATAGCAACTTTTTCCAATGGCCAAATCATTTAGGGTTAATACCCATGCCCAAGACCCCAGTGTCTTTGCTCAATTGTTTTTGGATAACATCCTCACATAAAGGAATAGTTTGTTCTTTTGGCAATGAAGCCCTTCCCCAGAGTCAGATGAACTTGATACCACTTGTATGTCTCTGTGTCCAGCATGAATGAAGTTAGAGGTAGTTTCGCAAACCAATGCTAACTAGCATTAGCACAATGACTGGAAGACTAAAGGAACATCTAGAAATCTAGTCTTAAGTCGCTCTGGATAAGAGCGTCTGCTAAATGACTTAAATGTAATGTAAATGTAACGCTAGTTAACAATTGCACTAACACTAATTGGCAACTTCCTTCAAACTGCACGCAGACATAAAAATGGTATCCACGAGTTCATCCGACTGTAGCGAAGTAGACAAAGTCCCGAACAAACCCTTTAAGACAGGTATTCCCAAACGGGGGTACGCGCAATGCTTTCGGGGGTACGCCAAATAAAAAMGTGATTCACATTTATTTTATTTTATATATAATAATAATTTCTTCACATTTTCAAACAGTCCATTTATATTTTCCAACAGGGCTATACATTTGGGTGAGGTTTTTTTCTCGACTGAGTAGCCTCGTTTCACTGCCAAATACAGTTAGCTTAGTCAAATAATTAACATCTAATCACATTAACCATTACTCTCTCGCGGGAATTCCACTAACGGTCCGTATGTAGCCAAACGTAGCTGCCGCTCATGTTGGTATCTGTAATGATGGCGCAAAAGCCATGACATGGAGACATAGTGGAGTGGTAACGCGCATGCAATCAGTTGCTCCCGACGCCATTTGGGTACAATGCAGCATTCACCGAGAGGCTCTTGCTGCCAAGGGAATGCCTGACAGCTTGAAAGACGTTTTGGACACTACAGTGAAAATGGTTAACTTTGTTAAAGCAAGGCCCCTGAACTCTCGTGTATTTTCTGCACTATGCAATGATATGGTCAGCGACCATGTTACGCTTTTACAACATACAGAAGTGCGCTGGTTATCAAGGGGCCTAGTATCGACACGTTTTTTTTTTTAATTGAGAGACGAGCTTAATTATGCAGGTACTTTCCCGAAACGGATGACAACAAACAACTGGATTCGTTATCCCTTTCATGTCTTTCCTCCAGTCCACTTACCGATATCTGAACAAGAGAGCCTCATCGAAATTGCAACAAGCGGTTTTGTGAAAATTGAATTTAATCAGAAGCCACTGTCAGATTTCTGGATTAGCCTGCGCTCAGACTATCCTTCCTTGGCAAATCGCACTGTTAAGACACTGATGCCCTTAGCAACCACGTACCCATGTGAAAGTGGATTCTCGGCCCTCACTAGCATGAAAACTAAATACAGTCACAGACTGTGTGTGGGAAATGATTTAAGACTGAGACTCTCTCCAATACAACCCAACATTGCAGAGTTACGTGCATCCTTTCAAGCACACCCTTCTCAATTAACCTGTGGTGAGTTATTCACCATTTTCAAATGAACAAATAAGGTTTTATATGTTAGATGGTTAAATAAAGAGCAAAATGATTGATTCTCATTATATTATTATTTGTGCCCTGGTCCTATAAGAGCTCTTTGTCACTTCCCACGACCCAGGTTGTGACAAAAACTCACAATCATTCTTATGTTTAATAAATGTATAGTGTGTGTGTGGCAGGCTTACAATGATGGCAAAAAAACAACATTTGAGAGTGCGCTGACCCTGGTGCTAGAAAAGGTACGCAGCTGGTGGTTGAATGTTTGATGGGGTACGGGAATATAAAACGTTTGGGAATCACTGATTTAAGACATAGGCCTAATATCTCAGCCTAACACTACTCAACTTGCATCAGTCGTCTTGTCTAACCAGACATTTTTACAAAATACAAAATTATTGAAGTGCATTGCAACTGATAGCTACTGGCTGAGACAAACAATACAGCAGAAATGTATATACTGAAGGTATAATTTGATTACAGATGGTTGAGATTGTGTTAATGTCCAGTCTGAATGCTTCATAACACTAGACTCTCTTAGGGCCATGTTCTTCCTTTTATTTAGACTGTGTGCTTTTGACTGGATGGGACAACAGTTTAAATTAATTATGAGGACTCAGCGTGAGAAAGGAGGTGGTCAAGACTGTTGAATCACTGAGGCGAGAAACAGAAGCTGCCCAAATGGAGCCTCATTACCAAAATCGTCTTTAAAATATGCATGTGAACATGTGACTACCAAAAGACTGCAGAGTATTGCAAACATGGTTGCTTAACACAGGGCTATATCTTATGGTAATTTCAAGAAAGTTTAACCTGTGAATAGTTTATTATACTTACTTATAGCATCTCCCTGAAGTCCAATTCCTACATTTGAAAGAAACCAATCAACAATGGTGGAACTCATAATATAATAGAAAACAAAATCCCGTATGAGCTTTAAATGGTATGCTTATGATGGAGCAAAAACTATTTTCTCTACAAACATTAACAGCAATAACGTGTGTTAATCCGAGGACAATCATTTGCAATGTCAATTTCCACCACAAATGAAGGCTTTCATAAATGAATGCATGTTTTCTCCAAATGAACATACCAAATGAATCGAATGTCTTATCACCAACTGATTATTTTAAGGGTTTTCAAAACAATGCAAATAGGAATACACCCCGGAGAATAAGATTTTGCATTCAACACAACACTCCCGATCAGAATAACATTTTTATCAACAGGGCATGGGGAGAGCATTTAATTTAGAGAGAGAATCACTCCATTTCTAAAAATTACACTGGAATTATATACAAAGGGTGGAGAGAGAGAGGGGGGCACAAAGAGAATAGAAGTGTGTGAGAGAGGAAGCAAAGATAGAGAAACAGTGGTGGGTAAAAGAGAAAGAAATGAGAAATTGCTTTATACAAAGGATTCATTAAAATACCTCTAGTCTATGCTCGTTCAAATAGACAGCTAGAATGGGTTGGCAATGTAGAAGTGTGAGTGCGGGCTCACCTACAAGATTAGGCCAACATTATCTTTCTCCCAGATGTAGCGTTCCTATTTGCATCACAGAAAGTAAAAATTTGCATCTTATACAGTACATTTTCTAAAATGTTCTTAAAAATCTACTCAGCCTTGTGTTGAATATTCAAAAACATTTACAAATGCACTTTTGCTAGGCATAGGCCATATCAATAAAGTGTTTTTCCATTAGTTCTCACCAATGTACTTTTCTTATTTTAAAATGTTTGGTACATTTGTGTTGTGAGGGAGACTAGCTCATCCTTATTATTTTGTAAGTGTTACAGTAACCAGGTTTCCATCCAACCATTTCATGCAGATAAAATGTGTCGCTAGAACTTCCTAATGTCGACAAAAACAAAAAAAGTTAGACAAGGAGGGATATTTATTTTGTTGATGAAGTAGATTATGCGACAGTGGAAACTCATTTATGAGCAAATAATGATAGAAAAAACATAATGATGCAGTAAACTTGGGAGTCACGAGATGCTGTAGCCTACTATTACCACGACATGGAAAAGCATGTCGAGTTTTTAGTCAGATAGAATAAGTTATGATGAACTACATACCTTATTTCATAACTTACGGTGGTTAAGTGCACGATGATAAACTTCAACCAAATTTCCAATAGATAGAAGGTAGGCTATCATTTGAATGATGCTGGGGACATGATCCGTGCTTGGGATTATTTACTTTTTTCATTAAAAAAGGGGATCTTGGTTTTATCCATTATATAACCAAGCCTGTACACTGTATCAGCAAACTTGTCTACAGAGCATGCGTCAAAACCAGATTGGGCAAGTATGCCATTTATCGCAACAGTTTGCGACAAAACCATCCTTAAGAGTTGAAAATGCAATGGATACACATTTGTTACACAATCCCCGTGCCGAGAGCGCTAATGGACACGATGTCACTGTTTGTGTGAGCATTTGTTTATTTGCTTTCTGGAGTCATGCTGTCTGACTCTCACCCATCCTCGCCCTTTCATTGTAAATATGAATTTGCCCAGTTAAATAAAGGTTAAATAAAAGAAATAAATCAAAATTCTCCCCCTCACGTGAGAGATCGATATCTCCTCCAGCTCATGGCTTCAGCCAATCGGACAATAGCCATGTGTCTCACCACTATGCATGCTCTAGCCATGCAGTCTCTCCAGGTCCTGATTGGCTAGCCAGCCTGCCCCACACTCTCCAAGGGAGTAAATATTGCCAGGTACGGTGTTATTCCAGTCTGTGAGTGTGGGTGTATATATGTGCATGGGATGCGTGGACACAGAAAACATACCCATGTTCATCTTCTCCTGTGTGTGATTAAAGTTCCTGTGTGTGTTAACTCTTGGGCTCCTTTATTCCCCTCTAACCGGGGGCGGTGTCAGTGAGTCACAAACCAGTCAAATACCTAGAACTGGGTCGCTGTCTTTCAACATTAAAAGTCAGTTTGATGGAAACACATCTGGTGGGAAAATGCACATATTTTTCTATGCAGAAAATCTGTCGCCAATTGGATGGAAACCTAGCTAGTGGTAAGCTTTAATTCCTAGGTAAAATCTCTACAAATGTCTCAAAGAGGCGTTCTAATCCGTGTAATAAATGGTGTTATTGACTTAAAAGTCAATCATCCAAAATCAATATCAACAGGATATTAAGACCCTGGCAAAACATTCTGTTCAAACTAATAAAGTGTTCAAACAATGTCTGAGCTTAGCTCCAAATGAACAAATGCTGTATCTCAAATGTAGAACTAACCAAACAGGGAGGCTAGAGATCTGACTTATACTCGAGGGTCTCATATCACATCAGAATTTGGGGATCTAAATTCAACTGATTCAGAGCCCGCTAACTACAGTTTGTGTAATAGAGTAATTCCAAAAATGAGAGGGGAAAAGCCTTTGATACCAGCAAACAGGTTATTTTTTATTGCGAGTCGCGTTACGTCAAACAAACACAACAAAGGTTTGCGCAAACATTGTCCTAATCACTGAGACCACACAACCACACACTAAAACAAGGTACTGACATCCCTAGAATGAATAGGCCTACCAGTGTCCTCTACTGGGCGAAAAAACAATATCCCACATCGCCTCGGCGCTACAGGATCAGTATGCACATGTATGGAGCTACAGGATCAGTATGCACATGTACAGAGCTACAGGATTCAGTATGCACATGTAATGAAGCTACAGATCAGTACCGCACATGTATGGAGCTACAGGATCAGTATGCACATGTACAGAGCTACAGGATCAGTATGCACATGTATGGAGCTACAGGATCAGTATGCACCATGTACAGAGCTACAGGATCAGTATGCACATGTATGAAGCTACAGGATCAGTATGCACAGTATGAAGCTACAGGATCAGTATGCACAGTATGGAGCTACAGGATCAGTATGGACATGTATGGAGCTACAGGATCTGTATGCACATGTATGGAGCTACAGGATCAGTATGCACATGTATGGAGCTATGCAAACGCCATCTGAGGGCAATGATAAAACAAAAAGACCACAATTAAGGCTGCATTATTAATCAAACAATAAGCCCTGCTCTGGCAACTTTCTAGAGATTGAAACATCAGATTGGTTTGATTTGGTTTTGTATGCCAATGTTGAGAATCAAGAAACAATGTAGAAAATGATTTTATAGCCTGTAAAATGCACGGTCAATGACTATTATGTCATCACCCAAGATATTTCCTGCAATCAATACAAAGGCTATAGAAGTAGCCTAACTCGGTCAACATCAGCCTATCCCAGTTCCAATTTATCAAAATAGCACAGTATGATGTTATACATTTGTCTGGGGTTTGCAACTATTTCAAAGTCTTAAAACAATAAGGCTCCCCCTTTTTTAGGGTGACGTAGACGTAAACATTTCATATTTTTCTGCAGGAGATGTAGGCGTATGAACAGTCAGGTTATAGGGAAAATATCATGGTCACTTTGCTAAACGTGTTATCCAGGCGCCAAGGTGTAGAACCTCAAAAGCGTTGCTTCTTGTTAAAAAACATTAAGGGATTTTGAACATACCCCTTGTGCTCAATCAGAGCAGGGTAGCTGAGATTTGTTAGTGAAGATAACTATAGTTTGACATGGCATCAATATAACACTTATCATATAGGGGCTGTCTGACAGCTGCTGCCAGCAAAGAAGAAAAATACATCTCAGAGGACACCAAGTTCCTACGATGCTTTAATCTTAAAATGTAGAGAATGTGCAAAAGGATGATCTTATGGAAATGATGCAAATAATAACACTGCCATCTCCTATAAATAAGTGACAGCATTACATTCTGCAATCAAACTAATGGTATTCCTTCTTAAGAATGATGGTGTGCATGCATTAAAGCAGCATACATTAACATCTGCTTATGAGAACATCCACCAAAGGAATTACAGCCCTGCATTAGGCCAATTTACAATTCAGGAATACACTGCTATGCTGGTGTGACCCCTCTGCATCTGGAAATTTACTGCCAGTACTATGGATATGGAAGGACTAAAAACCTCACAAAATTAACCTTAGACTAGGCCTAGGTTTACAGGTTCACAGCCAACCTACATAATTGAACACTGTATTTTCTTGCACTGCAATAATGCACATTATAACATAATTCATATAGTAAACAAAAACAATGTAGCCTGCATATTTAATTTACCCATACCTGATTTGGTGGCGGGAAGAGTAAGATGTTTGCCAAGTTAAAGTTTCAATCCCAACAAGGCTATTAAATACTGCAATATATTTTTGTTCATTTCCATAAGAAGTGCTTGTAGGCTAATAAATATCCTACCTTTGTAGACTCCTCGCGGTTAACGCAGAGCTGACTGACTGACTGGCCTAGCTTCGAGACCTCGTGGTACAATGCGAGCTGACAGTTCTGGGTCTGGTAATAACTGGTGGGTTTTCCCTGAAATGCGAAGTACCGCGACACACATTGAAAAATACGGGTTATTAAAATCATAGGCTAGCTAGCCATTGCAATAAATACTGTTTTCCAGCTACACGTGGCAACATGAGGAACACGGGGTCAATGACTACAAATAAAAACTAATCTGAATACCAACTAAAAAAGTAACTTATCTTAAAACAAAATTGGAGGATAACGTCATAGATTGAGTCTTTTGGGATAATGGTGTCATTTGACAATACGCACTAGCCCAAAACCGGCAGGTGACGATATTGAGTCGTGTCATTTTACATGATTCAATCTCGCCATCTGCCGGCCTTTGGGCTAGATACCCACTTGGACGTCACTAGTTACCACAGTCAGTCATAAACCCCGCATATTTCTACAATTTCTCTTAAATTGTGATTTTAAACCTAACCATAACCACACTGCTAACCTTAAATTAAGACCAAAAATAAAATGTTGGTTTTCATGAATTTTGACGATAGTCCTATAGCCAAGTTTGACTTTGTGGCTGTGTTATTTAGTGGAAACCTACGCACTGGGGAAGAGTTTTTCGGCACCAACCGTTCGTAAATGTTTGTTGCAGCGTGTAAACTACACGCATATTTCTTCTGGTCACTTCGATAATATCCAGCAACAAGGGCGTGCGCTTTGTAGTTATAACGTTGTATGTTGAGTGGTGAATTCCTAATATTTATTCGTCAAATGTTAATGTGATATTATATCCACATTTGTGGAAATGTTTTATTTGTTAGCCATCGATATTGAAACAAGTGAAAAGTAGACTATTGGTTATTTAAGCAATAATACATGCGAGGCCATGTGTTATGACATTTTTATCATGGCTGTGATGTGGTCATAACCAGGAAGCGAACCGAGTGGTGCCATGATTTAAAAAAGTCGTATCACATGGCCTCTTATGTATTATTGCTTTTATACAACGGTTACCAGAATAAAACATCTAGATTATTTCACAAACCATCAATTTTTCAACAAAACGTGATGCTACATTCACTAACACTGCTTTCTGCATGTATAACATTAACGCTGGGCTCAGGTTGCTGGTCCACTTTCTCTTCTTGTTTAATATCTTTAATATCCTCCTCCTCTTCTTGTTGGCACCATTCATTAAACGTTAGTGGATAAAACAAAGGCCGTCATTGAAAATAAGAATTTGTTCTTAACTGACTTGCCTAGTTAAATAAAGGTAAAATAAAAAATAAATAAAACAGGTTATAAGAATAATAGTTGTAAAAGTGATAGTGTGTTGCTAGGTAACGATGTAAAGATGTCACTTTATAAGAAGGTGGCCTTGTGTATGTTGTCTCATATATCATGGACAGGAGAGGCTCTAACAATGGGAATTCCAAACCACCTGTTGTATAATACATATGTTAATTCATGAAATAACCTACTTGTTCAGGTGCATTTTGGATTATCCCAGTGTTAGGGATGGGCATAGGGATGGGCCAGAAACATAAAACATATATTTTCTATAAAAAAATGTATGTTTGAATTTTCTAACTAGTTTTCATTGGGAAGACATATGTAGTGTTTTTATCAAAAGCAAGCACTTTTGCATGGTAAAAAACATAATCTTATTAATTACTACACATGCTTTATTGTGTAACTATTGTTTTGAGCCAACTTGGACAGAGCTGGGCAAAACACGCCTACAAGGGCGCCCAGGCAAGATTAATTGAACCCTCTTATTGGTTTCCTAAAGCAGAGGTTCCCAACCTTTTTTTGGTTACTGTACCACCGACTGAATTTTGCCCAGAGTATTGCTGAAGTACCCCCTCATGTGTATTTTACCAGTAGGTCTATGGTCTTCTCAAGTATCCCCCGTGGATAGGCCAAGTACCCCCAGGGGTCCTAGTACCCTTGGTTGGGAACCACTGCCCAAAGCATGCTCATTTGACAGCGTGCTTCCTACCTAGTGAATACACCCCTGATGTTAACTTTTCGTAAGCTAATGCTACGTTTGCAACCAAGTGGGAAGTGGGGAATTTACCACATATAGGACTGGGAAAAGGAACATTGAACGGCCCTCCAACTGGTAGGTACTAGTGAGAAAACTCGTCTATCATCCTGAGCTCATATTTCTCCCACATGCTGACCTCTGACGTCACCTACTAAGGAAATTACCTTGATAAAAGCATTTTCGGCAGTTAGATGCAACAGCAAAACATTATTTATAAAAAGCAATCTATTAATATGCACTCTAAAAAGAAAAGGTTCCTGGAGTATCCTTTAGGGGTTCTTCAAATTGAAACTGGGGGAATCCCTATAAGTTCCTCAAAGAACCCCTTAAAATGAATCCTCGAAGAACCTTTTGAATAACATTTTGGCGTTAATTTTTGAACAACCCCCCCTCCCCAATTATTATTATTATTATTAATAATAATACACACAACAATAGCACAATACTTTAGTTGTCAGTGTTTATTATGATTTTAGTGGCAAAGCAGAAGAAAAAAATATATATATGAGGTAAACTCCCAGCAGAGCCCCATGTCCAATATATCCTCTGAGGTATTGATATTAATGTGTTGATGTTCTCCTTATCCGTAGCCAGAATGATGTTGCAGTGCATGGTGATCTAACAGGTTTCCTGTTATATTCATCAGAGGTGTAGGGAGAATGAAAAAATTGTAATTATACAGATGACTAACAAAACATGCACACGACTGTATTCATACCTTGGTTTTTGTGGTAAATGTGAATGAAAAAAACTTTGGGATAATGGTTTTCATACACATACCTTGTCCATAATGTAGAGGCCTATGGGATATTAATTGAAGAGGTTCAGTAAGGGAGGAGGATGGTAAATGTGCTCTGCATAACATACCAATACCAATTGACATACCTTTGTATACCTCCTCGTCTGTATACCTGCAGACATGGACACAAAAGTGAGCAGTTCAGTCATCTGCACCCAATACAGCTAGCCGTCAACATATTCTTATAGCCTACATATTCTTACCTCTTTGTTGATTGATATCCATTGAATTGTGTCCATTTCCTGCTTTAGAAATATTTGCACAAGTATGAAAAGATAGATGGTATCATCGTAAAACAATATAAATGTAGATCATACAAGGGACACACCTTACCTTAAATTGAGGAGATCTTTACATTGTTCAGTTAAGTGCCTGCACCTGCTGTCCTTTCAAATTCAAATCTAAATGTTTCAGTTGGGCAGTTAGGTTCCTGCAAGAACCCCCACCAACTAAGGAGGTTCCTCGATGAACCCCACCTCCTATGGGGTTCCTGGAAGAACCTTCTGGGGGCAATTTTCAGTACTAAGAACCCTAAGCTTCTTCAAAGAACTTTGAGGATCTTAGAAGGACCCTTGTTGAACCCCTAATGTTTAGACAATAACAATCATTTGTTTACAACCATGATAGCTGTACTTTTAGTTGATGGTTTACGCAGCTTGTTGGCCAATCGGCGTTTCCCAATGAGTTCAAAGCACTTGAATATATAAAAGCATTATTTACGACTTCACTACTGGTAAATTCCCACCTCCCACTTGGATACGAATGCAACATTATCCTGGGACTTGAAAAGAAGTGAATGCCCAGTCAAATTAGTTTTTGTGTGTAGGTTACAGGATTTAAATGTTGGCACACTACTCCACTATGCCATTTTGCTTTTGTTCAGTTCAGAACATTACAGCCCCTAAAAAGATGTGACAAGACAAAATGTTGAATGGTACACAGTATGGCTTCAGACATGTTGTCACTTGAGACACATTTCAAGACGTATTCCATTCTAATGCGTCAAACTAAAAGACATGTTCATGTGTGAATGGTTGTGAGACGTTATGGCCAAATCTTGCAATTCACATGTACACATTTCATGTCATGGCATATTCTCTTTTTTGTTCTCTCATTATACACATTTGGAACATAGAATGATGTCTAACACAAGCCATGTCACTTTGGTATTTTCTTCATGCCAGAATTCATTGAAGTAGTGAAAAACTATGATGCCACCAAGAAGAAATGGCTACATGCAGAGCTGGAGCTGAAGAGACACAAGGAGCTGCTGGTGAAGTCCGACATAGCCCAGGCTGCCCTGGAGGTTAAACTGAAAAAAAAATTGCAACCAGGTCAATGTGGAGATTAAGAAGCGCTATAAGGCCGAAGCATACTTTCAGCACTTGGTATGGATCCCTTTTTAACTTTGTTAGGCTGTCCTATTGGAGCTCATGATTTAGACTCTGAGGTCAAGAATGACTGCCACATTATCATGGTACGTGTCCGATTGTTATTAGCCCCATCATCTCAAACTTCCCAACATGCTTCTCATAAACTGAAGCTAGTGACAGTTTGTTGATCAATAAATGCATGGTTTATTTGGTTAATGTTGTACTTTCTGCAGTCTGTAAGATGATGGAATAAACTCTTACTTTAAATGTCATACAGTACATTCGGAAGGTATTCAGACCCCTTTACTTTTCCCAAATTGTTAACTGACAGCCTTATTCTAAAATGTATTAAATCGTTTTTTTCCTCATCAATCTACACACAATACCCTATAATGATAAAGCAAATATCACATTTACATAAGGATTCAGACCCTTTACTCAGTACTTTGTTGAAGCACCTTTGTCAGTGATTACAGCCTCAAGTCTTCTTGGGTATGACGCTACAAGCCTGGTACAAATGTATTTGGGGAGATTCTCTCATTCTTCTCTGCAGATCCTCACAAGATCTGTCAGGTTGGATGGGGAGCGTCGCTGCACAGCTATTTTCAGGTATCATCAGAGATGTTTGATCGGGTTCAAGTCCGGCTCTGGCTATGTTCTGTTGGAAGGTGAACCTTCGCTCCAGTCTGAGGTCCTGAGTGTTTTGGAGCAGGTTTTCATCAAGGATCTCTCTGTACTTTGCCCCGTTCATCTTTCCCTCAATCCTGACTAGTCTCCAAGCCCCCGCCTCTGAAAAACATCCACACAGCATGATGCTGCCAGCACCATGCTTCACCGTAGGGATGGTGGCAGGTTTCCTCCAGACGTAACACTTGGCATTCAGGCCAGAGAATCTTGTTTTCTAGGTCTGAAAGTCCTTTAGGTGACTTTTGGCAAACTCCAAGCGGGCTGTCATGTGCCTTTTACTGAGGAGTGGCTTCCATTTGAAAACTCTACCATAGAGGCCTAATTGGTGGAGTGCTGCAGAGATGTTTGTCCTTCTGGAAAGTTCTCCCATCTCCATAGAGGAACTCTGGAGCTCTGTCAGAGTAACCATCGGGTTCTTGGTCACCTCCCTGACCAAGGCCCTTCTCCCCCAATTGCTCAGTTTGGCCGGGTGGCCAGCTCTAGGAAGAGTCTTGGTGCTTCCAAACTTCTTCCATTTAAGAATGATGGAGGCCACTGTGTTCTTGGGGACCTTCAATGCTGCAGACATTTTTTGATACCCTTTCCCAGACCTGTGCCTCGACACAATCCTGTCTTGGAGCTCTACAGACATTTCCTTCGACCTCGTAGCTTGGTTTTTGCTCTGACATTGACTGTCAACTCTGGGACCTTATATAGACAGGTGTGTGCCTTTCCAAATCATGTCCAGCCAATTGAATTTGCCACAGGTGGACTCCAATCAAGTTGTAGAAACATCTCAAGGATGATCAATGGAAACAGGATGCACCTGAGCTCAATTTCGAGTCTCATAGCAAAGGGTCAGAATACTTATGTAAATATGGTATTTCTGTTTTGTATTATTCATAAATGTGCAAACATTTCTAAAAACCTGTTTTCGCTTTGTCATTATGGGGTATTGTGTGTAGATTGATGAGATTCTTAAATTTTTTTAATACAATTTAGAATAAGGCTGTAACTTAACAAAATTAGGAAAAAGTGAAGTGGTCTGAATATTTTCAGAATGCACTGTATACCCTCACAGCGGCGACAATTGCAACTGATGTGTGATATACTGGTCCACGACAGCAAGTCCAATCCATGCCGGACTGATGAGCAGAGATCTATGCTGGCCAACTTCAACCACAGGGGAGCCAATGTCACCCAACACAAGAGCAAACGATAGGCTACTACCAGTATAGTCATATCCCAGTTATTTTTATATGACCTCATACTTTATTCATTTGGGTTTTGTTTCTATTGATTTCTCATTCGATTATCTGTCATCGACGAGTCTTCATTCCCGTCTCACTCTGATATTAGTTATGATGGAACTGATGATGACACTTTATCACTGAAAATCCACATTTAAAGCAAGATTAAATTATTTTATATGTACCCTATATGACAGTGTAAAAGCTTGTGGCTTGTGGATGGTTCGTGTATCACTCTTTCACATAGTGTTTCAATGTGTACAGGACCTCGATGTAACAGTGGTAAACCACTAAGTCGAGGGCAAGAGAAAAAAGGGTAAGTGTGGGGCAGAGGAGGCTAGTGGGAGGAGTTATAGGAGGATGGGCTCATTGTAATAGCTGGAATGGATTTAATGGAACGGAGTCAAACGTTGTTTCCATATGTTTGATGTGTTTTGTTACCAATCCATCCTCCCACCAGCCTCCTATGATGTGGACCTCTTGAGGTTGAAGTTATGATTAATTTTGATAGATCTTTGATCCATGTTCTGCACTTTTGGGCATTCCAAGCTATCTTCCATGAGACTGAATGCAGGTGCTCCCGCTGGAAAGACAGGAAGAGTAGGTGGTCGCTCAGAAGATCACCTTGGGGGAAGACCAGTGGAAAAGGTAAGCAGAGGCATAATGTGGATTTGACCCATACTTTTCATAAAAATAAGGCAGCAATATGGAGGTCTATGGATTGGTTAACTTTAATAATTAGAAAACAATTCACTGGGGTTTCAGTTTCAACCACATAAAAACGAACTGAATTGTTCAAGTTGAAAATCGATTCTTTGTCCTTTGTTTCAAAATTGATGCTTCTAGTTTTACACTAAATCTTTTACTAATAAGTATTGGCCTTCACAATGCAATAGCAGTCCAGTTTTCTGAATGTTATTTGAACCACCTGGAGTGGAACTAAGGCCCTTTTACCAGGGAGACAGTTACTTGGTTCAGCCAGTCTATCTTAAGCCCTTGGCCAAAAACATGTATTTATTTTTAGTTCACGTATAGATTAATTTGATCAGCCGGTCGTTAGAGTTTACATGTCTTTGAAAATAAATCATTAGACATTGTGTGGGATAGAAAGAACCTTACTGGATAATCAATTAACAGAGAACCCTTAAGATACACCATGATTTGTCTAGTGTTACAGTTACAAAAACATTAATGCAGAATCATCTGATGTGTTCCTGGCCATTGTGTCCCTGTAGTTGGGCCTAGTGTGTTGTCACTTCCTATTAGCTGGCGTATTCATCAGGCCCTCTGCTCAGCGTCATCCTCACAGAGCAGCACACCCGTCTGCTCAGGTGGAAATAGCACAGGACCATTCACATTGTCTGCGTACCAAATGGCACCCTATTCCCTATATAGTTAACTACACTATATATAAAAAAGTATGTGGACACCCCTTTAAATTAGTAGATTCGGCTATTTCAGCCACACCCATTGCTGACAGGTGTATAAAATAGAGCACACAGCCATGCAATCTCCATAGCCAAACATTGGCAGTAGAATGGCCTTACTGAAGAGCTCAGTGACTTTGATTTTGATTTTATTTTTGAATTTATTTGGATCTCTTTTAGTCCCCATTTGAACTAATCTTCCAAGAGTCCTTAAACATTAAAATACAATTTATAATACGAACACATTTCCACATATAACACACTATTACAAACATACATAATATACTAACATAATGACCCAATGAATACTCAATCTAAAAAAATATTGATTCTTCATCTACTATAGTCCCACAACATTTCTATGTTATATATTTAAATCGTTTTAAAATAATGTTTAAATTTATATATTGAAAGGTTTCTGGTTTGCTCAGTTAATTTATTCAATTTCTTTATTGCTCTAAATCGAAATGTTCTTTTGCCTATTTCTCTTTTCTGTCTGGACAACGCATAGATGGTAGACAATCTATTCCTAGTATTTACGGAATGTCTGTCTCTTACCAACTGAATACCGTTGTGAATAGAACTTGGCCGTTTTAAATGATGTATATTATGAAATAAAATAAGCATGTTCCTTTCAATTATCTTATCGATTGATGACCAACCAAGAACATTGCGTATGACTACAACAGAAGAACCATATCTCCACCTTAAAACAATCCTTGCTGCTTTGTTCTGTGCATTCTGCAGCCTCCTAACTTCACTTGATGATGCATTTCCCCAGACCACAGAACAGTAGTTCACCTGACTCTCAATTAATGCTTGTGTTATTTGCTGAATAATTTTTCCTGGTAAATGCACTGCTCAAAAAAATAAAGGGAACACCAAAATAACACATCCTAGATCTAAATGAATGAAATATTCTTATTAAATACTTTTTTCTTTACATAGTTGAATGTGCTGACAACAAAATCACACAAAAATTATCAATGGAAATCAAATTTATCAACCCATGGAGGTCTGGATTTGGAGTCACACTCAAAATGTAAAGTGGAAAACCACACTACAGGCTAATCCAACTTTGATGTAATGTCCTTAAAACAAGTCAAAATGAGGCTCAGTAGTGTGTGTGGCCTCCACGTGCCTGTTATGAACCTCCCTACAACGCCTGGGCATGCCCCTGATGAGGTGGCGGATGGTCTCCTGAGGGATCTCCTCCCAGACCTGGACTAAAGCATCCGCCAACTCCTGGACAGTCTGTGGTGCAACGTGGCGTTGGTGGATGGAGCGAGACATATGTCCCAGATGTGCTCAATTGGATTCAGGTCTGGGGAATGGGCGGCCAGTCCATAGCATCAATGCCTTCCTCTTGCAGAACTGCTGACACACTCCAGACACATGAGGTCTAGCATTGTCTTGCATTAGGAGGAACCCAGGGCCAACCGCACCAGCATATGGACTCACAAGGGGTTTGAGGATCTCATCTCGGTACCTAATGGCAGTCAGGCTACCTCTGGCGAGCACATGGAGGGCTGTGCGGCCACCCAAAAAATGTCACCCCACACCATGACTGACCCACCGCAAACCGGTCATGCTGAAGGATGTTGCAGGCAGCAGAACGTTCTCCACGGCGTCTCCAGACTCTGTCACGTCTGTCACGTGCTCAGTGTGAACCTGCTTTCATCTGTGAAGAGCACAGGGCGCCAGTGGTGAATTTGCCAATCTTGGTGTTCTCTGGCAAATGCCAAACGTCCTGCACGGTGTTGGGCTGTAAGCACAACCCCACCTGTGGACGTCGGGCCCTCATACCACCCTCATGGAGTCGTTTCTGACCGTTTGAGCAGACACATGCACATTTGTGGCCTGCTGGAGGTCATTTTGCAGGGCTCTGGCAGTGCTCCTCCTGCTCCTCCTTGCACAAAGGCGGAGGTAGCGGGTCCTGCTGCTGGGTTGTTGCCCTCCTACGGCCTCCTCCACGTCTCCTGATGTACTGCCTGTCTCCTGGTAGCGCCTCCATGCTCTGGACACTACGCTGACAGACACAGCAAACCTTCTTGCCACAGCTCGCATTGATGTGCCATCCTGGATGAGCTGCACTACCTGAGCCACTTGTGTGGGTTGTAGACTCCGTCTCATGCTACCACTAGAGTGAAAGCACCGCCAGCATTCAAAAGTGACCAAAACATCAGCCAGGAAGCATAGGAACTGAGAAGTGGTCTGTGGTCACCACCTGCAGAACCACTCCTTTATAGGGTGTGCTTGCTAATTGCCTATAATTTCCACCTGTTGTCTATTCCATTTGCACAACAGCATGTGAAATTTATTGTCAATCAGTGTTGCTTCCAAGTGGACAGTTTGATTTCACAGAAGTGTGATTGACTTGAGTTACATTGTGTTGTTTAAGTGTTCCCTTTATTTTTTGAGCAGTGTATTTCGCTATCCTTCTGATATGCGTGCTGTTTTTAAATATTTTTTTACATAGATTAGTTATTTGAGACGACCATGATAAGTAGTTGTCTAGCTGCACTCCCAATAGTTTGGTTTCTGCCACTTCTTCAATTTGTACTCCTCCCATACTTAATTGTATCCCATGCTGTTTTGGCCTTTTCCTAGTGGAACAGACCAACATAACTTTGGTTTTTGGTGTTTAAAACAAATTGTGTTTGGCAAACCCACTCCCTAATATTCTCAAAATCTCCTTGTAAAGCTTGCTGTACCTGTTGAACCATTGTCTTGCTGCATAAATTGTAGTATCATCTGCAAATATAGTAGCTTGAGTTTCAGCTAAGGCATAGGGAAGGTCGGTGGATATATTAAATAGAGAAGAGGCCCAAGGCAGCTGCCCTGCGGTATTCCACAGTTTAACACATGAGGGGAAGAAAATGAACCATTGGATATAGGTGGACTGGTTCCTGTCAGTTAGATATGACTGACCCAATTCAATCTACCTCCTTAAAACCATAATGCATTAATTTTTGTCAAAATCATTTCATGATCCACTAAATCAAATGCTGCACTGAAATCTAAAAATAGTACACCAACAAACTTGCCATTATCCATAGCATTGAGCCACTGGTCAATCATGTCAACCAATGCAGTGGTAGTGGAATGGTTTTTGCATGATGAGATAGATGTACCAAGTAAGCCCTTAACTGTGCTTCCATACCTTTTTAGAATCATTTTTAGAATCAATWAAAGCATTGTTGTAAAATAACTTTTTTTACTTTTGATTCAATTTAACTGCATAATTACGTAATGTTCTATAATTCTGTTCATCAATTTCTAATTTTGACTTGGCTGCTAAGACTTTTGCCATATTTCTTTGAGAAAAAGCCTCACCCAGTTCATCATCAATCCATGGAGATGGACGAGCACCAACTGTAGGGGCATGATGGTCCATTACCTCAGTGAGCAAATCAATAAAACATTCTGTAGCAAGATTTAAATCATCCTCTAGATAAATCAGCTCCCAGAGTACAGCAGCCAAATCATTTAGAAATAGCTCATGATGAAATGTTTTAAAAATGTCTCTTAACCACAATCCTAATTCTTTGGAACCTTGGTGTTCATGGTTATGGTAACAATATTATGGTCTGTCCAGCCAACTGGCATTAACCTGGCTTTTAAGCATTGCAATGGTATATTACAGAAAATCAGATCAATGCATGTGTCTGAACGATGACCCAACTTAATTGATGATCTATTAGTATCATTAACCATTTGTTTCAAACCACAGTTCTTGGCATATCTCATCAATTTTGTTTTATTCGAATTATTATGATCCTTCCAATATATATTAAAATCACCCAATATAAATACATCTCTGTTGCTATCTGTGGCCTGGTCAAACCCAGTACATAAGTCATCCAGATAGGACACCATAGAGCTAGGAGGTCTATACACACATCCTACCAATATGGGTGCCTGGTGAGGCAGATGTACCTGAGCCCATAGTGCCTCTACTTGACATACATTAAGGTCATCCCTTCTCTTAAAAGGTATATGATTCTGAATGTACAGTGCTACACCCCCACCATTCCTATTCCTATCTCTTCTCAGTAGACTATATCCATGAATGTTAATTTGACCATCATTTACAGATGCATCTAAATGTGTTTCGGTCAAAGCCAAAATATGAATATTATTTATGTTGACCAAGTTAAAAACCTCATGTATTTTGTTAGGAAGGCTACATACATTAACCTGAGCTATATGCAGCTCTTTCCTTCTCAAGTGGAGATCAATAGAGCATGTATTCGTTATAGTTGAAGTTGTCATGATACACTACGACACACAAACTCAAATTTGAACATTAAATTAAAATAGCCAGGGAGTTACTCCAGAGTCCCGATACAATTGCCCGTTGATATAAAGTTTATCCATCACCATGGAGACTCGTTGATTCAGGCAACGCTTTTCTTTCATGATGGGATATCGTTTTTTCTCCTTTCATTGATCTCGGTGGGGAAGTGATCATTCATTCCAAAATCAAATCAAATCAAATGTATTTATATAGCCCTTCTTACATCAGCTGATATCTCAAAGTGCTGTACAGAAACCCAGCCTAAAACCCCAAACAGCAAGCAATGCAGGTGTAGAAGAACGGTGGCTAGGAAAAACTCAGTGTTTCAGTGTTTCTGAGTGTTTCAGTGTGTTTCAGTGTTTCAGTGTTCAGTGTTTCAGTGTTTCTGAGTTCTCTGCCCATGTTCTTCGTCATTTCCTTTTGCTTAAATTTGTCAAAACATGCAATAATAGCCCGTGGCCTATTTCCAGAGGACTTACCTATTCTATGGACTCTGGAGAAAGTGACATTACGCACAACATCGGTGGGCAGTTTTAGTTTCGTTGACATAAAGTCTCGGACAGTGTCCTCACAGCCTCTGCTGTTGTCATTCTCCATTATCCCTGAAAATATTAGATTGTTCCGCATTGATCGACACTGTACATCAAGCAAGGTTTCTTTAAGTTGTTTGTTCTCCCTTTGCACCACCTCCACCTTGCTATGAATAGAGTCTACAGTACCTTTCAGCGCCGTGTTCTCTTTCCTTAGATCATCAATCTGACGTTGGCTGAATTCTAGATTTGCACATAATGCATTGATGTCCTCTCGTAATATATCCAAGATATAAAGTTTGGCAAGCCTTTCATTGATGGATTTGAACAAGTCCACATCCATATCAGTAAACCTCTCCCCACTCGCGCCCTCTTACTAGGGGATGGTTTGGTTCCATCGTTGATACCTATTGGCCAACCTGGTTTTGGTTTGTTTTGTTGATTGGGTTGGTTGTCCTTAACAATGCTTGAATCCTCCAACTTTCAACGTGTTACCGTCATAGGATGCCACCTTTCCAACAAGTCAGTGCCCCACTCAACTGTAAGTGCTGTTATTGTGAAGTGGAAACGTCTAGGAGCAACAATGGCACAGCCGAGAAGTGGTAGGCCACACAAGCTCACGGAACGGGATCGTCAAGCGTGTAGCGCGTAAAAATCGTCTGTCCTCAGTTGCAACACTCACTACCGAGTTTCAAACTGCCTCTGGAAGCCACGTCAGCACATAACTGTTCGTCGGGAACTTCATGAAATGGGTTTACATGGCCGAGCAGCCGCACACAAGCCTAAGATCACCATGCGCAATGCCAAGCGTCGCCTGGAGTGGTGTAAAGCTCTCCCCCATTGGACTCTGGAGCACTGGAAACGTGCTCTCTGGAGTGATGAATCACGCTTCACCATTTGGCAGTTTGACAGACGAATCTGGGTTTGGCGGATGCCAGGAGAATGCTACCTGCCCGAATGCATAGTGCATTCTGTTTTTCATGATTCGGGCTAGGCCCCTTAGTTCCAGTGAAGAAAAATCTTAACACTACAGCATACATTCTTGACGATTCTGTGCTTCCAACTTTGTGGCAACAGTTTGGGGAAGGCCCTTTCCTGTTTCAACATGACAATGCCCCGTGCACAAAGCGATGTCCAAACAGAAATGGTTTGTTGAGATTGGTGTGGAAGAACTTGACTGGCCTGCACAGAGCCCTGACCTCAACTCCATCGAACACCTTTGGGATGAATTGGAACGCCAAATGCGAGCCAGGTCTAATCGCCCAACTTCAGTGTCCAACCTAACTAATGCTCTTGTGGCTGAATGGAAGCAAGTCCCCATAGCAATGTTACAACATCTAGTGGAAAGCCTTAACAGAATAGTGGAGGCTGTAATAGCAGCAAAGGGGCGGCCAACTCCTTATTAATGCCCATGATTTTGAAATGAGATGTTCGATGAGAAGGTGTCCACATACTTTTGGTCATGTAGTGTATATACACTGGGTGTACAAAACATTAAGGACGCCTGCTCTTTCCATGACACAGACTGACTAGGTGAATCCAGGTGAAAGCTATGATCCTTTATTGATGTCACTTTTTCAAATCCACTTCAATCAGTGTAGAGGTGGCAGGTAGCCTAGCGGTTAGAACATTGGGCCAGTAACCGAAAGGTCACTGGTTCGAATACCTGAGCTGTCGAGGTGCCCTTGAGCAATGCAGTTAACCCTAATTTCCTCCAGGGGTGGCTTACTACTAAGGTTGACCATGTAAAACAACACATTTCACTGCACCTATCTGGTG
The DNA here is from genome assembly GCF_002910315.2 of Salvelinus sp. IW2-2015. Taxonomy (NCBI): domain Eukaryota; kingdom Metazoa; phylum Chordata; class Actinopteri; order Salmoniformes; family Salmonidae; genus Salvelinus; species Salvelinus sp. IW2-2015. The sequence goes on along the minus strand of NC_036839.1, from coordinate 10,844,860 downwards.
TATGTGACAATAAAACAAGTTTAATTCAAGTTTTTTTTAAACTACTTTTAGTGCAGGAAGGAATATGGTATCATCTGGGATGTAGCCTTTCTGACTGCCTCGGTCACATTTTTTGTCCTCCCACATGCACTGTAGAGATCACTTCACTCTGAGGGAGCAAAAACTATTCAGCACTGTGTGACTCACTCCATTAGCATGGGATCACCAGATTAGTTCATTAAATATGAGTAGGCCCACTCACTAATCTTGAAAATGGCAAGTGTTTCATACTTTTATTCAGGAAGTTGAGACTACGATTGTGAAAGCAACTGTCACAAACCCAGAGACTTTCCGGCAAGAGCATTTGGAAAGGAGAATAAAGCCTACTTAACTCAATCCCTGTGGCTCAAGCTGTTTTTCCCCAATTCCTATGCAATAGAATTGTCAATGTTTCTCCCAATGATGAAACCACTGATGACCCTGAAACTACCGTGGAGCTCGACACCATAGCAGAGATGGAAATGACCACCACCACAGAGCCCAGACTCAAACGGGTCTTCACTCCCACTTTGAGACACTACTTCCTGTCTAAAACAGTAAGAACTGTCTCATAGATACCATCTTCTCATGTTAAACTACAGTTGAAGTCGGCTGTTTACATACACCTTAGCCAAATACATTTAGCCAAATACATTTAAAATCAGGACATTTAATCCTAGTAAACCAGGACATTTCACAATTCCGGACATTTAATCCTAGTAAAACTTCCTTGTCTTAGGTCAGTTAGGATCGCCACTTTATTTTAGGAATGTGAAATGTCAGAATAATAGTAGAAAGATTGATTTATTTCAGCTTTTATTTCTTTCATCACATTCCCAGTGGGTCAGAAGTTTACATATTAGTATTTGGTTGCATTGCCTTTAAATTGTTTAACTTGGGTCAAACATTTCGGGTAGCCTTCCACAAGCTTCCCACAATAASTTGGGMGAATTTTGGCCCATTCCTCCTGACAGAGCTGGTGTAACTGAGTCAGGTTTGTAGGCCTCCTTGCTCGCACACGCTTTTTCAGTTCTGACCACACATTTTCTATAGGATTGAGGTAAGGGCTTTGTGATGGCCACTCTAATACCTTGACTTTGTTGTTCTTAAGCCATTTTGCCACAACTTTGGAAGTATGCTTGTGGTTATTGTCCATTTGGAAGACTATTTGCGACCAAGCTTTAACTACCTGACTGATGTCCTGAGATGTTGCTTCAATATATCCACATCATTTCCCCCTCCTCATGATGCCATCTATTTTTTTAAGTGTACCAGTCCCTCCCGCAAACAAAGCACCCCCACAACATGATGCTGCCAAACAGTTCTATTTTTGTTTCATCAGACCAGAGGACATTTCTCCAAAAAGTATGATCTTTGTCCCCATGTGCAGTTGTAAACCGTAGTCTGGCTTTTTTATGGCGGTTTTGGAGCAATGGCATCTTCCTTGCTGTGCGGCCTTTCAGGTTATGTCGATATAGAACTCGTTTTACTGTGGATATAGATACTTTTGTACCTGTTTCCTCCAGTATCTTCACATGGTCCCTTGCTGTTGTTCTGGGACTGATTTGCACTTTTCGCACCAAAGTACGTTCATCTCTAGGAGACAGAACGCGTCTTCTTCTTGAGCGGTATGACGGCTGCGTGGTCCTATGGTGTTTATACTTGCGTACTACTGTTTGTACAGAAATTGGAAATTGCTCCCAAGAATTAACCAGACATGTGGAGGTCTACAATTTCTTTTGATTTTCCCATGTCAAGCAAAGAGGCACTTTGTTTGAAGGTAGAATTTTCACGTTCTAGTCATGCATTTGGATGTCATTGGGAGACTAAGTGAAAATTTGAGTTGAGTGGAAGTTAGGATTCCCCCCTGAGCGTGTGAAGCAGGATTTCTGAGTCTTGCACGCAAAGTGATTTGGCCTCTGGTTTGAAGCCACACTAAAGTATCTGAACTACGTCATCTACATGAATATAATGATTGATGCAGTGCATTTGGCAGTAACGCTCATGGATGGATTTTTAATGAACATCTCAAAATCGCCTCGCAAACCTTTAGGTATCAAGTGTTGGAGAATGTTTACACTTAACCTCATCCATTCAGGGCAGATGGTTATTTCCTTGTTGTAATATGACTCCATGATGACTGTAAAACTCCCTGATGACTGTAAAACAATCAACACTCAATATTTCTCTCAGCCCAGTTTGTCTACTTCCAGCATATTAATTTCAATCTTATATATGGTCTTGAGTGAAGAGTAAGTGGTCATTTGTGGCATGCTGGGAATGAGCCCATTTAAATCAGTCTCTCTCGCTCTCTGCCTCAAAGCCGATTGACTTTAGGACATAACACCAACCCTTTTGTAAATTGCATAGAGATGTCTGAAGGAGCCCAGGGCATATGCCATCCACAAAACGACTAATGCTACAAAGAACTATAATGTATCTCTAGAGGCCTTCTGAGTCATAATGGAGTGAGTGAATCAACAAAGAGATTATAATTGCCAGAGGGAGTGTAGATTTTGAGGTATAACGTTATTGTATGTCTCTCAGCATTTTTTTCTGCTGTTCTTTGTCCTAAGGGCCTCACTGATGGGCTGTGTATCGCTTACAGAGATTACAGATGACGACAACAGCGCAGCAATCATTTACCAGGCCATAGCAGATCTGCCAAAGCCTAACAGAGACACACTGGCTTTCCTCATGCTGTATCTGCAGAGGTAACACCTAAGGGTGATGGGTCTTTAGAGTGATTATTATTTTTTCTCCCTGAGAGGGTACTATTTCCTCAACTTACAGTTACATAAATGACGAATTCCATAACTTGTCAGGAAATTGAGCAAAATTGGACCACTCAGATGCAGGTTATTGCAAGAGTAAACAGGAAGTTTATATTCAATAAGAGGTTAATGTCTTCTTAATAAGTTTATTGCACACTGCCTTACTGCCCACTGTAGAGTCCTGCAGAGCCCCTTGTGTCAAATGGACCAGAACAGAACAATTTGTCCAGGATGTTTGGACCAACCATTTTGGGACATGGAATGGCAGAGCCCTTCCCTACGACCCTTATGAAACAAACACTAAGCCAAAGGTGGGCACTGTCTTGTGTATAAATGTCATGCAATTGTGATCTTCACTATTTCGCAGTGTTTCAGTATTTAAAAAAAAATATCAAGTGCCACATTGAGTTTGATCTGTTTGATCTACACATTTCCATTGATCTGGTCCTTTCAGTGCTGTAACATTTCTGCAATGTCACCCATGTAGATGCATGCAATATGTGTAATGCCTCTGCATTTGTGAACCAGGTTACTGTTGATTTCATCATCTCTCAGATCACAGGCTGAATGCTGTCATTCCCTGCCGAGAACTGGAAACGCCACCTCATGGTGTAGAAACAGGTTATATCAGTGATCGATGCCAATGTCAGCCACAGCATAGACCGAGGTAAACAAACAACCTGACACCAACACTCAGCTGCTGTGTGCTATCGAAAAACTCACTGTCAATGACTACTCAACAGCCTTTGTCCAAATGTAACTGGGGTCATGTGTCAGTTTTAATGTACATGATGCTGGATTATGACAAAAGCTGAATCCTCATGGTGCCTCCAACACGTATCTACCATCTCTTCAGATCGTCTGTTTAACCCGCCGACTTCCCGAGCTGAGTAAATACCCTAAGACTCCTACCAGTGGTTCCCTGAAGGGCAGAATGAAGAATGCCTTCAATACATAAGACCACTTTTTCTTATTAATTTTTTTTTTTTTAAATCATTAACACTTTTGAAATTTGTTTAAATAGTTTTGCAGATGGCATATGACAATTTCCTACCTTTTCTCATTGTTCTTGTTAGAATTTACTTTTTTTTGCAGTAGCAGGGCAAAGACTGACAAGGTTAAAAAGTTATTTACGTCCCTCAACTGATATCACTGTGGTTTCCTGACTTCTTTAAATTGGATTAGTTTTGTGTGGATAGTTCAGTGTTCAGAAGAACGTTGGTATGTTCTTGGGAAAATAAAAGCACTTTACATTTGACTACATGTCTTTGTGTAAAAATGTTAAATATTATATGAAATGTTAAGTATTGTAAAATGGAGTATGATGGGGCAGTGTACATTTGAGGAACTCTCAGCACTAATGCATGACAAACACAATTGGGTAGCTGTGATTGAATACGGCATTATGAAACATTTCTGCATGATCGTGAGAATCAATGTTTCTTTTCTTAAACTTGGAGCTGATGGTTGCAATTTTGTTACAAAAAACACTTTTAGTAATTAAAAAGGTAAAAACTCAGTCTGAAACATAAGTGATTGATTAAAGCCAAAATCAATCCATTTCAAAATGAGTCACGCATGAACAAAATTGAATACTGGTTAACTATATCCCATTATGATTGTCACAAATAACAAAGTACAGAATCGAAGGCCAGAATCTCCAGGTCACCTGTTATGTTCAAATTTCAAGCAAACATTTCTTGATTGCTATTTAAAAGTGGAAACCGGCGAATGGTTCATCCATTTTTGGACTTTTGCAGATTGCCCCTTTAATCAAAAGAAACATGAGACGGTCAACAATGTATTTCAGAGAAGAATGTCAGAATAACTCTTGCAATTAAAATGGTCACGTTTTAAATCAAAGCACTCATGTTAAAAGGCCCCCAAATTACCCCTCATAATTAAACAGTTTGTAAACAATTCCTTTAATTTTGCAATCTTCTAAAAGTCTGCAGCAGATTAGTTTACATTTTCAGGATGCAATTTCTGAGTAACAAAAGGTTAGCACCACCACCTAAAGAAAGTAATGCCAGTAACCCCATGACAAAATATAACCATTATTTTATAATTCCCCTTACATGGTAGTCAATCCATCATACAGAGCTCATTATAGGACTAGTGCAGAAATGTAACAGTTAAAATACATTTTATGAAACGTACGTTTCATAAAAGTGGTGGGATGACATTCAGACGTGTCGAAGTAATCAAACCAACCAACGCTCATCATCAGCCTCCCAAAGCATCTCAAATGATGGTAACGTCAGTTAATGCATAAAGGCAAAAAAACACACACAATATCAAATCTAGAACTTTCCAAACACCTAAACAAGTGTCATCTCCTTTTTAGATATTTATCTTATGTACAATAACCCAGAGGAAGTGGCATTGTTCTTCAAGCTAAAATCCTTCATTTGGTTTGACACTAAATGAACAGAGCACACAGAAAATTAACTACAATATAATTTGGTTTTTGAAGCTCCGGTTGAGGTCTTTGTATGGCAGAACAATTGAGTTGAGAATGATTACCTCGGCCGGGATAGTTACATTACAACCTGAAAAAAATAGCAATATTAAAACATTGTAATGGTTACATGCTCCAAAAATCAACCTTTTCACACTATTGCCCTGAAACGCACTGTGCTGGCTCAGATATTTCCTTTTCAGCACAGTTACAGCAACTATGGTGGATGCGTAACCAGCCCAGCTCAACTCAATGTTATAAGTTATAGTCAACTTACCAAGAATGGTGATTGATGGCGTGAGTTTTCCATCTCTGAAGAGTGTTTCACTATCTATTTTGGCATAGGGGTCATTTGGATTGGGGTCACTGGGAGTTCCTTCAACTCTGGCCCACTTGCCGATAGTGCTGTCCCATCCCACTATACAGTTCAACACACAACTGTGATCCTAAAAGAACCATATGACAATGGAATTAGGTCAGTGTCAATTATCAATCCTACTTTAAACAAGTGGACATAATAAATAAAACATGATCTGTGAGCTATGATCAAGGGAAGAACAGCCATTTCAGCATTTATTTTTTGACTGAGGAACTGGCCAATTTTTTCCCAAACAATAATTTGCCATAAAGGTAAGGTAGGCCAATAGGAACTGCTTGCCTGTAGAGTAGCCCCATGGAGAATGATGGACTCCCTCACTCGCACCCCAGCCCCGATGGTCACACCTGTGCCTATGGAGACGTTGGGACCCAACTATAGAAAGAGATTTATTTCGATGTTTTATTAGGTATCATTTATTGTCTTTTTGCTGTTGTAGCATGTAGTGTCTTTGACTGTTGAGGAGTTGAATTGTATAGTATATACACTACCATTCAAAAGTTTGGGGTCACTTAGACATTACCTTGTTTTTGAAAGAAAAGCACATTTTTTATCCATTAAAATAACATCAAATTGATCAGAAATACAGTGTAGACATTTTTAATGTTGTAAATGACTATTGTAGCTGAAAACGGCAGATTTATGGAATATCTACATAGGCGTACAGAAGCCCATTATCAGCGACCATCACTCCTGTGTTCCAATGGCACGTTGTGTAAGCTAATCCAAGGTTTTCATTTAAAAAAAGCTAATTGATCATTAGAACCCTAGCACAGCTGAAAACTGTTGTTCTGATTAAAGAAGCAATAAAACTGGCCTTCTTTAGACTAGTTGAGTATCTGGAGCGTCAGCATTTGTGGGTTCGATTACAGGCTCAAAATGGCCAGAAACAAAGAATTTCTTCTGAAACTCGTCAGTCTATTCTTGTTCTGAGAAATGAAGGCTATTCCATGCGAGAAATTGCCAAGAAACTGAAGATCTCGCTGTGTACTACTCCCTTCACTGAACAGCGCAAACTGGCTCAAACCAGAATATAAAGAGTGGGAGGCCCCGGTGCACAACTGAGCAAGAGGACAAGTATATTAATGTGTCTAGTTTGAGAAACAGACATCTCACAAGTCCTCAACTGGCAGCTTCATTAAATAGTACCCGCAAAACACCAGTCTCAACGTCAACAGTGAAGAGGCGACTCCGGGATGCTGGCCTTCTAGGCAGAGTTGCAAAGAAAAAGCAATATCTCAGACTGGCCAATAATAATAAAATATTAAGATGGGCAAAATAACAGACACTGGACAGAGGAAGATTGGGAAAAAAAGTGTTATGGACAGACGGATCTAAGTTTGAGGTGTTCGGATCACAAAGAACAACATTTGTGAGACGCAGAAAAAAATGAAATGATCTGTCAAGCATGGTGGATGCAATGTGATGGTCTGGGGGTGCTTTGATGGTGGTAAAGTGTGAGATTTGTACAGGGTAAAAGGGATCTTGAAGAAGGCTATCACTCCATTTTGCAACACCATGCCATACCCTGTGGACGGCACTTAATTGGAGCCTATTTCCTTCTACAACAGGACAATCACCCAAAGCACAGCGCCAAACTATGCAAGAACTATTTAGAGAAGAAGCAGTCAGCTGGTATTCTGTCTATAGTGGCCAGCACAGTCACCGGATCTCAACCCTATTGAGCTGTTGTGGGAGCAGTTGTGGGAGCAGCTTGACCGTATGGTACGTAAGAAGTGCCCATCAAGCCAATCCAACTTGTGGGAGGTGCTTCAGGAAGCATGGGGTGAAATCTCTTCAGATTACCTCAACAAATTGACAACTAGAATGCCAAAGGTCTGCAAGGCTATAATTGCTGCAAATGGTGGATTATTTGACAAAAGCAAAGTTAAGGACACAATTATTATTTCAATTAAAAACCAATATTTATAATTGTGTCAACGTCTTGACTATATTTCCTATTCATTTTGCAACTAATTTCATGTATGTTTTCAAAGAAAACAATAACATTTCTAAGTGATCAAACTTTTGAATGGTACTGTATGTAGGTAAGTAGTAAGAGCAAGGATAAGCACTTACCACCGCAGTAGGGTCAATATTGGCTGTTGGGTGAATGTAAACATTTCCTGGGACAACAAAAATAAATAATTGGTATAAATACACTTGTAAAGACAACCAAAAACTTCAAAAAGGTAACAAAAGGCAAGTACTGTACTATAACCTACCACTTATTCTAGGCCCTCCTTCCTTGTTTGTAGCCAGTCTTTCAGGGTGGGTTTTATGGTACTGGTTGAGGTACAAGCGACTGGCGTATATTGCAGACCTGTCATTTTTTTATTTGCAAAAAGCAAATTGTAAAATGGGGAAATGTAAGATCACTAAAGTTAATGAACGCAGCAAAAAAAGAAAAGTCCCCTTTTCAGGACCCTGTCTTTCAAAGATAATTCGTAAAAATTCAAATTACTTCACAGACCTTCATTGTAAAGGGTTTAAACACTGTTTCCCATGCTTGTTCAATGAACCATAAACAATTAATGAACATGCACCTGTGGAACGGTCGTAAGACACTAACAGCTTACAGGCGGTAGGCAATTAAGGTCACAGTTATGAAAACTTAGGACACTAAAGAGGCCTTTCTACTGACTCTGAAAAACACCAAAATAAAGATGCCCAGGGTCCCTGCTCATCTGCGTGAACGTGCCTTAGGCATGCCGCAAGGAGGCATGAGTACTGCAGATGTGGCCAGGGCAATAAATTGCAATGTCTGTACTGTGAGACGCCTAAGACAGAGTTACAGTGAGACAGGACGGACAGCTGATTGTCCTCGCAGCGACAGACCACGTGTATCAACATCTGCACAGGATTGGTACATCCAAACATCACACCTGCGGGACAGGTACAGGATGGCAACAACTGCCCGAGTTACACCAGGAACGCACAATCCCTCCCGTGCTTAGACTGTCCGCAATAGGCTGAGGGAGGCTGAACTGAGGGTTTTAGGCCTGTTGTAAGGCAGGTCCCCACCAGACATCACCGGCAACAATGTTGCCTATGGGCACAAACCCACCGTCACTGGACCAGACAGGACTGGCAAAAAAAATGCTCTTCACTGACAAGTCGCGGTTTTGTCTCACTAGGGATGATGGTCGGATTCGCGTTTATCGTCGAAGGAATGAGCGTTACACCGAGACCTGTACTCTGGAGCGGGATCGATTTGGAGGTGGAGAGTCCGTTATGGTCTGGGGCGGTGTGTCACAGCATCATTGGACTGAGCTTGTTGTCATTGCAGGCAATCTCAACGCTGTGCGTTACAGGGAAGACATCCTCCTCCCTCATGTGGTACCCTTCCTGCATGCTCATCCTGACATGACCCTCCAGCATGACAATGCCACCAGCCATACTGCTCGTTCTGTGCGTGATTTCCTGCAAGACAGGAATGTCAGTGTTCTGCCATGGCCAGCAAAGAGCCGGATCTCAATCCCATTGAGCACGTCTGGGACCTGTTGGATCGGAGGGTGAGGGCTAGGGCCATTCCCCCCAGAAATGTCCGGGAACTTTCAGATGCCTTAGTGGAAGAGTGGGGTAACATCTCACAGCAAGAACTGGCAAATATGGTGCAGTCCATGAGGAGAAGATGCACTGCAGTACTTAATGCAGCTGGTGGCCACACCAGATAGTGTTACTTTTATCAGGGACAAAATTATTCAATTTCTGTTAGTCACATGTCTGTGGAACTTGTTCAGATCATGTCTCAGTTGTTGAATCTTGTTATGTTCATACAAATATTTACACATGTTAAGTTTGCTGAAAATAAACACAGTTGACAGTGAGAGGATGTTTTTTTTTTTGCTGAGTTTATTTAGTTTAGAGTGATCAATGCAATGATTAGCATATTTTGAGTTTCTGTAATACACGATTTCCAGTGTTCTATTTGTAACTCCGGGTGCCTGTTATTGGTCACGAGACTAGTTGCTGAATGTTAGGGATTATTCTCATATCTGTTGATAGCGAATGCCGCCAGACTGGAGATACAAGGACAAAAGACACATTATTCACGGTTGTATTGTTGACATTCGGTGAACACTGTATAGTTCTGTGGCAACTGACAAAGTCACTGCCTTCTGGTTTTGAGCTCTTACAAGCCTCTCAGGCTGCCGTTTACAGAACATATGGTGATTTCTGATTAAGATATAAGGGCCTACTCAGAGAAGGCCAGTTAGACATTTTCCTGTGCCTGTTGCAACTCTTAATAAAAAAATCTATCTGGCTTATTACCTTTACCTATGACTGGTCTCCTTTTTGTTCACCTGTAAATTCCTATTACACAGATTCAGAAGATGGTTGAGTATCCTACTCCAACATCTTCAGGTCCCACTGACCACTGACCACACAAGTTATTCACAGATTGAGACGACCTACTCACCCTGCAGATTTGATTTGGCTCCAGATGGCAGGTGTTTTGTAGACATAGAGCTTGCCCTGCCCAGCCAGGGCTGTGAAGATGTCCTGTTCTAACCGAATGGCCTCAGCCCGATGCCAGCCGTTGCCATTGGTCTGCTCGTCTCTGTGAGGAAGAGACCAATCTATGAGACCATGCTCTTAACATTTATCTCTGGGCACATTTGTTTTGCATCATCCGGTAGCCACATTTTAGACCATTCAATTGGTTTTAAAGTGATAACTCCACCCACCCACCCACCCAGAGCACCAGGCGATGCAAAACAAGCGTGCTAAATAATTCTCTAGTACAGTGTTTTCTAAATGTTAGCTCACAACCACTTCCGATTGGATTGTGACCTAAGGCTAGCTTGAAGGTCACAAGAAAGTTTGAAAGACTTTAGATGGGTCATTAACAGCACCAAAGTCACCAAGAAGAGTTGTCAAAAAGACCAATTGATTCACCAAGTGCCCAAGGATACAGTGGGGATTGTTAAAAGTTGATAAAGCACGGTAGTATTAAAATGGATTGTGGAAGCAAAAGTAATTTGACAAAAGAGGGATCAGAGGCAACATGGTTGACTTGAGTAATGGAACACATACTCAAGGAAGTCCAAAGATATTCTTATATCAAGGTCAATGTCACAACAATCCCTTTGAATGGGTCCAAATTTGATATTTAAATATTTGATTGTGCGATTTACTACTAACAATTGTATAAATGTGTATGCCAACTCCTTCAATCTTGACAAATGATGATGATGATGTGCACATCAAAAGATAAGTGAGTGTGTGGAAATAAACCTTCCAAAACACACCTTTTGAGAGTGATTTATCACCCCATGCGCTAGTATTGTGACTCAATGAAGAGATACGCTTTTTAGATATATATTTTTGTGTGACGTATTTGACTAATGCGTATCTCTACTCTAAAACCACACTGTGCAGTGGCCTAGTTGTACCGACTTACCCCTCGTATGGATATCTGGTGATGGGGGACGGGAAACAGAATGATGGCAGGAAAGGGAAAAGGGAAAAAGACAAATGAGGAGAAACAAGGATAGGAAATTATCACATTTGCATGCACCACTCCCACGCATAGAGATCCTAGGATCTCCCACGATAGGGTCCCTGAGGGATCCCTCCCACTCACAACAGCATGTCCTGCTGGTTCTTCTGGAAGACTGCCCCAATGTGTTGGAAGATCTCCGGGGTAAACAGGTAGATTCCACAGTTGATGATGTCACTCACAAAAGTGCTAGGCTTCTCCACATAATGTAAAACCTGAAATAAGAGCAAGAGAAATACTTGTTGGATCAAGTAATAACAGTCATAATTGTAAATATATAAGCGTGACTAAAATGTGCTGCATCACCTCATTCGTTTGCTGGTTTTCCACAATACAGCCATAGTTCATGGACTGCTTTCTGTTTGCCTGCAAAATCAAGAAAAATAAAACAAGTGAAAGACAAATAATGATATCCCATTGTCTCCAAGTATATTCCCAACTTTTCCCTGTATTGTTGAAGGCCTAAGCCATAGAAATCATGGACGTCTCCTCACAGTTGTCCCCAGGATGACGAAACTGCTAGGCTCTCCGTGTTCCTTCTGGAAGTTGAGCATCTCTGGTAGAGGAAACTCAGAGCACACGTCAGCATTCATAATGAAGAATGCCTCAGGGCCACCAGATAGAATCTGATCTCTGAAATGGTAGATGCCACCTCCAGTGCCCAAAGCAGCATACTCCTGCAAATACCTACATAGTTTCAACAAGTATATCAATTAGACTACTGTCCATCCATGTGTTCTATGCTTTGTCTTATTATGACAACGTTCATACAAAATTACTATGATCCTCTCCTTTACCTGATTGATATTTTGAATTCCTGCTGTGCGCTACACATGAATCTGGTAAGTTCTTCATTTGGCTGGTAAAAGCCAATTAGCAAAATCTCCTTCATATTTGGCACCTATGGGAAAAATGCAAACCATGTTTCTTTCTACCAATGATGAAGATGAAGATAGGGACATTTATTATTTTGTCAGTGCTAGCCTACCTTGGCACATTCTTCAACGTGATGCTGAAGCATGGGCACACCAGCCACTGGAAACAAGGGTTTCGGGACCTCAAAGGACAATGGTCGAAACCGTGTACCTGTATGACAAGTAGGGCAAAAGTCACCTGCTCAGTTGATCATAATTATATTTTGATGACCTGTCTATCCTCGATCAGCACGCCAGTTCTTTCTGGAAATAATTAGAAGATACCTTGGGGAAAGTAAAGAACCTATACTATCCTAGATTCTATGGAGTTGAAAGCACCCCTATTCTATTATTTTCTTTTCTATTTTGGTCTAGTGTTGAAAGCACCCAACTTGTTCAATGTGACAATTCAAGTATCTAGCACAGAATGTCTATGCCAGGCTATCTTGACAGCTAGCTGTCAGCCCTTTTTCGACAACGCTTATCGGCAAAGTTCTTAGATATGGCAAGCTGCACCTGAGGGTTTCCATGATCACGCCACGTCATTCATTAGCCTACAACTAGGGTGTATTCATTATGCAGATTATCTTGCAAAACGTTTTGCTCCAAACGCTCTTTAACGTGAAGGAGAAGTGGTTTTCTTAAACGTAAATTGTCGTTCATTTTAATTGTATGGTTTCCAAGCGTTGCCATTCAAATCTGTAATAGTCTGCGAAGTGTTTGGCACAAGCAACTATCGATTCGGCTATGCGGTGAAGTTGAGTGAAGTCCGCTTATTTTTTATGAAGAGAGACACGACTTAACTTCAACTTCCGTTTATGAACCAAACGGAACTGAACAGCGTTTGGAATAAACGGTTTCTGTTGCAAAAAGTTTTGTAACAGAATTGTCGTAACGAATACACCCCTAGGTTAGCCCTTCAGAGCCAGGCTAGCTAACAGCTAGCCTGATATGTGGCTCTAGATAGCAGAACTGGAGGAATTAACATGTATGCATTTGCAAATTAGTAATTAACTTAACACTCACCTTTCTGTGGGCCTCCAATGAGAATCACAGATTTCAGCATCTTGAATTTGTTGTAGGTAATGTTAGCTGTCTACTAGTAATCTGGATCAAATCCTGACTTTCTTGTCTTCTTCCTGTTTGTTTTTGCTTATCACGTCATCACGTAAAACGGAGGCTTGTGGGAAGTGGTGTTTTGTATACCTTTGTATATCAGAGGCATGTCAAATAATGAGTGGATGAATGCTGTAATGTTATATTCTGCTAGTTGTGACATGAATTATATTTTATTGTAAAACTTTAATGGGGGATTTACATGAATTTATCCTGCTCATCACATTCTCTTTTTCCCACTACTAGGATTCCTTCATGTCTCTCCAAAGTCAGTTCAAACCGGGTCAAACACCTGCTTCACACTGATACCTGTTGTTTCACATCATATTTATGCATGAAAAATGCCTAAGGTCAAAGAAGATCATGAACTTCAATAAAAGAGAACTATACATAAACAGATACAATAACAGAGGAGTTTACTTTCTTATTTGCTCATTAAAATGTAACCTGCAGTAAAATGATCTCCCAAGCGGTTTCTAAAGCACATCTTTTCCACGTTAACTATAACATATGCAAATCCACAGATAGTGTTTGTATCAAAACGAATGGAACACCATACTCTGCAATAATCATAAAATGAGATACGAGTCTCTTTGGAGAAGTTAGGCCTCTTCAGCACTCAAAATGTGCAATTAGAGAGACATGCTTAGAGCAGCAGTAAGCATGAGGCTGGATCTGCTGCTATTCTTAACTCCTAAAGCATGTCATATAGGACTTGAATTTGAATAAACCAGCACATGTAAAGTACTCTATCTACCCATTTCCCTACCCTTCACAAGAACAAAAGGATTAACCACTAGGGTGCAGCAGCATAATAAGATTATGACATTTCAGGATGTCAGTACTGCATATGTTTAGTTAACGACAATGCAAAAAGTCACCTCCAAAATGTTTGGCACCTATGATAAAGACGAATAAAAAATATAATACCAGTAGTAAACTGTCATTTTCTAACATGTGGGATTATATTTTTCTCTATTAATGATTCAATGGAATTAAACAAAATGACACATCTCAAATCCAATTTAAAAAGTAGCCAAAAACGAAGTGTCATAATTATTGGCACCCCTGTTTTCAATACTTTGTGCACTGAGACTTTTCTGTAATGTTATATGAGATTGGAGAACACATTGGGACAGATCTTAGACCATTCCTCGATACAGAATATTTCCAGATCCTTGATATCCTTTGGTCTGCGCTTAATGACTGCCCTCTTCATTTCAAACCACAGGTTTTTAATGGGGTACAAGTCAGGAGAATGAGATGGCCATTGCGAAATGTTTATTTTGTTGTCAACTAACCATTTCTTTGTGGATTTTCATGTGTGCTTGGGGGTCATTTTCTTGCAGGAAGATTCACTTGCGGCCAAGTTATAGCCTCCTGACAGAGGCAACCAGGTTTTTGGATAAACTGTCATTTTTGGGCACATTCTCACCATAATTCTGTAAATTCTGATCTTCATACTGTATATCTGGTACACCTGGGTCATTTGGATTTGTATTCTACATCACTGTAAATATATATATATATATATATATATATATATATATATATATATATATATATATATATATATATATATAAACACACACTCTACCATTCAAAAGCTTGGGGTCACTTAGAAATGTCCTTGTTTTTTAAAGAAAAGCGAATTTAAATAAATGCTGTGATCTCATACAAACACCAGTCTCAACTTCAACAGTGAAGAGGCGTTGTACCAGATCTTCAGTTTCTTGGCAATTTCTCACATAGAATAGCCTTCATTTCTCAGAACAAGAATAGACTGACGAGTTTCAGAAGAAATTCTTTGTTTATGGCCATTTTGAGCCTGTAATCAAACCCATAAATGCTGATGCTCCAGATACTCAACTAGTCTAAAGAAGGCCAGTTTTATTGCTTCTTTAATCAGCACAACAGTTTTCAGCTGTGCTACCATAATTTGCAAAAGGGTTTTCTAATGATCAATTAGGCTTTTAAAATGATGAACTTGGATTAGCTAACACAACGTGCAATTGGAACACAGGACTGATGGTTGCTGATAATGGGCCTCTTTACGCCTATGTAGATATTCCATTTAAAAAATCAGCCGTTTCCAGCTACAATAGTCATTTACAACATTAACAATGTCTACACTGTATTTCTGATCAATTTGATGTTATTTTGAAAGAAAATTGCTATTCTTTCAAAAAGCAAGGAAATTTCTAAGTGACCCCCAACTTCTGAACGGTAGTGTAGATACAGTTGAAGTCGGAAGTTTACATACACTTAGGTTGGAGTCATTAAAACCTGTTTATCAACCACTACACAAAATTCTTGTTAATAACAAACTATAGTTTTGGCAAGTCGGTTAGGACAACTACTTTGTGCATGACATACTCATTTTTCCAACAATTGTTTACAGACAGATTATTTCACTTAGAATTCACTGTATCACAATTCCAGTGGGTCAGAAGTTCCCATACACTAAGTTGACTGTGCCTTTAAACAGCTTGGAAAATTCCAGAAAATTAGGTCATGGCTTTAGAAGCTTCTGACAGGCTAATTGACATCATTTAAGTCAATTGGAGGTGTACCTGTGGATGTATTTCAAGGCCTACCTTCAAACTCAGTGCCTCTTTGCCTGACATCATGGGAAAATCAAAAGAAATCAGTCAAGACCTCAGAAAAAGATTTGTAGACCTCCACATGTCTGGTTCATCCTTGGGAGCAATTTCCAAATGCCTGAAGGTACCACGTTCATCTGTACAAACAATAGTACGCAAGTATAAACACCATGGGACCACGCAGCCGTCATACCGCTCAGGAAGGAGACGCGTTCTGTCTCCTAGAGATGAATGTACTTTGGTGCGAAAAGTGCAAATCAATCCCATAACAACAGCAAAGGACCTTGTGAAGATGATGGAGGAAACAGGTACAAAAGTATCTACATCCACAGTAAAACAAGTCTTATATCGACATAACCTAATAGGACGCTCAGCAAGGAAGAAGCAAATACTCCAAAACCCTGATTAAAAAGCCAGACGACGGTTTGCAACTGCACATGGGGACAAAGATCATACTTTTTGGAGAAATGTCCTCTGGTCTGATGAAACAAAATTAGAACTGTTTGACCATAATGACCATTGTTATGTTTGGAGGAAAAAGGGGGAGGCTTGCAAGCTGAAGAACACCAAACCAATCCGTGAAGCACAAGGGTGGCAGCATCATGTTGTGGGGGTGCTTTGCTGCATGAGGGACTGGTGCACTTCACAAAATAGATGGCATCATGAGGAGGACAATTATGTGGATATATTGAAGCAACATCTCAAGACATCAGTCAGGAAGTTAAAGCTTGGTCGCAAATGGGTCTTCCAAATGGGCAAAGGCCCCAAGTATACTTCCAAAGTTGTGGCAAAATGGCTTAAGAACAACAAAGTCAAGGTATTGGAGTGGCCATCACAAAGCCCTGACTTCAATCCTATAGAAAATTTGTGGGCAGAACTGAAAAAGCGTGTGCGAGCAAGGAGGCCTACAAATCTGACTCAGTTACACCAGCTCTGTCAGGAGGAATMGGCCAAAATTCACCCAACTTATTGTGGGAAGCTTGTGGAAGGCTACCCGAAACATTTGACCCAAGTTTAAAGGCAATTTAATGGCAATGCTACCAAATACTAATTGAGTGTATGTACACTTCTGACCCACTGAGAATGTGATGAAAGAAATAAAAACTTAAATAAATAATTCTCTCTAATATTATTCTGAAATTTCACATTCTTAAAATAAAGTGGTGATCCTAACTGGCCTAAGATAGGGAATATTTACTAGGATTAAATGTCAGGAATTGTGAAAACCTGAGTTGAAATGTATTTGGCTAAGGTGTATGTAAACTTCTGACTTCAACTGTATATATTGTGGCGTACAGCAGGTCAGATACCGGGGGAGACTCCTCGAGGCCTGGTGACAGACGGAGTATATATCACGAGGCGATGGCTCCATCTGCTGGACGTGCCAGGTCTCGACGGGCTTTCCGGCCTGGACTAATTGGGGCTGATTGGGAGCTGGTGAGTAATCAAGGGCTGATTGCTCACCAGCTGTGCAAGGCCCATAAAACTGGCAGAAGGGCAGCGACACAAGGGAAAGCGGGGGAAGAAAGGACTCCCGTATAGTTGAGGACGGTTGCAGAGGTATGTGCAGGGAGTTCAGTTTTTGTGCCCGACAGGATACAGCAAGACCCGGAGCCCAGAAGACGGTTTCCCGGAGAGGGTCTCATGGGGGAGACCTATCCTTTTCTTTTTGATGTATTATTTAAATAAACACCATTGAAACCGAGCTAATCATTCTCTGTCCGTATCTGATCTGTGTAAACGTCTTGACCAAACCCCCTGGTCTGCCACAAGTGGTGGAGAAAGCGGGCATTCTGATAACGTGGTCAGATCAGGTTTGACGTTTACACAGCATCAGCATGGACGAGTTGATAGCTCAGTTCGTCCGGGCCCAACAAGCACAACAGGCGGTTCAGGAACGAATGCTGGAGGAACAGTGACTGCAAAACGTCTGCCTCGTTGAGGAAATCAGGAAGCTGCAAGGAGGAGCGTCTCCTGAATGACATCCCAACCAGTTTTTAATCAAGCTAACGGAAGACGATAACATCGAAACATACCTCTACGTTTGGACGGACAGCGCTACGGGAAGGATGGGCAAGGCCAAAGTGGGCTAGTCTGCTGGCCCCGTTCCTCTCTAGGAATGCCCAAAATGTGTATTGGGATCTGAACGACGAACAGGCAGCTAACTACGACGGACTCAAACGGGAGATACTCAGCCGATACGGGTACAGCCTGGCCCGTCGGGCTCAACGGTTCCACGACTGGAGGTTCGTACCCGATGCATCCCCGCTAGCCCTTATGAGCGACCTACTGCGAGTCACCAGGGCATGGCTCCTAACCGACGTATTCACCCTCTCCATCCTCGACAAAATGGTCCTGGATCACTTCTTATGGGTGCTACCCCACGACATGAAGAGGGCAGCAAGTCTATGCGCACCCCAGACCTTGGAGGGCCTCCTGGAAGCAGTGGAGACGCATCAGAACACTCAGGCCCTGCTGAGTGGGAGCCGGAACGAGTCGGTGACCCGTTCGAGGGGACGGAAGGACAGCCCCACCGCTATATCCCCGAACCAACAGTCGGCAGTGCCAAAGGACCGCAAACCTTTGGAGAGACCTGGGGCCGACCCGCCACCAACGACCCCAGGTAGATGGAGACCAAAGGAAGTGTTTTGAGTGTGGCGCCCGGGGGCACATTGCCTGGAATTGCCTGGCTTGAGAGGAGTCGATGCCATCAGCTAGCCTCAGACGCGAGGTGGGTCACGCCGTAAACTATGTGACCTCCTGTTGGGCGCACCACGAATCAACTGCACCCATGGTCCCGGTGAAGGTTGACGGACACGATACGGAAGCGCTGTTAGACTCCGGAAGAATGGTTACGCTCGTAACCACGAGCCTGCTGAACCAGGGGCCCAAAGGGGCAGGGAGATGTCCAATACCCGTGTTCACGGTGACACAAAGTGGTATCCAATCATATGGACCAACCTCGTGACGCCACCAGGGAGCTGCCAGATGATGGTGGGTGCAGTACCAGAGTTGCCGGTACCTCTCCTAGTGGGATGGGATTGTCCGCTGTTTGCGGCCCTATGGGGGCACGAGTTGAGGAAAAATATACGAGCCGGCCGAAGAAGAGAGCGGGGACGACCCATAGCCTGTGCGGCCCGGAAGCAACCGGTTAACCAACCTGTATCGACAGGTCCGGAGTCGGAGGCGGAGGGGGCCAACTGAGGGGACAATTCGGGACGGCCCAGTGGGAGGATCCGAACTTGAAAGCCGCCCCCAGCCAAAGTTATAGCGGTGGATGGACAGCTACTTCCGGGGGTGAGTGACTGGCGATACCCCCATTTCCAAATCAAGAATAACCTTTTGTATCAGGTGTCGCACCAACAGGGGGAACTTTGAGAGGTATTGTTGCTGCCCCGACGGTAGGTGGGAACCATTCTTCAGCTGGCCCACACCCACCTGTTGGGGGCACACCTGGGAATGGAGAAGACCCGGGAACGGATCGCTGCCCGATTCCACTGGCCCGGGATGAGGAGGACAGTGGAAGACTACTGTCACAGCTGCCCGGAGTGTCATCTCACTGCCCCGAAAGCCCACTTCCAAAACCCATTGGTCCCCCTACCGATCATCGTGGTGCCCTTTGAATGTATCGCCATGGACATAGTGGGACCCCTGGTTAAAACAGCATGAGGTCACCGGTACATCTTGGTGATAGTAGATTATGCCACCCGGTATCCCGAGGCCATTCCCTTACGGGTGGCGGTATCCAAGGGAATCGCCCTGGAGCTGTTCCACCTTTTTAGCCGGATGGTCATCCCGAACGAGATCCTGACAGACCAAGGTACTAAGTTTATGTACCGCCTAATGAAAGAGTGGTGTGCTCTCTTGCAGATTAAGCAGATCCAGACCTCCGTCTTTCACACGCAGACGGATGGGCTCATCGAGCGCTTCAATAAAACACTCAAACAAATGCTGCGGAAGGTCATCGAGTAGGACGGGAAGAACTGGGACCAGCTACTAACCCACCTACTGTTCTCAATCCGAGAAGTATCCCAGTCTTCCCCTGGGTTTTTCCCTTTCGAACTCCTCTACGGGAGGAGGCCTCGCGGCCTACTGGACCTCGCCAAGGAGGTGTGGGAAGCCCAACCGACCCCATTACACAGCGTGGTAGAGCACGTGGAGACGATGAGGGAGCAGATGACAGCCATATGGCCAGTCATGAGGGAACATATGGACAAGCCCAGGTCTACAAATCGGGGAGCCCAGCGCCGATAAATCCAGGTTGGTCTTAATCCCCATGGCCGAAAGTAAGTTCCTGGCAACATGGCACGGGTCATACGAGGTGATCGAGAAGTTGGGACCAGTCAATTACCGAGTACGGCAACCGGGGACACGGAAAACCCAAAATATTTACCACGTGAACCTGTTGAAGAAGTGGCACGAGAGGACAGCCTTGGCCGTGTTATGGTCGGGACCCAGGACGCCAACAGTACCAGTGGTAGTCCCGAGCAATGAGGACCTCGACCCGGCCCAGAAGCAAGAGCTCAGGGAGCTCGTCGATCAGAACATGGCGGTGTTCTCCGAGAAGCCGGGCCGCACGACCCTCATTGAACACCACATCCGTACCCGGCCCGGGGAAACAGTATCGGATTCCGGAGGCCCGAAGGAAGGCCGTGAAACAAGAAGTGGAGGCTATGCTGAGGATGGGGGTCATTGACGAGTCCTACAGTGCATGGTGCAGCCCCATCGTGTTGGTGCCCAAACCGGACGGTAGCCTCCGCTTCTGTAATGATTTCCGGGGTGTGAACGCCATAAGTTTATTCGACGCCTACCCCATGCCGAGGGTGGACGAGCTCATCGACCGATTGGGAAAGGCCCGGTACATCAGCACCCTTGACCTGACCAAAGGATATTGGCAGGTACCGTTGGCCTCCCAGGGAGTTCAGTTTTTGTGCCCGACAGGATACAGCAAGACCCGGAGCCCAGAAGACGGCATCTTTGTGATTTATTATTTAAATAAACACCCTTGAAACCGAGCTATTCATACTCTGTCCGTGTCTGATCTGTGTAAACGTCTTGACCAAACCTCCTGGTCTGCCACAATATATATATATATACAGTGGGGAGAACAAGTATTTGATACACTGCCGATTTTGCAGGTTTTCCTACTTACAAAGCATGTAGAGGTCTGTAATTTTTTTCTGGATTTCAAAAATCCTGAAAATTACATTGTATGATTTTTAAGTAATTAATTTGCATTTTATTGCATGACATAAATATTTGATCACCTACCAACCAGCAAGAATTCCGGCTCTCACAGACCTGTTAGTTTTTCTTTAACTTCTTGATCTCTCACAGACCTGTTAGTTTTTCTTTAACTTCTTGATGCCAGGGGTCAGATTATTATATATTTTTTTAAATAACGTTCCCAAGGTAAACGGACTATTTCTCAGGTCCAGATCGTAGAATATGCATATAATTTACAGATTAGGATAGAAAACACTCCAAAYTTTCCAAAACTGTCAAAATATTGTCTGTGAGTATAACAAAACTGATTCTGCAGGCGAAAACCTGAGAAAATCTAAACCGGAAGTGATTTTTTTAATCTGTTTCCTGGCCTGTCTTTCTTCCATTTAAAGGGGTATCAACCAGATTCCTTTTCCAATGGCTTCCTCAGGCTGTGACCAGGCTTTAGACATAGTTTCAGGCTTTTATTTTGAAAAATGAGCGAGATTTTTCAAAACTAGTCAGGTGTCCTTTGATTAGTTCCTGCGCGCGAGAGGGGTAGCTCTCCATTTTCTTTCTCTCTTTTATTGAATAAGTTACGGTCCGGTTGAAATATTATCGATTATGTTTGTTAAAAACAACCTGAGGATTGATTATAAAAAACATTTGACATATTTCTACGAACATTACCGATACTTTTTGTAATTTATCGAACGGAACGAGGCTGTGGTTTTCTGAACATAACGCGCAACCCAAATGGCGTTTTTTTGTTATAAAACTAATATTTATCGAACAAAAATAAAATGTATTGTGTAACTGGGAGTCTCGTGAGTGCAAACATCCGAAGATTATCAAAGGTAAGCGATTAATTTTATTGCTTTTCTGACTTTCGTGACCATGCTAATTTGGGGCTAGCTGTTCTAGCATTGATTGATACACTCACAAAAGATTGGATTGCTTTCCCTGTAAAGCATATTTTCAAAATCTGACACGATAGGTGGATTAACAACAAGCTAAGCTGTGTTTTGGTATATTTCACTTGTGATTGCATGATTATAAATATTTTTAGTAATATTTTGCGCCCTGCAATTCAGCGGTTGTTTAGGAAAATTATCCCGCTAAAGGGATCCGTAGCGCAGAGAGGTTAAGAAGCCCTGTTCTCCACTCATTACCTGTATTAACTGCACCTGTTTGAACTCGTTACCTGTATAAAAGACACCTGTCTACACACTCAATCAAACAGACTCCAACCTCTCCACAATGGCCAAGACCAGAGAGCTGTGTAAGGACATCAGGGATAAAATTGTAGACCTGCACAAGGCTGGGATGGGATACAGGACAATAGGCAAGCAGCTTGGTGAGAAGGCAACAACTGTTGGCGCAATTATTAGAAAATGGAAGAAGTTCAAGATGACGGTCAATCACCCTCGGTCTGGGGCTCCATGCAAGATCTCACCTCGTGGGGCATCAATGATCATGAGGAAGGTGAGGGATCAGCCCAGAACTACACGGCAGGACCTGGTCAATGACCTGAAGAGAGCTGGGACCACAGTCTCAAAGAAAACCATTAGTACACACTACGCCGTCATGGATTAAAATCCTGCAGCGCACGCAAGGTCCCCTGCTCAAGCCAGCGCATGTCCAGCCCGTCTGAAGTTTGCCAATGACCATCTGGATGATCCAGAGGAGGAATGGGAGAAGGTCATGTGGTCTGATGAGACAAACATATAGCTTTTGGTCTAAATCCAATCGCCGTGTTTGGAGGAAGAAGAGGATGAGTACACCCCAAGAACACCATCCCAGCTGTGAAGCATGGAGGTGGAAAAACATCATTCTTTGGGGATGCTTTTCTGCAAATGGGACAGGACGACTGCACCGTATTGAGATAGGATGGATGGGGCCATGTATCGCGAGATCTTGGCCTTCCCTCAGTAAGAGCATTGAAGATGGTCGTGGCTGGGTCTTCCAGCATGACAACGACCCGAAACACACGCAGGGCAACTAAGGAGTGGCTCCGTAAGAAGCATCTCAAGGTCCTGGGGTGGCCTAGCCAGTCTCCAGACCTGAACCCAATGGAAAATCTTTGGAGGGAGCTGAAAGTCCGTATTGCCCAGCGACAGCCCCAAAACCTGAAGGATCTGGAGAAGGTCTGTATGGAGGAGTGGGCSAAAATCCCTGCTGCAGTGTGTGCAAACCTGGTCAAGAACTACAGGAAACGTATGATCTCTGTAATTGCAAACAAAGGTTTCTGTACCAAATATTAAAAGTTCTGCTTTTCTGATGTATCAAATACTTATGTCATGCAATAAAATTGCAAATTAATTACTTAAAAATCATACAATGTGATTTTCTGGATTTTTGTTTTAGATTCCTTCTTTCACAGTTGAAGTGTACCTATGATAAAAATTACAGACCTTTACATGCTTTGTAAGTAGGAAAACCGGCAAAATCGGCAGTGTGTCAAATACTTGTTCTCCCCACTGTATATATATATATATATATATACTATATATAAACTATATATATATAAACTATATATATATAAACTATATATATATAAATGTCCCTTTTTCAGGACCCTGTCTTTCAAAGATAATTTGCAAAAATCCAAATAACTTCACAGACCTTCATTGTAAAAGGTTTAAACACTGTTTCCCATGCTTGTTCAATGAACCATAAACAATTAATGAACATACACCTGTGGAACGGTCGTTAAGACATTAACAGCTTAAAGGTGGTAGGCAATTACGGTCACAGTTATGATGACTTAGGACACTAAAGAGGCCTTTCTACTGACTCTGAAATATACCAAAATAAAGATGCCCAGGGTCCCTGCTCATCTGTGTGAACGTGCCTTAGGCATGTTGCAAGGAGGCATAAGGACTGCAGATGTAGCCAGGGCAATAAATTGCAATGTCTGTACTGTGAGACACCTAAGACAGCGCTACAGAGAGACAGGACGGACAGCTGATCGTCCTCGCAGTGGCAGACTACGTGTAACAACAGGATTGGTACATCCGAACATCACACCTGCGGGACAGGTACAGGATGGCAACAACTGCCCGAGTTACACCAGGAACTCACAATCCCTCCATCAGTGCTCAGATTGTCCGCAATAGGTTGAGAGAGGCTGAACTGAGGGCTTGTAGGCCTGCTGTAAGGCAGGTCCCCACCAGACATCACCTGCAACAACGTCGCCTATGGGCACAAACCCACCGTCGCTGGGCCAGACAGGACTGGCAAAAAGTGCTCTTCACTGACGAGACGTGATTTTGTCTCACCAGGGGTGATGGTCGGATTCGCGTTTATCGTCAAAGGAATGAGCATTACACCGAGGCCTGTACTCTGGAGTGGGATCGATTTGGAGGTGGAGGGTCCGTCATGGTCTGGGGCGGTGTGTTACAACATCATTGGACTGAGCTTGTTGTCATCGCAGGCAATCTCAATGCTGTGCGTTACAGGGAAGACATCCTTCTCCCTCATGTGGTACCCTTCCTGCAGGCTCATCCTGACATGACCCTCCAGCATGACAATGCCACCAGCCATACTGCTCGTTCTGTGTGTGATTTCCTGCAAGACAGGAATGTCAGTGTTTTTCCATGGTCAGGCGAAGTGCCCGGATCTCAATCCCATTGTGCACATCTGGGACCTGTTGGATCGAAGGGTGAGAGCTAGGGCCATTCCCCCCAGAAATGTCCGGGAACTTTCAGATGCCTTGGTGGAAGAGTGGGGTAACATCTCACAGCAAGAACTGGCAAATCTGGTGCAGTCCACGAGGAGAAGATGCACTGCAGTACTTAATGCAACTGGTGGCCACACCAGATACTGTTACTTTTGATTTTGACCCCCCCCCCCCACTTTGTTTAGGGACACATTATTCAATTTATGTTTGTCACATGTGTGTTGAACTTGTTCAGTTTATGTCTCAGTTGTTGAATCTTATGTTCCAGTTGTTGAATCTTGTTATGTTCATACAAATATTTACACATGTTAAGTTTGCTGAAAATAAACGCATTTGACAGTGAGAAGACGTTTATTTGGGCAGTCTACAATTATATTTCATACAGGTATGGTCATGCGAAATTGTCCCAAAAATCTCATTGAGTTGTTTGATGGCCATTTTGAAAAAAGGCTTCTGTGGGGTTAATGTATAAATTATATGATGGTCCTGTATCTACACATCTTTTCAAAGCCCTGTTCTAGCTGTGTTTGCGCAATTTGGTACCTCTATCACCAAAGTTACAATCCAAAAACATAGCTGCCCCAATACATGGAATTCTATGGCTAAGCTTCCAACATTCTAATGTCAATGCTCAATGGCACAATATGGGGGATTTTTAACTAATAGTTGTAGCTGGTGCTTTACAAAGTTTGTTGTTTTGTTGATCATTTGAAAGGTAATTTCATGACCTTTCAGAACCAATTGTCAAACTGGTAATTCTGATATGCACCCTAGAGGTCAAAGGACAATGTTCTGTTGACCAGAACATTCTGAAAATGAATGGGGTGGAGGGATGAAAGAAAGAGTGATAACACAGAAAGCTACCATTGCTGCACTGCTATCAAACATTTACCAACTCACGGGACATAGACTTTGAAAAAAATCACTATGCAACATCGTCGGCCCAAGTGAGCCCGACGGTCCAAATTTGGGGTCTGGCTCATGGACTATTGGACTATTGGACCAATAGTTAGATAGTTAGATACAAGCATCATGAAACTGATGAGGGTCACCTTGGTGTCATGATAAGGGCTGCACCAAATGATTGATGTATTATAATAATTGATTGTGCTTATGTTGTATTAATAGAAGGGGAAGGGCTATAAGACCCTCCCCCACTACATTTATAGGGTCCTGGACCACAGATTAGCAATATATGCATCATAAGGTTTAATACTGTTCCACAGTTCTTTTCTAGTCTCTGCCTCTTATAAGAAACAGTCTGAGCAGATGTGTGAGCCATTGCAGTCAAAGCAGGGTGTCTGTGAGAAAGCACCTCAAAGGCTAAACGAGATACATAGACACAGACCCCTACAGGGGAGTAAATAGATAAGAGACAGGTCAGACATACCACTCACTGTAAGCCACACGTGAATGGAAAATCACTGCTGAGCCCTTAGAAAACACGGGACTATTGTTTTCTCCTGCAGGTTTGTATATGCATGGGCTTGGTCTCATGAGTAGAAGGTGTTGACGTAGGCAGTTACATCACTAGGGGTTGACTGCAAGTATATTAAAGCAACTTTGACCTTTTTATTTTGCAGAACTTACTCTGAAACGTGTGTGCTGTGTTTCCGTTGTCAACTTCTGTCTGCAATTTCATTAATAAAGGTTTGATTGATTTACTTAAAGAAGATATTGTCTGATTGCTGATTTCACCAATAAGCCAATGATTGACAAGGAACAAGAAACCTACCCCAACAAAACCTAACACAATAAATTCATTTAACTTGGTGAAAATGCAGTTTTTGGACATCACTTGCTCACCACTATTTCCATGTGGTTTCTTCCTCCACAGACTCCGTGAAATGACCTCTTATTAACTCTTATGAATTTTGTGTATGGTTTCCTCGAAACAAGGGCAGCTCAACTTACCCCTATGACTCAACTTACCCCATTCTCCCCTGATTGGTAAAGTGCATGATGTAGTTGACCTTAGGTGTTTTTAACAACGCGGGTGCATTTACATACATTTAAAGCAACGCTAGTATATTTGGTTGCACGAAAACAGTCCATGGGAAGCCAGAAGTTAAATATAATTCCATTTCAACTTACTGTGCCGATGGGCATGGTGGTTGGTCATTATGACGGGCAGAATTTGAGACAAAATATCTAAAGGATCAAATTATTAAACAGACTTTCCAAACGTGGGTCTGTTGTAGACCCACTTCCTCTCTGCTTACCTGTAAGAACTAACACATCTATCTGATCATACCACCATTATTCAAGTGCCAATGCCTTTTAGCAAACTCCAGGCGTTAACATTGGTTGGTTGCTCGCTTTTTTCTGGCAACCCTTCCAAAGAGACTATTTTCATGGAGGTGGCGTCTAATTGTAGATTTGGAGACTTGGTGACCCCAAGATGCGACCAAGTTCTGTAATTCTCCAACTGTGACCCTTAGATTTTTCTTGGCCTCTGGAAACATCTTCCTCACTGTGTTTGGGGACAAGATACACTTGCATCCTCTACCGGGCAAGTTTACCACTGTTACAGTGGTTTTAAACTTCTTAATTATTGCCCTAATAGCGGTAAGTGGTATATTTAAGCTATAAGGCCCAAGGAGTTGTGGTCTATGGCCAATATACCACAGCTATCAGCTGTTCTTATGCACAACTCAACACGGAGTGCCTGGACACAGCCCTTAGCCGTGGTATATTGGCCTTATATCATAAACCCCCGAGGTGCCGTATTGCTATTATAAACTGGTTACTAATGTAATTAGAGCAGTAAAAATAAATGTTTTGTCATACCAGTGGGATACGGTCTGATATACCACGACTGTCAGCCAATCAGCATTCAGGGCTTGAACCACCCAGTTTATAATACATGTTAAATAATAAAAAATTGTACTACATTGGGTGATCTATGAAGGTCAAGAACCATTTGTCTCTTTTTGTTTGTGAGTTCTTTGCCTTTCATCATGGTGAAGGATGACATTGGGAGAATCTCAATTGTGTACTCCTCGCATCCTCCCTTTTTTAAAACCCATTGGAGGAGAAGATGAGATGGAGGGACCTCTGGCTTGCTCATCCAACGGGTTTTGAGAAGGAAGCGAGAACTACGCAATTGACATTCTCCCAAAGGGAAACAACCCTTTGTGTATTTCACAATTTTTACACCCCAGTGAAAAAGTAAGCCATGGAAGAGCATAATACAGTTCCTAAAACCAAGATTTTTAGATTTTTTAAATGGTGACTAATGCAGTCTTTTTTTTTTATATAAGAATCTTTAGGCATTCAAATTATTTTGACATGATTACTTAAACAACATTTTTCTGAGCAATTATATTAGTATACAATTATAATTTCACAATGTTATTTTGCATACAATATAGTTCAGGATTACTATTGTTTTAATTTGAGGTGACTGTTAGGTGACTAAAGAAAATGCAACAAATACATAAAAAATCCTGTTCATTTTCATCAAATAACCAGTGCTGTCAATTTTGTAGGTTTAAATATCAAACGTATCACCGGTAACTTGTAATTGACTCGTTCAATGCAAATTAAAAGGTATCTAATTTGTTGGGTAATATGTTCAGAAGTGTAGTAGGCAGCATTCACCAATATAAAAAATATTGTATATTTTTATAAACTAGAGGGTTTATATACAGTACCAGTCTAAAGTTTGGACACACCTACTCATTCAAGGGTTTCTTTATTTTTACAAATTTTCTACAATGTATGATAATAGTTAATACATCAAAACTATGAAATAACACATGGAATCATTTAGTAACCAAAAAAAGTGTTAAACAAATCAAAATATATTTTATATTTGAGATTCTTCAAAGTAGCCACCCTTTGCCTTGATGACAGCTTTGCACTCTCTTGGCATTCTCTCAACCACCTGGAATGCATTTGTAAAAAGTTAATTTGTGGAATTTCTTTCCTTCTTAATGTGTTTGAGCCAAACAGTTGTGTTGTGACAAGGTAGGGTTGGTATACAGAAGATAGCCCTATTTGGTAAAAGACCAAGTCCATATTATGGCAAGAACATCTCAAATAAGCAAAGAGAAATGACAGCCAAACGTTACTTTAAGACATGAAGGTCAGTCGATGCGGAAACTTTCAAGACCTTTGAAAGTTTCTTCAAGTGCAGTCGCAAAAACCATCAAGCGCTATGATGAAACTGGCTCTCATGAGGACCGCCAAAAGAAAGGAAGACCCAGAAGTTACCTCTGCGGCACAGGATAAGTTCATTAGAGTTAACTGCACCTCAGATTGCAGCCCAAATAAATGCTTCACAGAGTTCAAAGTAACAGACACATCTCAACATCAACTGTTCAGATGAGACTGCGTGAATCAGGCCTTCATGGTTGAATTGCTGCAAAGAAACCACTATTAAAGGACACCAATAAGAAGAAGAGACTTGCTTGGGCAAAGAAACACGAGCAATGGACATTAGACAGGTGGAAATCTGTTCTTTGAGTGCAAATTTGAGATTTTTGGTTCCAACAACCATGTCTTTGTGAGACACAGTAGGTGAACGGATGAGCTCCGCGTGTATGGTTCCCACCGTGAAGCAAGGAGGAGGTGTGATGGTGCTTTTCTGGTGACACTGTCAGTAATTTTACTTAGAATTCAAGGCACACTTAACCATCATGGCTACCACGGCATTCTGCAGCGAAACGCCATCTCATCTGGTTTGTGCTTAGACTGTCATTTGTTTTTCAACAGGACAATGACCCCAAACACATCCAGTTTGTGTAAGGGCTATTTGACCAAGCAGTACTGCATCAGAGTGATGGAGTACTGCATCAGATGACCTGGCCTCCACATTCACCCAACCTCAACCCAATTGAGAGGGTTTGGGATGACTTGGACCGCAGAGTGAAGGAAAAGCAGCCAACAAGTGCTCAGCATATGTGGGAACTCCTTCAAGAATGTTGGAAGCATTCCAGGTGAAGCTGGTTGAGAGAATGCCAAGCGTGTGCAAAGCTGTCATTTTTAACCAGGTAAGCTAGTTGAGAACAAGTTCTCATTTACAACTGCGACCTGGCCAAGATAAAGCACAGCAGTGCGACACAAACAACAACACAGAGTTACACATGGAATAAACAAGCGTACAATCAATAACACAATACTGAAAAAAAGAAAGTCTATATACAGTGTGTGCAAATGGCGTGAGGAGGTAAGGCAATACATAGGCCATAGTAGCGAAGTAATTACAATTTAGCAAATTAACACTGGAGTGATAGATGAGCAGATGGTGATGTGCAAGTAGAAATACTGGTGAGCAAAAGAGCAGAAAAGTAAATAAAAACAATATGGGGATGAGGTAGGTAGATTGGATGGGCTATTTATAGATGGGCTATGTACAGCTGCAGCGATCGGTTAGCTGCTCAGATAGCTGATGTTTAAAGTTAGTGAGGGAAATATAAGTCTCCAGCTTCAGCGATTTGTGCAATTCGTTCCAGTCATTGGCAGCAGAGAACTGGAAGGAAAGGCGGCCAAATTAGGTGTTGGCTTTGGGGATGACCATTGAGATATACCTGCTGGAGCGCGTGCTACGGGTGGGTGTTGTTATTGTGACCAGTGAGCTGAGATAAGGCGGAGCTTTACCTAGCATAGACTTATAGATGACCTGGAGCCAGTGGGTCTGGCGACGAATATGTAGCGAGGGCCAGCCGACTAGAGCGTACAGGTTGCAGTGGTGGGTGGTATAAGTGGCTTTGGTGACAAAACAAATGGCACTGTGATAGACTGCATCCAGTTTGCTGAGTAGAGTATTGGAAGCTATTTTATAAATGACATTGCCGAAGTCTAGGATCGGTAGGATAGCCAGTTTTACGAGGGTATGTTTGGCGGCGTGAGTGAAGGAGGCTTTGTTGCGAAATAGGAAGCTGATTCTAGATTTAATTTTGGATTAGAGATGTTTAATATGAGGCTGGAAGGAGAGTTACAGTCTAGCCAGACACCTAGGTATTTATAGTTGTCCACATATTCTAAGTCAGAACCGTCCAGAGTAGTGATGCTAGTCGGGTGGGCGGGTGCGGGCAGCGAATGGTTGAAAAGCATGCATTTGGTTTTACTAACGTTTAAGAGCAGTTGTAGGCCACAGAAGGAGTGTTGTATGGCAGTGAAGCTCGTTTGGAGGTTAGTTAACACAGTGTCCAAAGAAGGGCCAGATGTATACAGAATGGTGTCATCTGCATAGAGGTGGATCAGGGAATCACCAGCAGCAAGAGCGACATCGTTGATATGTACAGAGAAAAGAGATCAGATCAAATTTGATGACCAATTTATGCAGAAATCCAGGTAATTCCAAAGGGTTCACATACTTTTTCTTGATACTGTATACAGCAGTGGTGGAAAAAACACCCAATTGTCATACTTGAGTAAAAGTAAAGATACCTAAAATTACTCAAGGAAAAGTGAAAGTAACCCGGTAAAATACTACTTGATTAAAAGTCTTCAAATATTTGGTTTTAAATATACTTAAGTATCAAAAGTAAATGTCATTTCTAAAATATACTTAAGCATTAAAAGTAAAAGTATTAATCGTTTCCAATTCCTTATATTAAGCAAAACAGATGGCACCATTTTTATTTCTTTATTTACGGATAGCCAGGGGCACACTCCAACACTCAGACATCATTTACAAACAAAGCATGTGTTTAGTGAGTCCGCCAGATCAGAGGCAGTAGGGATGACCAGGGATGTTCTTTTGATACAGTGGAAAGTATTCACACCCCTTGACTTTTTCCACATTTTGTTACGTTTCAGCCTAATTCTAAAATTGATTACATTCTTTTTTTCCCTCATCAATCTACACATGGGGCAGCAGGTAGTCTAGTGGTTAGAGCGTTGGGCCAGTAACCGAAAGGTTGCTGGATCAAATCCCCGAGCTGACAAAGTCAAAATCTGTCGTTCTGCCCATGAACAAGGCACTGTTCCCCGGAAGGCCATCATTGTAAATAAGAATTTGTTCTTGACTTAGTTAACTGACTTAGTTAAAACATTTACATAAGTATTCAGAACCTTTACTCAGTACTTTGTTGAAGCACCTTTGGAAGCGATTACAGCCTCAAGTCTTCTTGGGTATGACACTACCTGTATTTGGGGAGTTTTCCCATTCTTCTCTGCAGATCCTCTCAAGCTCTGTCATGTTGGATAGGGGGCGTCGCTGCACATCTATTTTCAGATCTCTTCAGAGATGTTTGATCAAGTTCAAGTCCGGGCTCTGGCTGGGCCACTCAATGACATCCAGAGACCTGTCCCGAAGCCACTCCTGCGTTGTCTTGGCTGTGTGTTAAGGGTCATTGTCCTATTGGAAGGTGAACCTTCGCCCCAGTCTGAGGTCCTGAGCGCTCTGGAACAGATTTTCATTAAGGATCTCTCTGTACTTTGCTCCCAGTCCCTGAAAAATATCCCCACAGTATGATGCTGCCACCACCATGCTTCACCATAGGGATGGTGCCAGGTAACACTTGGAGTAACACCAAAGAGTTGAATCTTGATTTCATCAGACCAGAGAATCTTGTTTCTCATGATCTGAGAGTCCTTTAGGTGCCTTTTGGCAAACCTCAAGCGGGCTGTCATGTGCCTTTTACTGAGGAGTCGCTTCTGTCTGGTGGTGGAGTGCTGCAGAGATGGTTGTCCTTCTGGAAGGTTCTCCTATCTCCACAGAGGAACTATGGAGCTCTTTCACTTGACCATCGGTTTCTTGGTCACCTGCCTGACCAAGGCCCTTCTCCTCCGATTGCTCAGTTTGGCCGGGTGGCCAGCTCTAGGAAGAGTCTTGGTGGTTCCAAACTTCTTCCATTTAAGAATGATGGAGGCCACTGTGTTCTTGGCGACCTTCAATGCTGCAGAAATGTTTTGGTACCCTTCCCCCAATCTGTGCCTCGACACAATCCTATCTCAGAGCTCTGTGGACAATTCCTTTGACCTCGTAGCTTGGTTTTTGCTCTGACATTGGCTGCTGTATTTAACATTCAGAAAAAAAGAGCTTGCGTCCCTCCTGGAATAGTCTATCGGTATAAGAAATGTCAAAAAAATGTCCAGCAAGCTATTCTAGTCTAGCTTTTCCTGCATGGCACTACAAGAGCTAAGGAGCGTTTTTTTAAAGAGGCCAGCAGAGCACAGATCCTTGCGTATTGCACAAGAGACAGAGGCTATAAGTTAAAAGCTTATTATGCATAACCCATCATTTAATTCGATACATATCAGGCTAATACTCCATTGAATTTATTACCTGAAAATGGTAGGCTAGGACATCTATATATATGGCAATATATCAATCTAGAACAGGATTATCTATTTTGGATGCTTTGAGTGATGGGCTTTTTTAAAACTTTGCAGCTACAATTAAAAATAAAACATCTTCACCAGTAAAAATAAAGGTGAGGCCAGGGGTTTTCAAACTGACCCCCAAAAGCCAGATGGAGATGGGTAAATTAGACATGAATTATATTACTGTAGCATAGGCTATGCTGCAGCAAATGTAGGCCTACATGTCACAATAATAAAAAATTCCATGATGAGATGATAAGTCTACATGCATTGTGAACTGCGCTGGCTGTCCCCACCCTGAGCGTTGATTCATCATACAGAGGCCGTAGAGAAACTAATTTCATTTCACGCCATGGTGTTCATGTAAATAATTTACAGGTTTCTCGCAGTTATTTATCTCAGGAAAAGGGAGTGGTTTTGGGCGGTAAATCTTGGTAACCGTGTTCCCGCCATTCAATCCTAATTGACACCGCCTCTAGCGTTGCAGTGGTCATAGACTCTGCAGACCCACAGAGAGTTGAGGTGGGTGATGGGTCATGGTTATGCCTACTTTGTAAATATTACTTTTTCTCTCTTGAAATAATACTCCCTCTTGAAATAGTTGGGACACTATGAAGTCTATATCATGTTAATAAACAACACATATGGTGAGGTAGGAATACTACAGGCTATACAGTGGATTTCAGTAAATAAGTCACTATCCACAAGGTTATTTGGGGGCGATTGATGCAACCCAGAGCAATACACTTTTAGATGTAAATTTATGGATGAGCCTCTGAAAGTGCTTTTACTGACTGTCATAATGGCTCATTATCTCATGTGGCACTTCCTCTTTGCCGGAATAAGACCCTCTTTGATTGGATGTAGCCAGCTCTGGTGCCAATCTGGCCTCTGTCCCATATGCATACAATGATTGCTTAGTCAGGATTAGGCCAGGGGTTTTCAAACTTTTCTTGCCCAGAGACCCCAGCACAGGCAAACCAGTGACCCAGGACCCCCATCATGTCAGCAAGAAAAAAAGAGTCACGTCTTGTCTTGTCATTAGGTGAATAATACTGGCAAGTAGAAGTAATCAACGTTTTAAAATGAATACATTTGGTAGACAGTTTCATTATTTATACCTCCCCACAGTTCATTGGAAGAGGAAGTGTAAACTCTAACATAGTGTATTAGCTAGAAAAGAGTCTTGGCAGCGTAGAGAATGTTCCTGTTGTAAAGCACATTTTCAGCAATTCTACACATATTTCCATTGAATTGAGCATTTTCTTGTTGCTGCACTTTTTAAGGTAATTTCCAGTCATTTAACACTGTTTGGCATGGAGCAGAGAGATAATGTCACGATCGTTGTATGAGTGAGACCAAGGCGCAGCGTGGTATGCGTACATTCTCTTTTAATGAATGATACACTGAACAAAAACAACAAAATCAATGAACGAAACGTGAAGCTATACAAATAGTGCAGACAGGCAACTAAACATAGACAAGATCCCAAAAACACAAATGAGGAAAATGGCTACCTAAATATGATCCCCAATCAGAGACAACGATAAACAGCTGCCTCTGATTCGGAACCATATCAGGCCACCATAGAAATACAAAACACCTAGATGACCCACCCAAGTCACTATCACGCCCCAACCAACACAGAGAATAAACAACTTACTATGGTCAGGGCGTGACAGATAATTTGGCCGTTTTAAAGCTAATTTCCTGCAATTATACTAAACAAAAACATAAACGCAACTCAACATGTAAAGTGTTGGTCCCATGTTTCATGAGCTGAAATAAAAGATTCCAGAAATGTTCCATATGCACAAAAATCGTATTTCTCTCAAATTTTGTTCACACTTCTTTTTTACAAACCTGTTAGTGAGCATTTCTCATTTGCCAAGATAATCTATCCACCTGACAGGTATTGCATATCAAGAAGCTGACTAAAAGGCATGATCACTGCATTATCACAGGTGCACCTTGTTCTGGGGACAATAAAAGGCCACTCTAAAATGTGCAGTTTTGTCACACAACACAATGTCTCAACTTTTGAGGGAAAGTGCAATTGGCATGCTGACTACATGAATGTCCACCAGAGCTGTTGCCAGAGAATTGAATGTTAATTTATCTACCATAAGCTGCCGCCAATGTAGTTTTAGAGAATTTGGCAGTACATCCAACCGGCCTCACAACCGCAGACCACGTGTAACCACGCCACCCCAGGATCTCCAGATCCAGCTTCTTGAGCTGTGGGATTGTCTGAGACGAGCCACCCGGACAGCTGATGAAACTAACTGGCTAAATAAAGTTGGCTTGCTTGCTAGCTACTTCAAATCAAATCAATGTTTATTTGTCACGTGCGCCAAATACAATACAGTGAAATGCTTACTTACAGGTTCTAACCAATAGTGCAAAAAAGGTATTAGGTGAACAAAAGGTAAGTAAAGAAATAAATACATCAGCAAAAAGACAGGCTATATACAGTAGCGAGGCTACATACAGACACCGGTTAGTCAGGCTGATTGAGGTAGTATGTACATGTAGATATGGTTAAAGTGACTATGCATATATGATGAACAGAGAGTAGCAGTAGCGTAAAAGAGGGGTTGGCGGGTGGTGGGTGGCGGGACACAACGCAGATAGCCCAGTTAACCAATGTGCAGGAGCACTGGTTGGTTGGCCCAATTGAGGTAGTATGTACATGAATGTATAGTTAAAGTGACTATGCATATATGATAAACAGAGAGTAGCAGCAGCGTAAAAAGAGGGGTTGGGGGGGGGCACACAATGAAAATAGTCCGGGTAGCCATTTGATTACCTGTTCAGGATTCTTATGGCTTGGGGGTAAAAACTGTTGAGAAGCCTTTTTGCCCCAGACTTGGCACTCCGGTACCACTTGCCATGCGGTAGTAGAGAGAACAGTCTATGACTGGGGTGGCTGGGGTCTTTGACCATTTTTATGGCCTTCCTCTGACACCGCCTGGTGTAGAGGTCCTGGATGGCAGGCAGCTTAGCCCCAGCACTACCCTCTGTAGTGCCTTGCAGTCAGAGGCCCAACAATTGCCGTACCAGGCAGTGATGCAACCAGTCAGATTGCTCTCGATGTTGCAGCTGTAGAACCTTTTGAGGATCTCAGGACCCATGACAAATCTTTTTAGTTTCTTGAGGGGGAATAGATTTTGTCATGCCCTCTTCACGACTGTCCTGGTGTGTTTGGACCATTTTAGTTTGTTGTTGATGTGGACACCAAGGAACTTGAAGCTCTCAACCTGCTCCACTACAGCCCGGTCGATGAGAATGGGGGCGTGCTCGGTCATCCTTTTCCAGTAGTCCACAATCATCTCCTTAGTCTTGGTTACGTTGAGGGATAGGTTGTTATTCTGGCACCACCCGGCCAGGTCTCTGACCTCCTCCCTATAGGCTGTCTCATCGTTGTCAGTGATCAGGCCTACACTGCTGTGTCATCTGAAAACTTAATAATGGTGTTGGAGTCATGCCTGGCCATGCAGTCGTGGGTGAACAGGGAGTACGGGAGGGGACTGAGCACGCACCCCTGGGGAGCTCCAGTGTTGAGGATAAGCGTGGCAGATGTGTTGCTACCTACCCTCAACACCTGGGGGCGGCCCGTCAGGAAGTCCAGGATCCAATTGCAAAGGGAGGTCCCAGGATCCTTCGCTTAGTGATGAGCTTTGAGGGTACTATGGTGTTGAACGCTGAGCTGTAGTCAATGAATAGCATTCTCACATAAGTGTTCCTTTTGACCAGGTGGGAAAGGGCAGTGTGGGGTGCAATAGAGATTGCATCATCTGTGGATCTGTTTGGCCGGTATGCAAATTGGAGTGGGTCAAGGGTTTCTCGGATAATGGTGTTGATGGTGTTGATGTGAGCCATTACCAGCCTTTCAAAGCACTTCATGGCTATGGACGTAAGTGCTATGGGCCTGTAGTCATTTAGGCAGGTTGCCTTCGTGTTCTTGGGCACAGGGACTATGGTGGTCTGCTTGAAACATGTTGGTATTACAGACTCAATTAGGGACATGTTGAAAATGTCAGTGAAGACACCTGCCAGTTGGTCACCACATGCCCGGAGCACACGTCCTGGTAATCCGTCTGGCCCCGCAACCTTGTGTATGTTGACCTGTTTAAAGGTCTTACTCACGTCGGCTACGGAGAGCGTGATCACACAGTCGTCCGGAACAGCTGATGCTCTCATGCATGCCTCAGTGTGGTTTGCCTCGAAGCGAGCATAGAAGTGATTTAGCTCGTCTGGTAGGCTCGTGTCACTGGGCAGCTCGGGGCTGTGCTTCCCTTTGTAGTCTGTAATAGTTTGCAAGCCCTGCCACATAAGATGAGCGTCGGAGCCGGTGTAGTATGATTCAATCTTAGCCGTGTATTGACGCATTGCCTGTTGAATGGTTCGTCGCAGGGCATAACAGGATTTCTTGTAAGCTCCTGGGTTAGAGTCCCGCACCTTGAAAGCGGCAGCTCTACCCTTTAGCTCAGTGCGAATGTTGCCTGTAATCCATAGCTTCTGGTTGGGGTATGTACGTACAGTCACTGTGGGGATGCCGTCCTCGATGCACTTATTGATAAAGCCAGTGACTGATGTGGTGTACTCCTCAATGCCATTGGAAGAATCACGGAACATATTCCAGTCTGTGATAGCAAAACAGTCCTGTAGTTTAGCATCTGCTTCATCTGACCGCTTTTTTATAGACCGAGTCACTGGTGCTTCCTGCTTTAATTTTTGCTTGTAAGCAGGAATCAGGAGGATAGAGTTGTGGTCGGATTTACCAAATGGAGGGCCAGGGAGAGCTTTGTACGCGTCTCTGTGTGTGGAGTACAGGTGATCTAGAATTTTTTTCCCTCTGGTTGTACATTTAACATCTTGATAGAAATTTGGTAGAACTGATTTAAGTTTCCCTGCATTAAAGGCCGCTAGGAGCGCCGCCTCTGGGTGAGTGGTTTCCTGTTTGCTTATTTCCTTATACAGCTGACTGAGTGTGGTCTTAGTGCCAGCATCTGTCTGTGGTGGTAAATAAACAGCCACGAAAAGTATATCTGAAAACTCTCTAGGCAAGTAGTGTGGCCTGCAATTTATCACAATATACTCTACTTCAGGCGAGCAAAATCTAGAGACTTCCTTAGATTTCGTGCACCAGCTGTTGTTTACAAATATGCACAGTGGCTCAGAATGTTCGGAGATCGAAACGATCAAATTTACCAATGGACAATCTGACAATGCTCTGAGAACAGAGAGCACCATTGCTTTTAATGCAAATTACCATGGATCTATTCAAATATTAAATGCAATGTGATATTAAGTTCACATGTTCTGTTTAGGTTCATTTCCACACATTTATAATGGGATATAAAGTACTTTTTTTTTATTGACATTTTTCCATTTTAACCCTAGGGACCACAGTGGGGGTGACAAGACTTAAACTCCACAGCTCATGTCGTGTTTATGGGAATGCAACAGAATACATTCCTGGCCTCACACAGTAAGTCTTGGCTACAGCTGCTTAGTAAATCATGATTCTATCTTCGACTGCTTTTTGTTGTACAACATACGTTGTAGTGAAAATTCTAGTTAAGGCAAACTTTTTCTATGGGAAATTGCATGTAATATGCCCAATTCTGTGATACAATGTCAAAGGAAGTTGGAACGTGTCATTGATATTGATCCAGAGGGCAAACATGCATTTCACTTGCTAAACAGAATGTCAACAGCAGTTTCCATTCCACTGTCTTTTAATTGGTCTTCTATAGATATGGAGTATAATTTCTTCTCCGATGACAAAATCTGTAAAAGGTCCAATTACTCACTGTGATATCACAGTTTCTCAGTATCATTGGCTTGAATTTACCATGTGAATCAGTAAATATGAATCCATTTATTCAGATTTAGGCCACATGAACTACTGTATATCAGTGGTGTAAAAACACTTGAAACTTCAGCTTAAGTAGTTTTTTAGGGAATCTGTACTTTACTATTTATTTTTGACAACCTTTACTTTTATTTCACTACATTCCTAAAGAACATAATGCACTTTTGACTCCATATATATTCCCTGACACCCAAAAGTAATCGTTACATTTCGACAATTGTCTAATTCACACACTTACAGTGCATTTGGAAAGAATTCAACCCCTTTTTCCACATTTTGTTACATTACAGCCTTATTTTAAAATGTATTAAATACATTTTTCCCCTCATCAATCTACACACCCATAACAACAAAAGGGAAATTGAGCTCAGGTGCATCCTGTTTCCAGTGATCTTCCTTGAGATGTTTCTACAACTTGATTGAGTCCACCTGTGGTAAATTCAATTGATTGGACATGATTTGGAAAGGTACACACCTGTCTATATAATGTCCCACAGTTGACTGTGCATGTTAGAGCAACAACTAAGCCATGAGGTCAAAGGAATTGGCTTCTGTAGAATTTAATTGAATTTTCCATAGGTGGACTCCAATGAAATTGTAGAAACATCTCAAGGATGATCAACGGAAACAGGATGCACCTGAGCTCAATTTCAAGAGATCTTCCGTAGCCAACAGATGGCCTTTTCGCTTCGCGTCCCTAGGAAACTATGCAGTATTTTTTTATTTTATTATTTCTTACATTGTTACCCCAGGAAATCTTAAGTCTTATTACATGCTAATTAACTCACTCACCGAATCAGCGTATTCAACAATGTTTTTGTCCGACGCTATCGTGATCGAGGCAATTTTGAAGCGTGGAATTCCGATTGGTATCCGAACCAGCGTTGAACAGACCTGAGCACGGGCGTTTCCTGTTTTAGTTTCTGTCTATAGGCTGGGAGCAACAAAAGGGAGTCGTGGTCAGATTTTCCAAAAGGAGGGCGGGGGAGGGCTTTGTATGCGACCCAGGCGTCATATTAATGTTTTAGACATGTTTCATGGGAATGTTGCAAAAACATCCTATTTCTTTGGGACCGTCTGGAAAGGACCTGATGACTGACACACAGGAATGTTCTTGCAACGTTCCCATGAAACGTGTCTAGAACATTATCTTATATTCTGAGAACATGGCAGTCATGTTCTGTGTATGTTTGGTGGGACGTTGATGGGGAAAAAAAATGGTATGTGGATGAAGGTCATGCTTAGGGAAATAAATGCATTTAGCTATTTTATGAAATGTTGTTTTTAGAAAAGGGCTGTATTTTTGGGTACCGGGGTACAAGCCCCCCCCCCCCCCCTTGGGGTAGCCCCCACCCCTCATGGGGTAGCCCCCACCCCTCATGGGGTAACTGGTCCCCGGTAGAAGATTACGGCATAGGGTTTCACACAAGTGTGTTAAAATCCTTTTAATCTGTTTTTATTTACAAATTCTTTAGTAAGTAATACTTAAAGTTACGTCTAGTTGTTTATAACCGATGCAATAAACTAAACACTTCCATCCTTTTAACATGCAACATAACAGGATCCTGTTGGCGAGGTACTTTTACTGGTGTCTCTTATCCATCTACCATGGTTTCTTCAACTTTACTCCCTCCTTCCACTCTTCTCAGGACCTCTGGACAGCCCGCTAGACAGCCCTTACTCTTGCCACCTCTGTCCTTCAACCTAACAGGGCACTTCAGGAATTTGTGTGCATGTTCGCCACCACAATTGCAGCATTCCACCTCAACTGGTATACGATACTCCTCCATCTACATACACTTGACACATGCCCAAATATTTTACATTTATCACACCATCACACAGATGGGCATGAAGACTCATACAGGGTATCTTACATAACCCAAATATACGTGTGAATGGAGAGACTCTTCAAAGAACAATAGAATGGATGGCGTGGGCTTCGGGGTCAGTTGGCATGTATCAACCACTGTATCTACGTCTTCAGTTACATCCTTTGCACCCAATTCTAGTGCCACTCCAGAGATAACCCTATTGATAGGCACCCTGCTTCCCATATCCACACATGACACATTCCAATATTTTTCAGGTGCAAAGCACACTCCTTCTGCTCCTTGGACGCACAAAATAAAAATACGTCCACTTCTTCTTAACCTCACTGACACAAGCGTAAACAACCCATCTGCAATTTGTTTGCTGCTGTAATCCATTCCTTCTCACGCTCATCTCCGCCATCAGTATCAAACAAAACATCCGCTTCCGTCATCTGTTTTACCCTTTCCCCTCCTCCTAGTCATGCTGTGTTGTCCATGCCAACCACGAACCATAGCAAAGTCTGAATTCCCATTTATACACTTATATTAATTAAATATTGATTACACATACAGTTTAGCGCTGTCAAGTGAGAGTCTACAAGCAAAGAAACGGAAAACTAGCTAACCCACCCAAGGGTCCGCCAATGTGGTGTTAGGTAATTAGCCCAGATCCATTTCGGTCACTATACCCCTGTGCCTCCACTTCTACAGTGAAGTGATATCTACTGGTAGTGTATGAAATGTAAGTAATATTGTAGGCTATCAAACTATGAAACATTGTTGACACATTCTTACAGATTAAGGGGAAATGTAACTATTTTGTAGTGACTAATTCAAAGGTTTCTAGTTGAAAGCTGGGTTATTCAGATGGATAATATATTGAACTACACTACCGGTCAAAAGTTTTAGAACACCTACTCATTCAAGGGTTTTTCCTTATTTTTGATATTTTCTAGAATAATAGTGAAG
The DNA here is from genome assembly GCF_002910315.2 of Salvelinus sp. IW2-2015. Classification (NCBI taxonomy): domain Eukaryota; kingdom Metazoa; phylum Chordata; class Actinopteri; order Salmoniformes; family Salmonidae; genus Salvelinus; species Salvelinus sp. IW2-2015. Next base: position 10,803,264 of record NC_036839.1, on the reverse strand, counting down.
ACATCAAAACTATGAAATATCACATATGGAATCATGTAGTAACCAAAAACGTGTTAAACAAATCAAAATATATTTTATATTTGAGATCCTTCAAATAGCCACCCTTTGCCTTGATGACAGCTTTGCACACTCTTGGCATTCTCTCAACCAGCTTCACCTGGAATGCTTTTCCAACAGTCTTTAAGGAGTTCCTACATATGCTGAGCACTTGTTGGCTGCTTTTCCATCACTCCGCGGTCCGACTCATCCTAAACCATCTCAATTTGGTTGAGGTCTGGGTATTGTGTAGGCCAGGTCATCTGATGCAGCACTCCATCACTCTCCTTCTTAGT